>NW_005365280.1:1253748-1259049 GCF_000412655.1 Myotis brandtii
AAAAAAAACTCCCAACAAACAGATATCCTGGACCAGATGGCTTCACAGGTGAATTTTATCAGTCAAAGGAGAACTAACAGGTATCCTTCTCAAACTATTCCAAAAAAATTAAGAGGAGGGAAGACTCCCAAGCTTATTTTATGAGGCCAGCATTATTATCATGAGCCCCAAACCAGATAAAGATACTACAAAGTGAGAAAATTATAGGCCACATTCCAGATGAACATAGATACAAAAATCCTCAATAAAATACTAACAAACTGAACTCAGTAATACATTAAAAAGATTAGACACCATGATCAAGTGGGATTTTTTCCTGGGATGCAAGGTTAGTTCAATATCTGCAAATCAATGTGAGACACCACATAAACAAAATGAACCACAAAAATCACATGATCATATCAATAGATGCAGAAAAAGCATAAGACAACTCCAGGACCCATTTATGATAAAAATTCTCAGCAAACTGGGAATAGAGAGAATATACCTCAACATAATAAAGACCATATATGACAAACCCACAGCCATCATCATACTCAACGGGCAAAAACTGTTTTCCTTAAGATCAAGAACAAGACAGGGATTGTCTACTTTCACCATTCTTTTTTTAATTTTTTTATTTTTATTGATTTCAGAGAGGAAGGGAGATGGAGAGAGAGATAGAAACATTAATGATGAGAGAGAATCATCGATCAGGTGCCTGCTGCATGCCCCACACTGGAGATCAAGTCTGCAACCCGGGAATGGAACATAACCTCCTGGTTCAAAGGTCAACACTCAACCACTGAGCCACACCTGTCAGGCTACTTTCACCATTCTTATTTAACATAGTACTGGAAGTCCTAGCCACAGCAATCAGACCAGAAGAAAAAAATAAAAGGAATCTAAACTGGAAAGGAAAAAGTAAAACTGTCATTATTTGCAGATGACATGATGCTGTATATAGAGACCCTAAAGATTCCACCAAAAAACTATTAGAACTGATAGTCAATATAGTAGTAGGATGTAAAATAAATATTCAGAAATAAATTGCATTTTTTATATGCCAATAATGACCTATTAAAAAGACAAACTACAAAAACAATCCAATTTACAAGTGCATTAGAAAAAAAATAGCCTAGGAATAAATTTATCCAAGAATTTAAAAGACCTGTATCTGGAAAATTATAAAACCTTGGAGAAAAAAATTGAAGATGCAAATAAAAGGATGCACATACCATGCTCATGGATAGGAAGAATTATTATTGTTAAAATGTCCATAATACTCAAAATAATCTACAGACTCAACACAATCCCTATCAAAATACCAATGGCATTTTTCACAGAACTAACACAAATAATCCAAAAATTTACATAAAAAACACAAAACAATAGCCACATCCATCTTGATAAAGAACAAAGTTAAATGTATCATGCTACTGGAAATCAAACTCTACTACCTGGGTATAGTATCCAAACCAGCATGGTACTGGCATAAAAACAGACACACAGATCAATAGAGCAGAATAGACAGCACAGAAATAAGCCCACACCTATATGACAAAGGAAGCAAGAATAAACAATGGGACTAAGGTGGTCTATTCAGTAAATGGTGTTGAGAAAACTGGATAGATACATGAAAAAAAATGAAACTAGACCAACTTCATATATCATATACAAGAATAAGCTGAAAATTGATTAAAGACTTAAATATAAGACTCGAAATCATAAAACTCCTAGAAGAAAACAGTAAGCGCCCAGACATTTCTCTTAGCAATATTTTTCCTAATATATCTCCTCAGGAAAGGAAAACAAAATTAAAAAATGGGAATACATCAAACTAAAAAGTTTTTGTCCAACAAAGGTAATCATAAACAAAACAAAAAGACAACCTACTGAATGGGAAAAGATATTCACTAGTGATATATCCTATAAGAGGTTAATATCCAAAATTTATATAAAACTCAGATATCTGAACACCAAGAAAACAAACAAGCCAATTAAATACTGGGCAAAAGACCTACATAGACCCCCACCCCCCAAAGAGGACATGTAG
Organism: Myotis brandtii; assembly: GCF_000412655.1. Lineage (NCBI taxonomy): Eukaryota > Metazoa > Chordata > Mammalia > Chiroptera > Vespertilionidae > Myotis > Myotis brandtii. The sequence continues at coordinate 1,255,784 of NW_005365280.1, forward strand.
ATGGCCAACAGACTTATGAAAAAATGCTCAAAATCGTTAATCATCAGAGAAATGCAAATTAGAACCACAACGAGGTATCACTTCTCAGGATGGCTATCATCATAAATCAACAAATAACAAGTGTTGGTGAGGATGTGGAGAAAAGGAAAGCTTTGTGTGCTATTGGTGGGAATGCAGGTTAATGCAGCCACTATGGAAAACTGTATGGAGATTCCACAAATAATTTTAAATGATACTGCCTTATGACCCACTGATTCCACTTCTGGGTAGATATTCTAAGACACTCAAAACACTAGTTTGAATTATGTAACCCTATGTTCACTGCAGGGTTATTTACAATAGCCAAGATATGGAAGCAGCCCAAGTGCCCATCAATATAAAAGGTGTGGTACATATTACAAATACCATATGATTTCAGTTATATGTGGAAACTAAGAACAAAATAAATGAACAAATAAAACAGAAACAGAATCATAGATATAGATAACAGACTGATTGATGGTTGCCAGAAGGAGGGTATGGGGGAAGGGGGCTGGGTGAAAAAGGTGAAGGGATTAAGAAGTACAAATTGGTAGCTACAAAATAGTCACAGGGGTGTAAAGTCCAGCATAGGGAACACAGCCAATAATATTGTAATAACTATGTATTGTGCCAGGTGGGTACTTGAAATACCAGAGGGTCCCTTTGTATAAAGTACATGGCTGTCTAACCACTATGCTGTACAGCTGAAACTAAAACAACATAATACTGAATGTAAACTGTAATTGAAAAATAAAATTTTAAAAAAAGAAAAGAAAAAGAGAATAGGGGTAATAGTTAGTTTATCCTTTCTACTAAAGAGGGAATTTGCTAATTGACTGCCATGCCCTCAAAGATGGCAGTGCCCACAGCCACAAGATGGTGGCGCCCAGTCTTCTCAGCCCCGCCAGGGCAGCAGGCGTGCAGCACAGCCAGGCCCACCCCCAGGCAGGTTCGGCTACTCCGCGTGACTGCCTCCGGAGTCCCCCAGTCCCCTAAGGCCCCAGCCGCCCAGGGCTGGCCTAAGGCACAGGAAAGCCACGAATGGTGGCTGTCTAGCCACCCAGGGCTGCCCAAGGCTCAGGTAACCAGGGCTGGCGAGGCTTGCGCTGCCGGCAGTGGCAGCAGCAGGCCTCCCAACCCTGAGGGCTCCCAGACTGTGAGAAGGGGCAGGCTGGGCTGAGGGACCCCCCCCCTCCCACTTCCAGTGCATGAATTTTCATGTGCCAGGCCTCTAGTATTTCTATAAATTCCTTTTGAGTTACTGGGCAATAAGCTATTTAAATTGACCCTTATGGCAACAGCATACAAATCCTATCTCTAAAAATAATTCCTACTGAACATTGAATACATTGAATGTTTAGCATGTGCAAAGTGCTGTTAGGTAAAGTACAGGTTTCAGAAATGAATAGAGAATATTTTGATCCTTTTAAGTGCAGAATACTTATTTTTAAAACATAAAACTAATTGTCATCAACTTTTATAATTTCTGATGAGTCCTTATCACCAGCAGTGACTTCCAAGTGTGTTGTGTTTTTTTTAAGCCAGAACCCTGCCTTCAAACGAAACCTTACATAGACACCTAATACATAAAACAAATAAAATTGAGGCTATTCATGTTGACCTACTGGGGCCTCTGCCTCTTTACCCATCACCACCAAGAACTCCTGAAAGCAGTCCATGGTGATTCATGGGGGGAGGGCTGTGAGGAATCCTTAGGCCACTGTGGAATGTGTTCTGAGCTCCACTGGTCTGAGGAGTCCACACTCCTTAACATGGTGTATGGGACTCTACACTTCACTCCTTTATTTCAGAGCCTTAGGAACTCACCACCTCACCGGCCTCATGACTCATCATTAATTCATCAACAATGGAGAAGTGACTGTCCACGGCATACACTATGCACATGTTAATTGTTCCCATGCTTTGTCCATGCTGTCCATCATCAGGGGGTCCCTGCATGTCTCTCTCCTCCTCAACAAGTGCCTGATATCACACCACTCTGCACAGTTGGATACCATCTTATCTCTCTCTCTCTCTCTCTCTCTCTCTCTCTCTCTCTCTCTTTCTCTCTCTCGTTATTATTGTTCATGTGGCCTTCACCTACACTAATTTGTGGTAACTCAAGGATAGAGAGTATACTTATTGTTGTATTTATAGTTGTAGCCCAGCTTTTAGCACAGATTTTGGCACATAATAGGGACTTAATAAATGTTTGTTGAGTTAATGAATAAAGATGGATGGATGGTTGGATGGATAGAATAATCAAATCAGTGGAAAACATCTATATAAATACACATATACATATATATGCACATACATACTTTTAAACAATTATGATAAAATACACATAACATAAAATTTACCATCTGAACCTTTTTTTAGGTAAATAGTTCAGTGGTAACCATCACCATCATCCATCTCCAGAACCCTTTCATTTTGCAAAACTGAAATTCTTGTAGATATATACATTAAAAAATTCTTGCACGGCCAGCATGGCTCAGTGGTTGAGTGTCAACCTATGAACCAGGAGGTCACAGTTTGATTCCTGGTCAGGGCACATGCCTGGGTTGTAGGCTTGACCCCTAGGTGCGGGGCGTGTGGGAGGCAGCCAATCAATGGTTCTCTCTCATCTTTGATGTTTCCTTCTCTCTCTCCCTCTCCCTTCCTCTCCCAAATCAATAATGACCCAGGGTGCGGAATACCCAGCTTCTTCCCTTCCCCTTTGCCCCAACTGCTATGTATCTCATGTCTTTACATCCACACTCAGGACGTTCCCTCGTAAGAAATGTGGTCAAGTGGTTGAGACATGTAGTCAACACAATCCCTGGCTACTTAGCTTAGCTTAGCAGTTGAGGCTGCTCAGAATGAATTTTCTGGATTGTTCTCCTTAACCCTCACTGATCTCTATTAACATGGATTGTTAGAAGTCAGCTTTCACCACAAGACTGTTTGAGGCTTCTCTGCAAGCATGCATTTAAGGAGCAGACGCATGGGTGTAAAAGAGCCTGTACATGATGCTCACAGCTCATCTGTGACAGCCACCTGACTCTTATTTTCACATTTTAACATATCTGAACTTAAGGCTTGTTTTATATATAACTAGAGGCCCGGTGCACAAAAATTTGTGCACTCCGGGGAGAGAGGGGGTCCCTCAGCCCATCCTGTGCCCTCTCGCCGTCTGGGCCCCCTCAGGAGATAATGACCTGCTGGCTTAGGCCTGCTCCCGGGAGGCAGAGGGCCGGCCC
>NW_005365280.1:1260248-1261487 GCF_000412655.1 Myotis brandtii
GGCTGGGTTTCAGTCCGGCTGGTTTCTGGGGGTTTGTTTACCTTCTTATTTGCAACATAGTATATAGTTGCTTAGAGTTGCAGCTGAGAGGCTGGCAAGTGAGGCGAGGAACGTTGGAATCTGCAGCAAGCAAGCCTCCCTGCTCGCTTCAGTGCCTGGCTGCCGGCCGCCATCTTGACTGACAGTTAATTTGCATATACTCACTGATTAGCCAATGAAAAGGGTAGCGGTCGTACACCAATTACCATGTTTCTCTTTTATTAGTGTAGATGAGCACATTTAAAAACAAGAAACTAATCATTAAATCTACGGTGCATCTTATAATCAATCAGTGGATCAAAGACTTTAGAGAAAACCGGTACATACTTCATATTTGTACAGAAAGATTTCAAAAATGTTTTCACGTCATAGTCACATTTTGACCTTCCAATGGGAAGGAGGGTGCAGTAGGCAGCAGGCACCGGGATGCCTGGCTAGGATCCAGTGCCAACTGCTGCCCTGCGAAGGTCGCTCCGCTGCTCGGGCCTCCCATCCCCCATATGTAACTTGCACTGGGAAAATTAAAGATGAAACAGGCTTAAACTACTCCTGACCTTCTTGCTACACCAACATTCAATAGCTCTCTGACCTGCCCAAGAGTCTTCAGGGGAACGAGCTGAAGCACCTGCTAGCCCACTCTGCATGGCCGGGCTCTGGAGACTAGGAAGTGCCCCTCCTCCTGTGCTCAGCTCTCCCACTTCCACTGTTGTAGCTCTAGTCTAGTTTCTAACTCGGATCATTGTTACTGCCTCCTACTTCACAGCAGCTAATTACACACTCCCTCTGGGGAGCCTAGACCACTGACAAGGGGCCAAAGCCCAGTCAGACACAATCTGAAGTTCTCTAGGCTGTGGTCAGCTGGATACCTAGGGACACATGAGGCAGCTACTCGATCCTTGCCTGAAGGAAGGCACTACACCGATAGCCCAGATGTCAACCTTCCTGGTGATTCAGGATGCATATCATGTCAAATTTAACCTGCAGCACCATACCACCAGTCTTAGTTTTACAAAGAAATAAGCAAACAGCATGAAAAGGCCCCTATGAGGTGTGCCTGGGGTGCTGGTATCAATGCTATTTTTTTTGCAAGTCCTCACCTGATGATATATTTTCCATTGCTTTTTTAAGAGAGAGTGTAAAGGAGGGAGGGGGAGAGAGGCAGAGGAGAGGGAGGGAGGGAGGGGGAGAGAGAGAGAGAGA
>NW_005365280.1:1261605-1278603 GCF_000412655.1 Myotis brandtii
AGGGAGGGGGAGAGAGAGAGAGAGAGAGAGAGAGAGAGAGAGAGAGAGAGAATATGAATCATTGATTGAGACACACACAGACACATGGATTGGTTGTCTCCAGGGCTGGGGATCAAACCTGCAAACCAGGTACCTGCCCTTGACCAGAAATAGAACCCTCAACCTTTTGGTGTGTGGGCTGAAGCTCTATCCACTGAGACACACCGGCCAGGGTGAGCACTATTTTTAAGTATTCTATCATTAGGTCAGGCTGGACATCCCAAACCTTACAACGTTAATATGGGAAAGAACGCCTGCAGGCATCATATGAGACAATAGGTGTACTGGCAGCTACCAAAATAGAATGTTAAATACAGCAATGAGATCTTGAAATTTCTCTTAAAAAAAAATGGGTTTCTTATGAACCTGAGCCAGATTTGCTGGAAAAAACACACACAAAACAAAACTAAACTAAAAACACAGTCTTTGTTCCTTATCGAAACTACAGTTGACTCTTTCACAGAGTTCTTAAACCTCCTGAAATATTGCAATACAACTGACCTTGTCACAGACATGGTCACAGGCCCCATTGCAAAAGAATGCCCAGGAAGACCTGACAGGGCACAGAAGACAAAGCAGGGTCCCAGCGACAACTTCGGCGGATGGAAACACGCACTAGCACACTTCTATCTTTTAAACATTGAAGTCACTTCAGTATTGCTTCACTGGCCAGACTACACCAGTGATAAAAACCTCCACTTTCTCATAAATGCCTCCCACACCCAGGAATGGAGACTGATGTTACCATGACAGACACCTTCCTGTTTCCTCCCATAAGAAATGATTCTCTTTACCCGATTCCCCTTTTCTCTTCATCTGCAGGACAGTGCCCACTCCCAGGGGGGATGCATCTGGCTTTGGCAGGGAACTGGCTGACACCGTTGGCATCGGGGTCTGGTATAAACTGAGTTACACAGGAATGGAAGAACAGAAGCCCCGGGAAAATGAGAAATATTTCCAGGGTAACACGGAAGTTTGGCCTTTTAGCTGGTGATTTGTTTTCATTCCTTCACATGCTGTGATTCACCATTTGGCCAACACAGAGAAGGCAGGATCATTTCAAATTAATCATTTTATGAAGCACTGAATCAGATGAAGAAAATATGTATTTTTTTAAAAAATGGTCATTTGGAGTTCTAATGATTTTCCTCTAGTATGATTTTATTAAATACTTTTACATGAACAAAGCCTATGCCCTCCCCCATTCCTTCCCGGTGTTTTCATTTTCAGAAAATAAGACATTTTTGTGTAACTCAGGCCACCAAGCAGTGTTCAGAAAAGAACGATTTTAGCTTTAATCATCTCATTCCATACTGAATGGTAGCCATGACATTTACATTATCTGGGAAACACAGATTTCATTTACATGCTGGGTTCAAAAACATGAATGTGTTCATTTAAAAAAAAAACAACCCACATGAATGTCTTATTCAGAAGTGTTAGGAGGACTGATGAGTTAATGTTGGTAAATCACTGCAATTCCCAGGTCAAAGATGGGAAATAAACATTATCATTATTAGTTTCATTGGAGTTTGAATGATGAACTGTGGTCCAGTGGGGCCTAATTAGGATAGAAAAACTTGTAACTATGAGAAAAGAACAAAAGAATTTTGCAGTACTTTTACCTAATTCTCTCCTATGCTGAGTAAAGGTAATATCCGTAATCACTGATAACATCATCTAACAACATTTACTTAGTTGACCCAGGTGAAAACAAACCAAAGAATGTATGGGCCTATGACTGGGTGGATGGACAAAGGGTCCGCTCCCACCAAATGCATATATTCTTTAATCCTCACCCGAGGATTTTTTTTTTTTTTTTTTTTTTTTAGAGAGAGAGAGAGAGAGTGGAAAAGATGCAGAGGGAGAGACACACAGAGAGAAACTTCGGTGTGAAAGAGACACATAGATTGATTGCTTCCTGTCAGGGCCCCGACGGGGCTGGGGATAGAGCCTGCAACCAAGGTACATGCCCTTGACCGGAATCGAAGTTGGGACCCTTCAGTCCATAGGCCGATGCCCTGTCCTCTGAGCCAAACCAGCTAGGGCTAAGGCTGCTTCTTAGAAGCCTGTCTTCCTTACCCACATGATCTCTGCAGCAACAGACATCATGCTTTGAGTCTTAGAACAGAATGGACTTCATTACTGAATCAAATCTCTGAGGATTTTGGTTAGGAACTCTCAATACGAATTTGTCCAATTTTTAAGATAATGAAAATCTTTTTGGTTTAATATCATTTGCTATTCTTCCTTTTGTTGCCAAACTGGTCAATATTTTTCTATTATATTTACACAGACATCCTCAACTATAGAAGGTGCTTGAAATTAATACATTTCATTAGTGGACTGGATGGAATGGAATGGAACGGATAGACAGATGGGTCAGAGCATCACCCAATCAGCTTTGCAAGGTCAGAAGGAACCCCAAAAGGTTTCTGAAATCTCTAGGAAAAACTGAACTTCACATGCAAGACAAGCATTTTTCTTAAGCATTTCTGAGAAATGGGCTCAATCAGTATTTTAGAGTTTAAGGACTTTTACTATATGGAAACTCTTCCTTACACTTAAGTCCCTAAACCCAAGTTTATAATTTATCATTATGCCTGATACAAGGTAAGGTTTTTTCCAAATGCACTCCTCAGAAAAGACTGGGTTCCCTTAATTTTTGAGTTCTTATAAAGTTTATCATATCAAAGGACTTATACAGCTAAGTCCTTTGGGAAAACATGTTCTCTTGAAAATACCTCAAACAATGGTAGTTTAACATGCTTAAAAAAAGTCACCTAGAAGAATTTTTTTTTCTTTTTAAGGAAGAAAACAAATTTCAGTAATTTTTCTTGAAAGTATGACTTTACAGTTGCAAACACTAGATGTCATTATAAATTTAAAAAAAAACATTTTTAAGGTTGCTTTCAAAAGCAGCACAGTAAGTGGTTAAGTTGTACAGTTCATAAACACATACTCACTAGAAGAATGAAGAAAAAATCTCTTAGTATTGTTTAGTATCCAGACTGTTACAGTAATGGTCCCAAATATGTCATGCTCACCTTAACTGTGGCCTTGGCTATGTGATTTGTTTTGGCGACCAAGGTATTAAAAATGTAATCAACAGATACAGGAATGGGTGCTTGTGGCCTTGTTACACAAGGATTCAAAAATATTGCATCTCAAATAAATTAGAGGTAAGTCAAGATGATGTACTTCAGAAAACTATTAGATGACTGACAAAGTGATTCAAAAGATGATGAAGACACTGGTATTATAGACGAAGGTTGTGAATAAATTATTTCACATAATATGAAAATAGAAAAAATTATGGATCTTTCTACATTAATCTATATAGAATTTCAAACATGTTTGTGAGACTAAATAAATAGCTTCAGCACAAATTTCATTGTTTTATCTAAATATCCAAGCCCTTACATGTTTGTAGTCAAGCTGGCTAACAAACAAGCAAACAAAAAAAAAGTGAAAGCATGGAAGGTGGCTTAAATTTGTTGAATTTATATGGTATATCTCATGCCCACACCTCTTCTTGATATGTGGACCTGAAGACTCAACAGCCAACCTGAAATATCCACTAAAAAACAGGTTTTACCCCCTCCCACTCCTTAGGATGAATACTATCAAAAACACAGAAACTAATAAATGTTGGCAAGGATGTGGAGAAATTTGAACCCTTATTGCTGGGAATGTAAAATGGTACAGCCATGATAGAAAACAGTATGGTGGTTCCTCAAAAAACTAAATATAGAATTACTATGTAATCCAGCAACTCCATTTCTGGGTATATACCCAAAAGAACTGAAAGCAAGATCTTGAAGACATATTTAAGTATCTGTGTTCATAGCATATTCACAATAGCCAAAAGTAGAAGCAACTCAAGTGTCCCTCAACAGATAAATGGATAAAAATCTGGTCTATACATACAACGGAATATTATTCAGCTTTAAAAAGAAAGAAAATTCTTCCACATGCTACATTATGAATGAACCTTGAGAATATTATGCTAAGTGAAATAAGTCAGTACAAAAGTACAAGTGGTTAGATGAGGTATCTAAATTCCACTTATAATAGGTACCTAGATTAGTCAAATTCATAGAGACAGAAAGTAGAATGGTGGTTGCCAGAAGCTGGGGGAAAGAGAGTGTAGAGTTGTTTAATGAGTGTGGAGTTTCAGTTTTGCAAGATGAAAAGAGCTTTGGAGATTCATGCACAACACAAGTGTGCCTAACAATACAGAAGTAAATATCTTAAGATGATAAATTTTATATCATGAGTATTTTGCCACAATTCAAAAAATATGAATGTCTCATGTACACCTTAAACTCCACATTTTCAAAACTCTGTTCGGGGCCTGTCCTCCCCATCTCTGTGAATGACACATTCACTTCCTCAGTTGCTCAAGCCAGAAACCCAAGAATTATCCTGGTAATCACCTCCCTATTCTCCATACACATAAAAAATCTACAAGTTCTGCATAGCTGACATTGAGAATGTATTGTATCTTGAACCCATCTACTTCTCTCTGATGTTACTGTCACCTTTCAAGTCCAAACCACTATCACTTCCTACTTGGTCAACTGCAGGTTTTCTCTCCCAATTCCCTGTTTTTGTTGCCATCCTCCCATCCAGCCTGCATGTTTAGGCCCTGACATGACTTCAATAGGCACTAGAATGAAACTGAATCTCCTTGCCAAATGCAAGGCTCTTCACTGTCTGTCGCTTGCCAGCTCTAACTTCATCTCGTCTAAGTTGGTTCAAGCTCAAGTTCTTCTAATGTGCCCTGCATTTCTCAGCTCAAGACCTCTGCATATGCCCTTCTCTTTGCCTGTGCTCTATGCCCCTTCTCATGCTCAGTTTAATGTCATCTCCTAAGAGAGCTTTTCCTCACCCACCCCAATCTAAAATAAACCCATGCTCCCATGTGTCACTGCTTTCTTTCCTCCACTCCTAGTTATATTTATTTGTTTATGTGTTTATTGTAGGTTTCTTCCAGTAGACTATAAGCTCCCTGGGGTCAAGGGTCCCTATAAAGGGCACAAATAAGTTAAAAATATTAATGTCAGACAGATAGCAAAAAGTGTCATGAAAATCCTAAAGCAGAGTAAGAAGACTGGGTGCTATTTAGGTAGAACAGACATGAAAGACCTCTTGGGAGTGATTTATCTGGGTCGTTTTCCAGTTTAAGCATGTTCAATAGCTCATGACTTTCCTACTTATGGTTATTGTACAGTCATGCATCGAACCACCCAGGACTGGAGCCCTGCTGTCCTCCCAGAAGCCTCTGATCCTTCTCCCTGCACAGCCTGTCTATCTAGTCTCTGTTCTCCCCGTGCTAATCTCAATCATGTTATCTGTCCGATCACTTCTTGCCTGGAGAATGACATTACGCCCCACTCCAGTCTACCCTATACATGCGTGATAGATCGATTTACCTCCTTGTTTCAAAATCCCTTGTTGCTGGTTCCTCTTTGCTTCCTGAATTAAGTTTAGAGTTTTCACCTTAGACTTTCTGACAGTCCACAATATGACTTCAACTTCCCTTTCCAACTGTATCTCAAACTGTCCCCATCACAGGCAAATAGGCCACTTCTTGTTCCCGGCACACACTCTTGGTTTTCCAGAATCTGTGCTTTCTGGCTCATTTGCCTTCGCCACAGCTACCCATCTCTGTTGTAACTAATCCAAACCTTAAATCCAATTTCAAAATAACTTTCTCCATGAAAATTTTCCAGATATTTCCAATCAGAAGCGATCACATTTATTTAACACCCTGAAGCATGTTTTTACTTTGATTATACATTTTATCACATTCTCTCTTCTGCCATTATGACTTGTATTGTTTTTCCAGTCCTTTTTCAGATCACAAGATTCTTCAGGACACAGACTGTCTGCATCACCTATCGCTTTGTTACTCAACTATTACTTTGTTCATCAAAGTGTGGTCCTGGGACCAGCAGTGCTGACCTCCTGGCCGCTTCTCAGAAATGCAGAAGGTTGGGTCTCACCTCAGACCGACAGAGTCAGGCTGCATTTTAACAAGACCCCCAGGTGATGCCTATCTACTGATCAAGCTCATTTAATATTTGACTGCCTGAACTGACTAGGAACACAAAGTATCAAAAACAAAACATCATTTACATACACCCTTCAAAAATAATTGTGAGTGAATAATGCTTCACTCTATAAAGCTATTTCAAAACTATACAGGCAGCAGCAGATTAACTATATGTTAACCTTCTGAGTGAGGAAAATGAAGTTTGCCTTGGCCACCTAACAGTGGCTGAGATTTGGTAGTTTTATGAAACCTGTCTATGAGTGGGAAGCCCTCAGAGGACACTGCTGATGGTATAATTCTCCTGCTTTAATGAGTTCGTTGGCTGTGAAAATACTTACATCAAAGTTTCAGACACTCTTCTTGTGCATCCAGTAGACTCACAATACAGATGTGTTACAGATGTAAGAGTTACCTAATTGGATGTATAGCACGAGCGCTGCTTTCTGTGTTCCATAGCAAAGCTTTTGATTTTTTTCTATGTGACAGGCAAGTCATAGTAAGGAAACAGACTTGCAATGACAGGTACTAGACGGTGACGTAGGAGTTCCACTTGTCAGGGATGATAAGTAGTGGGAATCCCAAGGCCTTCTTAAAGGACACCTTGCTGGCCTGGCCGCTAGAGGGCATTACCAGGTGAATAATTAGCCTGACTTCCAAAGTTCAAACAAAGGGTACCTTGCATGTGAATTAACAGGGAAACTGCTTCAAACCCCCACCCCTCTTAATAAGTGGACAAGGAGCTAATAATTTCACCACCTTTGTCTTGTCACACAACAGTCATTTCAGGGAATAAGCTCCGGTCCTGGTGTGTTGCAGAACTAGGGTGACAGAACACAGTGCCTTCAGTTGCTCGATCTGCATTATTCAGATGTCTGCACCTTACACTCTTATCTTCTCCCTCAGGACCATCCCAGCAACAAAGAAAGCCTGAAACTTCAACCTTCTTGTCCAGGCGGCTTAGAAATGTTCTCAGAAGTGCAAAAAAAAAGTGTAAGAAAGGGATGTGAGATCTAGGAGGATTGGAGAAAAGCAGTACTCACTCTGAGGGGAATCAGAGGGGAAGGAGAACAGTCAATCTCAGGCCACCTCACTGCCTTGGTGGTGGCCCCACAGCCAGAGGAGCCTCCTCAGTGGCCGGCTTCCCTCTGCACCTAAGCTTAGAAGGGCGAGGCTCTGGCCTCACTGCCCCACATTGCTCCTCACCAGGTCCCTGTAATCTTTCGCAGACTCAGGGGTTTAATTACCAGGCCGCCCTGAGGCAGCCAGGTGCTGGCTGGCAGCAGAACACAGGAGGCCCCTCTCCCCCCTGCACTCAGCCTCCCAGCCAGGAGGGTGGTTTGACCCTCCAAGCCAGCTCCTCAGAAGTTCTGCCACCGGGGCTGATCAGGTTTTACCCCAGGGTTTCATGCACAGTCTCCCTCCTCGGGAAGCACCAGTTGCTTGATCATCTGTAAACGACTCCTGCAGAAGACCCCACGTGCTCTAAGGTTTGGGAGCTATAGAATTTATGAAGATCACAGGGCCAGGAAACAGCTGACTGACTGTGAAAACAGGAACATCTCGAATAACCTCTCAACTCTACAGAAAGAGACGCATTTTAAATAAAAGCCAAGTAATTGCTTTGCTAGTGTTCTCTCTCAGTTAGGAAGCTGGACTCCAAGGACAAAGTCAGCACACGTGTCTTTCAAATACTAAATTAAAAAACAACACAGTATTTCCAAGTTTTGAACACTTAAAAGCACTCTTTGTCAAGACGGAAACAACAGGAGTGCAGACCTTTTTTGTCTGCCAATTATTTCACAAAGCCAAGAGGAACAGAATGGGCTGAGGGACGCGTGAGGCTGGCCCTGCGACCTCAGGGTTCTGCCCTCAGGTTTCCAGATCCACCAGTAGCAGGCAGGCCCTCCCTCCTGCTCCTCAGTGAGAACCACGGCCAGGGAGGCAGCAACAGTGGATATACATTGAAACACGACAGCGAGGCGCTCAGACCCTCTGCCCACGGCCACCCCACCTAACCGGAAATGAGCAACAGAATCGCTTTCTAGGAATTTGCTAGTGGCTGTGGCCACGTGTCCTCCTTGCACTCAGGTTTCTTTTGACCAAATATTACATAGCGAGATGTGGTTGAGAGGCCCTTGGGACTCACCACTGACACAGAGGCTTTGTGAGTAAAGCGTCTGTTTGGTATCTGCTCACTGAGCGCCAGCACATTTCAAAAGCTCAGCCAATGGCTCGGGAAACGTTAGGGACATTCAGAATCCCCTCTATGCCCACTGAGCTACTCTCATGTATGAATTTTTCAGTTCCTGGGTTGAGAAGACATTAAATATCCAGCATCGTGTTTATCTTCATTAAAGAGCAAATATCCTTTCCAACAAAATCCGACAGGACAGAGATCAGCACTCAAGGGAAAGTGATCAAAAGCCCAAAATGCTTTGGTTAGCTTATGGAAGCTTGCTCCTGCTTTAATTTCTATGCAAAGTACATCAAAAGAATACAGATATTACTGGAGACTCGAACCGTTTAAAGTCTCTAGTGCTACTGAGAAACTACAGAAGATGGGGGAACAAAACATTAAAGTTGACCTTCTCCCTGCAACACAACACATTAACAATCTATAAATAGTTTGGCTGGCCGGTGTGGCTCAGTGGTTGAGTGGTCAGTGTTCCATTCCCCTTGGAGGCACATGCCTGGATTTGGGGCTTGATCCCCAGTAGGGCTCTCCCTCTCCCTTCCTCTCTTAAATCAATAAAGATATATGTTAAAAAAATAGTTCAGGCTTTCTGTTTAAATATATATCGCTCCCCCACGCAGAAAGGGTAGAGGCTTCTAATCCTCTTGCTATTTCAAAGGACTCTGACTCACCAATCAATCTAAGAAAGCCTGGCGGTTTTGTGAGTAGGAGATGATCAGGAATGCCAAGCATCTTCCACACTCAGTGGGGCTCCCTGCTTTGATTGGTTTGAAGAAGGAGTAAGTAAGACAAGGAGAAAAAGGTAAAACATATGCTGAGCAAAGCACAGCAGCTGAAGTGAAAAATAAGTTGGAAGCTCTACGTGAGAATCAACATGAAGAGTGGAGAGTTCACCGAGAGGGAGCAGCACTGAGCGAGCAGCGTTTGGGGCTCCTGTGCCAGGAGGGTAAGCAGGAACGGCCATCCAACACTCCAACATGGCAGGGTCAGGAGCGCCAAGACCAGTTGAGGGAGGGGACAGTGACGTCACAGCCCTCCCACTCTTCCAGACTTTCTGCACCTCTGGCCAGAGCTGCCTGCTTCCCAGCCCTGCATGGAAAGCAGAGAAGGAAAGCAGGATATTAGGGGTTCTTTTCTCCCCTGGTGGCATCTCCCCACCTCTGGGCTGGATTCAGGAAAAAGTGATCTGGGGCGGAGGGACTCCTGAGGCCCAGCAGCTCAGGCAGTCACTGCGATGCTGGATGCCGTGGAGCTGCTTCAGCTGCGCTCATTAGACTGTCCTCTGCCACCAGAGACCGAGCCTCTGACAAGTGACACGCCGAGCCAAAGAAAGTAAAGACGGGAATGCAATGCATGCTTCCTATCTCCGCCAAACGGCATTCTTGCTCCTGGCCTTGAGAAGTTCAGAAGACTGTCACCTTGCAAAAATGTGACCAGCCAGCAGAACATTACCGCTCATTTCCCAGAGCCGCGGGCAGTTGTGACAGCCACGAAAGCCAGCAGGAGAGCCAGCAGAGCTAGACAGGGTGACCACACATTTAATGTTACTGTTACACACATTTAAACCGTTTTATCTCCACTAGAGGGCCAGCATGGAGATGACATTTCAGTTAGATGATTCTGCTGCTGGTTTAAGATTTGATCTTAAACCTTGGGGAGGTCCGGTAGGGGAAGGAAGGGAGAGGTGAAAAGGCTGCACTCAAGACAATACTGCTACTCAAAGGCAGCTCACCTTGGTCTAAGGCTATCCCCCCTTCTACCTGAGAAGCCTCAGCTCAGAATGACACTGTTATTAAAATAAGTTAAAAAAAAAATAGAGACCATAGGACACCATCAACTGCCAACTGGGCTCAAAAATTCACTTATCTCTAACTCCTCCCCTCTTTTCTTATGTCCAAACAGTCACTCTGTTTTAATCAACTCTTTCTTCGTAGTGTCTCCCACATCTGTCCCTTTATGATGCTTCCACAGCAGTTTTCAGTCTTATCACCTTATGCCCGCAATAACTCCTGAACCAGGGGCCCCATCTCTGGTTTTTCCCTCTGCCAACCCATGGGCCACGAACACGGTTGTAAAGCTAATCTCACTGAAACACAGCTGGTCACATCAACGCGCTGAGAAATCTCCACTGATTACCAACCCCCGTTGCTCAGCGTATGTTTTGCTCCCGTCTGAAACTCCCTCTGCATGGATGCAGGTGCTGCCTGGTCACCAGGGCCCCCGGGGGCGAGACAGCAGGTGCACCTGGGTTGGAATCAAGGCAGTATCCTGGACAGGTTTACCTCTCCTTCATTAAGGTTCTTCACCTTTAAAAGAGCACAGGGATCTCTACCTTGTTCAGGAGGAGCAAGGCTAGAAGGGCAGGCTCGCATCTGATAATACACGACCTGGGAAATCAAGTGATGTGGCCAGGACAGGTTAGCATGAGGTCAGCCACCAATGATAAAAGTTTTGAGTTGGACCTAATTTTCCCATGTCTGGGCTCTGGAGGCTGTTGTGTGCTATAAGCACTATCAGACATAAGTGACAGTTCATTCCCACGCTCACTCATGTTTTCACCTTACAAATATTCCTCGAGCACTACTGTGTACTGGGTGGGAGAAAAACAAAAAAAAAATGAAAGGGAGGACTGGAATGACAAGAGCTGTATAAAAAGCTGCAGCAATGTCTAGCACAGGGCAGCTGACAGGGGCCCTCCCAGGACAAAGCTTTGAAGCATTTAATTGCTAGTGCAGTTATGCAGTTTTTCTCTTCCCCCTGTGATCACGAAGGAGGCCTCTAGATGGTGGGATAGAAAAATCAAAGCAGCCTGCAGCCAGAGCGATGCATGGAGGTCAGCTCTTCTGGAAAGACACCAGATCCACGGCGGACACTGAATGAGTGAGAAATAAACTTCTGTTTTGTGAAGCCCAATGAGTGTTTAGGGTTGACACTGCAGCATAAGCCAGTCCTATCCTGATGAATGCAACCACTTTCATTTTCTCAAATATCACTGTCTGGCAATTATTCATGTGGGGTAATAACTTGTAATAGTGCTCATATTTATTGCCTTTTATTTATCTTAACTTTTTTAACTTCACCTGTAACCATGCCTTGCCCCTTCACTTAGGCTAGCACCTCTTGAATACAGCAAGCCTTGGCTCATACCCTTGGGGCTTTCCTCTTCAACCTCACTCACCCACCCTCTACCTCTCACTCCTCTCCCCTCCCCCAAATCAGCAGTGAACTTTGCACACGGCAACTGTTTAAGTCATAATTGATGATTTGATATTTTCTCATTAGGAAATAACTTCCCAAATATAGTGACTAATACTTATTTCATGAACCAACACCCCTCTGCTGGCATGGACACTTAGGAATTGAGTGCAATAGCTACAATAAGATTTTGGGGGTTCGTCTGTGGATGACACTGCAGTCATGGCCTCAGGATTCAATGTCAATCATGGGCAGTCATATGTTGGCTTAGCGATCATTTCGTACTCATTTAAGTGGATCCTAATGTCTGTGGCCCTATTTAGTGATAGAGGTCTGAGCTTCTAGGATTCTCATTCATTCCTTTGTTCAGATTACACTCATCCTCTGAGAGTTAGCCAAGAGTAACAGTTATGAATTCAAACGAGCTGTTTCCTTACCTGTAAAGGGAGAGTAAAAAGGTATCTTGTAAGGCTGTTGTGAGAATTATGCAAGTTAATATATGTAAGATACTTATAAAGTTACTAGTGGCCCGGTGCACGAAATTCGTGCACAGAGGGGCAGGGGTTCCCTCAGCCCAGCCTGCACCCTCTCCAATCAGGGACTACTTGGGGGATGTCTGACTGCCGGTTTAGGCCCGATCCTTTGGCAATCTGGGACCACTGGCTCCTAACCACTCACCTGCCTGCCTGCCTGAGTGCCCCTGACTGCCTCTGCCTGAGTGCCTGATTGCCCCTAACTGCCCTCCTCTGCTGGCCTGATACTGCCCCCAACTGCTCTCCCCTGCAGGCCTGATCTCGCCCCAACTGCCTCTGCCTGCCTGATCTCGCCCCCAACGGCCCTCCCCTGCCGGCCTGATCTCGCCCCCATCTACCTTCCCCTGCTGGCCTGATTGTCTCCAACTGCCCTCCTCTGCTGGCCTGATCTCACTCCCAACTGCCCTCCCCTGTAGGCCTGATCTAGCCTCCAACTGCCCTCCCCTGCCGGCCATTTTGGTTCTGATTGGTCGGTTTCTATGTCAGTCAGTGTCAAAAGCTCCACCTCCTAGGCAGCCATTGACTCCTCACAGTTCACCCAGATTTGGTTCCAATTGGTCAGTTTCTATGCCAGTCAGTGTCTCCGGGCCTGATCAGAGAGGCAGGGCTGATCAGCAGCCCCCACAGAGGCCTGGAGAGAAACAGAGGCGTGGCTGCTGGCGAAGCCCAGAGAGAAAGAGAGAGGCAACGGCTGATCAACAGCTGCCATGGAGGCCATGGATCAGACCCTGCCTCTTTCTCCAGGCCTGATCCGCAGCCCCACTGGCAGTCAGTGCTGGGTCACTGCACCCGCACCAGTGGCAGTCAGTGCTGGGTCGCCATGGCAACCCAGCACTGTCTGCAGGCCTGACTTCTTGTGTTTGGTGGAGCCTTTGGTCAGTTGTTACGGACCCTGGGTTTTTATATATTAGGATTTTAAGTACAGTTGCCCTTGAACAAAACAGGTTTAAACTGCACAGGTCCACTTACACATGAAATTTGTCAATAAATAGTGTAACTGTATTTTCTCTTCCTTATAATTTTCTTAATAACATTTTCTTTTATCTAGATTACTTTATTGTATGAATATTGGATCAGACCATGTCTCTTTCTCCAGGCCTGATCCGCAGCCCCACCACAGTCAGTGCTGGGTCGCCACGGCAACCCAGCACTGTCTGCAGGCCTGACTTCTGGTGTTCGGTCGAGCCTTCAGTCAGTTGTTACGGACCCTGGATTTTTATATATTAGGATTTTAAGTACAGTTGCCCTTGAACAAAACAGGTTTAAACTGCACAGGTCCACTTACACATGAAATTTGTCAATAAATACTGTAACTGTATTTTCTCTTCCTTATAATTTTCTTAATAACATTTTCTTTTATCTAGATTACTTTATTGTATGAATATCGTATATAATACACATAACACACAAACTATGTGTTAATGGACTGTTAATGTTATTCGTAAGGCTTCCAATCAACAATAGACTATCAGCAGTTAAATTTTCGAGGAGTCAAAAGTTAGATGCAGCCATGGCCAGTGTGGCTCAGTTGGTTGAGTGGCATCCCATGCACCAAAAGTTTGCTGGTTCAATTCCTGGTCAGGGCACATGCCTGGGTTGCAGCCTTGATCCCTGAGGCTGGGGTGAGGGGGGTAGCGGGGGCACATGCAGGAGGCAGCAGATCGATGGTCACATCGATGTTCTCTTCTCTTTCAAATAAATAAAAACATATTTTTTTTAAAAATTATGTGCAAATTTTTGACAGCATGAGAAGTTGGCACCCCTATCCTTGCATTGTTCAGGGGTCAATTGTTCTAAGATATAGCAGTACCTGGCATATTGTAAGTACTTAGAATGCTAATACTAACTGAGCCGACTACATGGCAGATATTAGAGAAAAGGGATGAATAAAAGGCTGCCCAGTTCCCAAGGAGTTTAAGATCCTTGGGAATTATATATGAACAAAGAAATGAAGTGTTACAGAGCCACTGCCCCAGACAGAGAGAATACACAAAGTAACACACATGGCAGATGCAAACATGCATGAACACACAGATGCATGCACACACACACAGATGCATGCACACACAGATGCGTGTGCGCGCGCACACACACACACACACACACACACGTGCGCAACAACTGGCAGCTGGTGAGTTACAACCAAGAAGGTGATCCTTCCCTTTGGAAGAAGGGAAGCCAAGAAAGGCTCCATAGAGAACCTGATGGCTGACCGAGTCTTACGATATGAATAGGCACTTGCCAGCCAAGACAGTGCCAGGATGACCAGGCAATCAAGGAGTGTGAAAAGAGGCATAAGACAATACTATTCATTTATTCATTCAACAAATGTTTATCAAATGCCTCCTATGCTTGGCATAGTTTTAAGTACCAGGATACAGCAGTAAATGATATTGACAAGGCTTTTGCTTTCACTGAGTTAAAATTTTAATAGAGGAGACTAACAGTAAGCCAGTAAACAAATACATAAAGCAAAGGGCTATGAAGAAAACACAGTGGGTAAGATGGCTAGAGTGAGACTGGGGGGTAGTATGCCCGACTAGAGTGTAGAGAGTGAAAGCTGTGAGCAGAGCTACCCCCAGTTTCCATGCAGAGGACTTTCCCTAAACTCTCCTAGCCTCTTATTCCATCCTCTTTTTTCCCCCAAGGATGTAGTGTGCGCTAACTGGCTGGGGGTTAAAGCCAGCGTGTGGTCCATGCCTGCCTTTTGGTAATGTTAACTTCGCTAGACACAGTTACCCTGCCACTAGGTACAGTAAGAATGTTGAGTACAGGGGTGGTGGAGGGGGTAGATTTTGGCGTTCTTCTCCTTCCTCTTCACACAGAGAGTGACTCACATGAGAACTTGAACTTTCCTGCAGGTGGACTGTTCCCAGGCCCAGACTAGGGAATAGAGCGGTGGAAGCCCGCTTTTGGTTCTCAACCCCAGATATAATTTCTAATTCAGTTAACTGTTATCAGTCAAAAAGCTGCATCTTGGCCTCCACCTTCCTTATTACACTTGTCTTACTTCTCAGTTGGCTTAGAACTTGGGAAGGGAGGAGACCTCTTAAGATAAAAGTTGTTATACAATAAAAGCCTTCCCTTTCCCAACAGACACCTCAAAACTAAATTAGGAAGCACTATCCTAATCTATCAAACCTGTCACCTTTATAAAAAATCCTTCAAATCTCCTACTTCATAGCTCCAAAGACACTGCAAGGTGAGTGACTGAAAAGTCTGGCCCAAATAGTATAATACGGCACCTTCGATAGAGTAGTGAATATGGGGGTGGGGTGGGAAAAATAATGATTTCAGTGCCAGTGTAAAGCTCTAGGCTACACAGTTCATGGCTGGTAGCCACAAAGAGGAAGATGAGGAAATGTGAAGTCTTTAGATATTCTTACTTTGTGATTTCATATCTACATGTTTTTTAAAACCACACTAGAAAAAAGAATGTTCTTATCTTTCCTCTGAAGAATGTAAAAGCATTTTCAATGTATTTACATACTTTCTTCACAACCTCCTTGTGAGACAAGATGGGACTATATCATTGTCATGAAGACATATGGATGGCATGGTTATTATCTACAGCAGGGGTGGGGAATGTCCGGCCCGCGGGCCACATATGGCCTGAGAAATCATTTGGCCCAGTCCTGACAAGGCATTAGAGGTGAGTTAATTAAAGGTTTGAGCAAAAATAGCAGGCTGGACTGCTTTTTAAGTTGATAATTTTATATGGCCGGCGAATTGTGTTATAAATATTCAAATGGCCCTTGGCAGAAAAAAAAGTCCCCCTGATCTATGGGGCTCAGTTCTGAGCAGTAGAGAATTTATTTTAAGATGAAGAATAAGATAGATAGTTCCTGACCTTGAAGGCCGTACCCTCTACCTAGAAAGATTGCCCAGGCTCCCAAAGCATTATGTATCAAAAAAGGAAATCTAAAATAAGTGTCAAATAGATGGCAAAGATTTTAAAAATGCTTCAGGAGTTCAGGAGGGAAAGGCATCTATTGAAATCAAGAGTGATTACAATAGTTTCATGTGAGAAAAATGTTCAAACCCCAACTACACACACTGTAGCAACTGCAATTAGAAAGTGCACCTCAGGCCAAAGATCCAGAAGGTATCAAAACAATACAGTGTGTGCTGTATTTCTCTGTGCAGCCCTGCGGTGCCGGCACTGCCCTGGGCCCAGGTCAGTGGCCCTGCATCTGGGTAGCACGTTTAATGGGTACTCTGTTTCCCTGGATTTCACTCTGCTCCGGATCACTGCCCACATTTAGCCAGGAGCAGCGACCGCACTGGGCAGGAAATGCTGAACCCCCTGTGCCCTGCGCACAGAGCTGCTCTGCCACAGGGATGATGCAAAGCAGACTCTCCACCTACTTTCGTTCGCTAAGGCAGGGAGGTTCTGCCAGCTCCGCTGGCCCCTCAGGGGCCTGCAGAATTTTACTACAGACATTGCCTTCTCCCGTATCAAGTCCTGACTCGGGTGGGGAAAGGGGGCAAGGGTTAATAGCAGGGACAGATAGTAACAATTACCAAGTCTACTTGCTCTGCAGGAGGGAAAGGCAGGCCAGGACTGGGGGAAGTCAAAGGGGCCATCGGGGCTGTGCTCGTCCTGCCCAGGGTACATTGGCTGCCCCTGTCATTGTATTGTTTCTGGCTGCACAGACATGTTGCTATGGAACCAATACATGCCACTGCTACTTGGCCTCCAGCAAACAAAACCTCAGCGCTGGCAAGAGCATTTCCCTAGATTTCCCTTAAAGGGATACCATTGACAGTGAGTGCAGTCCACGCCTGGGAACAACAGTGGTATTGTTCCAGGTCCTGCCCTGCTGCATACCGTGAAAGGGAGCCCAGCAACTCCTGTTTTACAAGGTCTACATGCATGTGGCATGTGGATGCACATGGTCCAAACCCAAGGTGTCGGGGCCAGCCTCGGAGCTGCTTTTAAACTAAGAAACTCATGGCCTCGGTTTATATTTAGT
>NW_005365280.1:1278810-1280237 GCF_000412655.1 Myotis brandtii
CCCCGTACACACACACAACTGGTAGAAGCAAAAAAACTTGTCATACTTTGGGTAATAATTTGATGCCTCCTGGCTGTTAACTTAAAAAAACTATGTCCCCACCAGGAAAGCAAAGCAGCCACAAGTGGTCTAATTTTATCCCTTTTCCACTGCTTACCTGAGACCCTCCGCTCCCAGTTTATTCCTCACAGAAAGCTTGGGACCAGGAGGCATGGACTCCGCACGTGCCCACTTTCCTAAGGTCCTCAATTGTCCTCTATTTTAGTCTTATCAACCTCTGGATGCCATAGAGACCCTTAGCTTCCCCAAAGAGCAGCAGATCTCCACCTCCCACGTCCCACTGTGCTGTGCTCTAGGGATAAACTGTTTGGGCTTTTCTTGGACACGATGAGGAAATGGGAACCCTTAAGTTCACACTTCTAATGAATGCACATTCATGCGTATCAAGCATCTGGGACAGGAAAGGTCAATAGTAGAGGCATAGGCAGAGGCTCCCTCAGTGAATCTGCAATCCCCATTCTCACTCCCACCAGGACATTGACAGGAAGCAGACTATCTCTGTACTCTGATAAGAAGACACCTCAAGTTCCTTAAAAATGACTGTGGTTAGGGCAGAAGAGAAGTCCCCATTTACTAAGGTAAAATGATTAAGTTGACAAGTGAGATAAAATAATGGACACAAGCTCTCTGTGCTACACTTAAACCAATCCCTAGGTGAGATGAAATGTTTGGGAAATACGTGCTCTAGCTCTCTAACTTAAGTGACCACAGTCTAGAGCCAGATGCGGCATAGGCATCCGCGAAAGAACCACAGCCAAGTCCCCCTTGTGGGCCTCCAGCGGAGAACTGTTTTCTCACCCTTCTCTGCATCATGCCCCACAACTGAATTCTCACGTTAGAAACCATATAGCTTTTATTTATTATTTTTTAATGAAGAAAGGTGACTCTGAAAGTCTCTCAGACAGCAGGCCAAGTTTACACTGTGCTATAAGAAACCTGCTAAGCATCACTCTGCAGGTGCGGATGCCTGGACGCGGCGTGCGGGTCTGCAGCTGGCCGGCACACACCTGCACCGCTGTGACTCTGAAAGTCTCTCAGACCGCAGGCCAAGTTTACACTGTGCTATACGAAACCTGCTAAGCATTACTCTGCAGGTGCGGATGCCCGGACGGGGGTGTGCGGGTCTGCAGCTGGCCGGCACACACCTGCACCGCGGCTCCGGGCTGCAGCACAGATTTAGCCCGAGTCTCCGCACGGAAAGTGCTATTGCAAATGCAGTGGTTTGGGAAAGGCGCAAAGGAAAACATGCCCTCTCGGCTGAGGTCCATCACAGAAGTGCCCGGGTCTGCCCTAGAGTGACTTCTAGGAAGTTAAACAGCTAAACAGCATCACTCCTGACACTTGCCTTAGAGCAGTGGTTCTCAACC
>NW_005365280.1:1280325-1288621 GCF_000412655.1 Myotis brandtii
AACATAATTAAAGCATAGTGATTAATCACAAAAACAATATGTAATTATATATGTGTTTTCCGGTGGTCTCAGGCGACCCCTGTGAAAGGGTCGTTCGAACCCCAAAGGGGTCGCGACCCACAGGTTGAGAACCGCTGCTTTAGAGGGATGTTATCACTAGTTTATCAGCATTACTTCAGGTCCAACAAGCTATAATCTGTGTCTACAGAAGGAATTGGGATTTTAAAAACAGTTCTGTGTGTGTGTGTGGGGGGGGGGTACTGGAGGGATAGGGAGACCTCACAGAGGGGAGTCAAATGCCTCAGCAGCCGTCTGTACCCACATGAGCTCTAAGGTCCCATCCAGTGCTCTCTCTTTCAGGGCGTTCATGAAACAGGGCATCATGTGAACAAAACAGATAGTTTTTCCTTGCCCACGGCCCATCTCTGTGATCAGTCACTGAAACAAGGAAGCTTCCTCTGCTGTCTGCTCTGCAGCTGAACGAGGCTAGAGCAACAATGGCAGCAACTCCTAAAAGGCAACCCACGTGGACAGCGAAAAAAAAACGGCAGAAAAATACAAGAGGGAAACCTCCCTCTGGAGGGAGGAGGACATGGGATGAGTAGAAAGAACATTTGGTTCCAAGCGGGGGAAACTTCTAGAGAATGTGTGCAGGCACTTTTCCTTAGAGCGCTGGGTAACAGTGTGATGTGGGTGTACATATATAAAAGAGTCATAGACTCACTCACCGTAAGAAAACAGCAGATTGGATCCTCTGCCCCAGAAAACGAACTAATTTCTTTGGAAAACTGGAAGAGAAAAAGATTTAAACAACGTTAAGTCCATTCTGTAACTCAGCACAGGTGTGCAGACGTAGATAGTGTGAGAAATCCCAGCCCTGGCATGTGGGCACTTAGTAGGTGCGCAGTAAATCTGAAGAACAGTGGATGCATAATGGTGTGCCTGACTACTTGAATTTTTTTAAAAAGAGCTTTGAACAATTAATATGCAGAAAGCAATCATGTGTGTGATTCTGCGATCATGAGAAAGATGAACCTCATGATGAAGGATCATATACTTTGGTGCCTGAAAAATGAAGTTTTGGGTGGATATTTTTAAATGTCATGTCTGCACCCCCACCACGCAGTTGATTGACGACCTCTCAATAAGTAAGCAGAGTACCCCATGCCTGCACTTTGCCCTTTCCCAAATGGCAGACCTGCAACTCCACACACCCCCCCACTGAAGTCAGTGACCCCACAGGGACCCATAATTGGGCTCAGATGGGAATGTGGACTTGGCAGAGGGCGCTGGGGGCTACATATCAGGCCAACTGTGTAATCCCGCGAGGAAGCCACGGTGCCTGAGATAAAGTGTGGGAAAGAGCCGAGATGAAGTGCATGTTGGAAGAGGAAGCCTGAAAGACAAAGGGAGATAAGGCAGTGACAGCAGCAGACTGTGTAATCTACATCACATAAGGGACTAAACTCAAGATCCAAGTTTTAAAACATTTCCAGAGACTGTTTTAAAGATGCCTTTGCAGGTTTAGGAGGGGCCGTGAGGCAAAGCTAGTCTGGTTCCTGAGACTGGCCGGTTTTCACAGGATCCCAGAGCACTTGGGATTGAGAGCTATATGAAGGCCACTGCTTTTCCTCCTTTTCCCTAAAAGGAAGAGAGAGGCCTGGTCACTAGGGCGGGATGGAGAGCCTCCTCCTCCTCCTCAGCACGCTCCCTGGCAGCAGATCCTGACTCAGTTCCTCAGAATCTGAAAGGCGTTCCTCACAGTCCCAGAGAGAAGTCACGGGCCATAATGTCAGACTGTGCTAGGAGAGGTGCGGGCTGCTGAGACGATGAGATTCAGCCTCGTGAGAAGTTTATACTCTAATTGAAAACACAATATGGAAGCAAGAGGAGCAGAGAAAGCTGGTACATGCTGGTAAAATCTCTGAGCACCTTCTTTTTAAAGCCACAGTTTATAATCCACTCACATACAGTAACCTTTTCATTCTAACGGCAGACGAGATGTCTACAGTAAGAATCATAAAGACCATAAGACTGATTTCAGAGTCAGACCTGACTCTGAATCGCAGCTCAGTCACATAACAGCTGTGTGATTCCAGTTCCGTAAACTCTCGGCCCCCTTCCCTCATTTGCATAATGGTAATACTAATACCCACTTCATATAATGTTTCAAGTTTCTAGTGCAGTGCTTGGCATGTAGAAGAGACTTAAAAAGAAAAAGCTTTTAATGCCAGGTGGCACAGCATGTCTACATATCTGAAATACTAGAGAAGGAAGACACAGGAGAGATTTTTATAACTCATAATGTATCAAAATGTCGGTCCTTGTATTCTCTCACCCCCCACCCCCATTAGTTAAGACAAGTGAGAACAAAGTAAAACTGTTTACTGTGAACAATTAGATCATACAGATAAGGGGAGAAACACCCAAATAATAGAAATCAGCAAAAGCCTCACTAGTGATTACTATGACCATTTTGGTTTATATGGTTCCAGGTTCTCTCCTATGCTCAAGCACACACAGTATATTAGACATATACTTAAATAAGTAAAATTTTATACATATGTACAATTCATTCATAATATACTATGATAGTATTCATATTGTTTTACAATGTGAAAACATTTTATTTGGTATAGTATAAATCTCTTAATTTTAATACACCCATCTCCATCATAACTTTTTAAGGACTTACAAGAGTATTACACTAAAAGAAGTAACCTCTAAATGTGTATTTGTTGAATTTACAGAATCTACCAGTGTCCCACATTTATTAGAAATTACTATACATGAGGTAGTGTGTGGTTCTTTTTTTTCCATATTTTCATCAAAATCATGAAAGGCAGATTGTAAAATGTAATAGTTAACAACAAAGATTGTTTTGGTTTATAAATGGGAGTAGCTTAGAAGAATACTAACTAGCACAGGGAATAACATCACAAATAACAATATCCAGTGACTTTCCAATATGTTGCAAGGGGACAAAATCCTAAGGAGGAGGGCTAACAATGAATAGAGATGTCTATTTCAAGTAGGAAATCCCAAGAATGAAGTGAAACAAGTGTCCCTGTTTCAGTCTGATCATGACACAGAGAAAGTTACTGAAAACTATAAATTCTTGAGTGACCCTAAAAATCATAATCACATTATATGAACTTCAAAACCAAAAAACAAAACCCAAAAAACGAGAATTTACCATATTTAGAAGATACTAGGATTTGAAATGTTTCTATAATTTCAGTATTTCTCATCCAATTTCCTTCGCAGAGAATGGCTGGTGTGGTGAACATATGTGATACAGTTTGCTTAAACTGCATGACACATCTTGTCCTCGATTGAGAAAACTGTGCTCTATCTACAAATGTGACCGGGAGGCTGGGGGAGTGAATGTATCCTCACAATCAGCGAAGAGTGTGAGCTAATTCCTCCTCCAGTTATGACTGTAACTAACCCTTTGTAAGTACTGCCAAGACTGCTCCTTCAAGCAGGCAGGCAGGCAGGAGGTGGGGGGTGGGCAGGATGCAGGAGAGAAAGACAGACCGGGCATACTGTGGCAGTAGAGAAATGCCAAACCAGACACCAGCCGGAATATCCTGGAGAGGGCAAAAGTGGAGAAACAGCCCTGGCCAGTGTGGCTCAGTTGGTTGGACATCATCCATCCAGTGCACTCCATGTTATGCTGTCACATCAATGATTCTCTCTCTCCCTCTCCCTTCCTCTGTCTCTAAAAATCAATAAAGTATTCTTTAAAAAAAACAACAGAAACAAAGTAGAGAAATATAGAGTTTGATTTCTGAAACCAGAATCTACAATGAATGAAGAGGTGAGATACCTATTTGCATGCTACCTCCCAACAAAAGTTCCCTAAAAGTTCATCCCCTGTCCGGTTTATGCAGTTTTTAGGGGAGGTGATAATTTTCGGTGAGGTTCATACTCTTAGACTTCTGTTCTACTTGACCACTTGAAATAGAATCAATATTGGTAGATAAGAACACAGACCTTAAATTTTAGCATTAGATGGAATCGCAGAAAGCATTTCTTGGACAATCCATACTAGGGCCTTCACTTCACATGGCATATGGACTGAGCTACTCTTAATGGATCTTTTTGATTGTACAATTCAGGAGTCAGTAAGATGTCCCTCGATCTCACAATGCATTTCTAATAGGGACAGAGTTTTTGCTTTGCCTAACTCTCTCTTGGGTTAACTGCTTTCTCCGCTGTGTTATGTGCTATATAACATCTCTGTTATACAGTCAAAGCAAAACGATGCTCATTCTTCAATTTGCTTTCAGAGGAACCTTCATACCCTTCAATGGTATACATGGGATGGCCCAGAACACATTCTGCATAGCAGACCTAGCTATCAAAACTGGGGTTTTGATGCTAACATCCTCACCAACTGTGCATCTCTGGTAAATATGACCTGGCCAGGAAAACTGTGCTGATGCCATATATTCCACACTTACAGTAGAGTTTTGAACTACAGACTTTGGAAAATTTTGTCTTGCCATTGTATAGTGTCATCCTGAGTAAGCACAGAATTCCTTAATATTAACGACTACCATTTACTGAGTGGTTATTTTGTGCCAAGTTTTTATCTATTATCTGTAATCCTCACAAAATCTCTGTAAAATAGGTTGCATTAGCCCCATTGTACAGATGACGAAAACAAGGCTCAAGACAAGTAACCTAACCAAAGTCACATACCCTACAAGATAAAGCAAGAATTCAAAGCCAGGTTTATCGGGGTTTCATGGCCAAAAAGAAAAGAACGAAGCATCATGGTCACATGTGATTTTTATATGAAGGCCACAATCTACAGGATTCTCTCAAACACAAAAAATAAATACTTGCTTTTTCTCAATAATCAGATATTACTTTTTCAGGTTATTTTTCTCATAGCAAGAAAGGATGCTAGAAACAAAGTTATCCATGAAATTTGGTAGTAAGTTGTGCTTTAGCTGTCTAGACAGGCATTCTTCAGGCAGAAGAGCAGGACCAAAGTGCTGACAGTTGCAGCAACACAAAATGTAGCCTTGGCAAGTCAGTCTAACAATTACTTTGCATCATTCTGATTATGAGCCACAAGTATGCAATCAACAGCATAGAGACGATCTTAAATGATCTCCATCAGCATTTTACTTTAGTTATCAATGCTTGGCAGATGGAACACATTCTCATCTGACCTAAACGCAATGTTAATGACCCGAACACAAAGAACGTGCAGAAATAAGAGCAGCACAGAGAACGGCCTTGCTGGGGGCCACTGGTTATAAGAGATGCACTGTATTTCATCAACTTTTCCATTTATTACCTCAGCGTAAATAAATAATATTCATGTGTTTCTCATCTGATAAATTCATCCGTAGTCTAACTCAATGGAAAGATTAAGTAAGTTTACAGTTCCCCAGACTTAATACTGCATGTTGTGCAATTCTCTACAAAGAACAGTTTTCATGTTTCATTACACATTTTTGTGGGTTGCATCTCCTCCACTAAATTGTGGCCCAGCTCCAACAGCATGAAAATTTTATCATTTATCTCTCTATTCCCAACACCTAGCACAGTGCTTGGTGTATATAGTAGACATGCAAAATATGCAGAAATGAATGAACATGCTATCCAATGGAATATGCATGCTATCCAATGATATCAAAGAGCATTATATATAATATTTTAAAATCAATGATTAATATTCTTGAATTGCCAAACACACCATGTAAATTCCTTAAAGACAGTATCTATATACCTAACAATTCTAGCAGTTAGCATGTTTATTATAAGAATGGTCAAAAGGATGAACAGAAAGCAGAGCAAAATCAGCACGTCAACAGTATTTCAAAATTCCAAAACTGGCAATCACCGCCTTAGCAAAGTTGCACCTTCGACTTGGAGGGAGGCGGGAGGAGCAGGATGCTATTTTTAGAGTGAAGGCAGAAAGCTTTCTGCGCCCTGCACTTTAGGGCCACGTCCCTGCAGTATGACTCTTCTCTCTGCAGCTAAAGATCAGAGCTACTTCACCAAAGTTCAGTACAAATAGGAAATATCATAGGGGCAGGGAGAGATGAATACTGTGACTTTCAAAAGTGCTGCCTGTGTAGGAACATTGCAGTCACATCTGGCAGCGGCCCCAGTGATCTCGATGCAAAAGCTATTATCCCAATCAAACAACAAAGGCTTAAAAAACATAGTTCTGGACAAAAGTTGGAGTTCAGTAAATATTTAAAAGCCATAATATCTTATATCTGTGTGAGCTTTATAGTTTTCAAAGTGCTCAAGTATAGCATGAACAGTCAGCAGCCAACATCACTATGCTATATATAGTTTTAAAAATTGTATCTCTTAAATGTCTAGAATAACCAGGGGCTGGCAAACTCTTCCAGGAAAGGGCCAGAGAGCATATATTTTAGACTTTTTTACTCAGCTTTGCCATTGGAGCACAAAAGCAGCCATGAGAATACTACACAAATGGACGTGGCCATGTGCAAACAAAACTTTATTTGCAAAAACAGATGGGGTGGGATATGGGTCATGGGTTAGTATTTGTCAGTCTTTCGTCTAGAATGTCATTATACATTGACCCTTGAACAACATGAGTTTGAACTGCATGCGTCCACTCATATGCAGATTTTGTCAATAAATATGTACAATACAATACTATAAATTTATTTTCATTATGATTTTCTTAGTAACATCTTTTCTCTAGCTTACTTTATTGTAAGGACACAGTATGTAATACATATAACATACAAAATATGTGTTAATTGACTGTTTATGTTACCAGTAAGGCTTCTGGTCAACATGGGCTGTTAGTAGTTCAGTAGTTGGGGAGTCAAAAGTTATAGGCAGGATTTTTAACTGGGCAGGCGGTCAGCACCCTTGACCCCCGATTTATTCAAGGGCCAAATGTACTGGGAAATTTTGAGACACATTCTCTGCTTCCTACTTTCCCCTCAAAGAGACTATATTTTTTACTTAGTAAAAAATTAGATGACAATATCACACAGTATCCAGAAGCAGTGAATGGCTTATTTCTGCAGCATCCATCCACCACTGAATAGCAGCAAGGGCAAATCTTCCCATGCCAGGTGAAGCTATCCAGAGTGGCGGGTCACTCTGCATTCGTCTCTGCATCATATATGTGCAAAGGCTGCCCCACAGAACCCTGGATAAATTCTCAGAGCCTCCTGAAGTAGTGCGTTATCTAGGCAAGCAGGAAGGCCCTGTGCAACAAAATCACACCATCTGATTAAATATGGGCAAAGGACTATCTTTCTCTAAAGAAGATTTACAAATGAACAAAATGCACATGAAAAAGTGCTTAATGTTACTAATCACTAGGGAAATGCAAAACAAAATCACACCTTGGGATGGTTATTATAAACAACAACAAATAACAAATTTAAAAAACACAGCAAATAACACATGTTGGCCAGAATATAGAGAAAATGCAATCCTTATGTATTGTTGTTGGGACTATAAAATGGTGCAACTACTAGCGAAAACTATGGCAGACCCTCAAAAAATTAAAAATAGAAATACCATATAATTCAGAAATTCCACTTCTGGGTATGTACCCAAAAGAATTGAAAGCAGGGACTTGAACAGATGTTTGTAAACCTATTTTTCACAGCAGCATTATTCTTTTTAAAAATACATATTTTTATTGATTTCAGAGAGAGGAAGGGAGACGGAGAGATAGAAACATCAATGATGAGAAAGAATCATGGATCAGCTGCTTCCTGCATGCCCCCTACTGGGGATCAAGCCTGCAATCCAAGCATTTGCCCTGACCAGGAATTGAACGTTCAACCACTGAGCCACACTGGCCAGGCACCACATTCATAGTAGCATTATTAACAACAACTAAAAGGTGGAAGCAACCCAAGTGTAAATACACAAGATAAAATATATACAGACAATGCAATATTACTTAGCCATAAAAAGGAAGGACATTCTGACATATGCTACAACATGGATGAACCTTGAAGACATTATGCTAAGTGAAATATGCCAGTTACAAAAGGACAAATACTATATGATTCCAATTATACAGTATATAGAGATGCCTAGAGTAGTTGAATGCAAGAGACAGAAAGTAGAATGGTGGTTTGCAGGGGCTGAGGAAGGGGGGAATGGAACGTTATTGTTTAATGTATATCAAGTTTCAGTTTGAAAGATGAAAAGTATTCTGGAGATGGGTGGTGCTGATAATTACACAATAATCGTGAATATGCTTAGTGTCAGTGAACTGTATACACTTAAAAATAGTAAATATTGTAATATATATTAT
>NW_005365280.1:1288772-1322488 GCF_000412655.1 Myotis brandtii
ATGACCACAATTTAAAGAAAAATAGACTTATGATCACTTGGCTCTCTAAGGGAGCTTCTCAGGTGATCTGTTGGACCAGGATGTCCCAAAGAGGTCCATGGCAGTCATGCCTGGGAGAGCTGGCCTACAGGAGGCAGCTGAGGAATTGCAACCTCCTGAGGGTGCCAGGAAATCAGCTGAAGTTTGAGACCCTCCACATCTAGAGATCTTTCTGAGAAAGGAGAATACGAGGTTCCTGTGATTCACAGTGAACTCTGCACCTAAGAGTTGTGATGTGGCCAGAATGCCTGTCATGTTCCCTTCCGAGTGCTACAACCTTGGGGATTCAATGGATCAAGAGTGAAGCCAATGACAGATAGGAATAGTAGTTAGGACAGTGAAATCTCACAGCCTTTCTCTCTCTAACCCTGCTTTCCCTGCCCACACGTGTGGCCACTGTTAGTTGACTCTCCTAAAATGTAACTCCTCTGAGTCTAATTCTGTGTAACACTTAATACCAAATACCATGCACAAGAGGTGACCTCATGAAAACTGTCCCTATTTGCATAGCACTAGTCCATGGATTACTCAGGT
Source organism: Myotis brandtii (assembly GCF_000412655.1). Taxonomy (NCBI): domain Eukaryota; kingdom Metazoa; phylum Chordata; class Mammalia; order Chiroptera; family Vespertilionidae; genus Myotis; species Myotis brandtii. Next base: position 1,289,346 of record NW_005365280.1, read on the forward strand.
ATCACCCTTACAAAAGTCCAGCTAATATAGGGCCTCATTACCTACACTACAAGCAGGGTGATACTGAGTCATGGCTTCTCAGCTGAAGGAAGATACCATTTTTTCCCATATTCTTTTTTTTTTAATCCTCACCAGAGGATATGTTTTTATCAATTTGAGAGAGAGAGAGAGAGAGAGAGAGAGAGAGAGAGAGAGGAAGGGGGGGAGAGAGAAACATAGATGTAAGAGAGAAACATAGATCATTTGCCTCCCATACACACCCAGACCAGGAATCGAACCACAGCCTTTTGGAGTATGGACTGGCAGGCGCTCCAACCAGCTGAACCACCTATCCAAGGCCTTTTCCAATATTCTTGATAAGAAAGAGAAAGATAGCCCTGAGCCAACCCAACCATATTGGAGGAGGAAAGGCCTATGGCCATGTTGCTTATGACACTAATGACCACCCTTCGGTGAATGACAAATTTTCTTACATAGTTAAAACAAGGTAGAAGACTAAGTCATACATCTCCAACTGAGTTATACTGAACGGCCATTAGAAGGTCCCAAATATCCTACTTAACTCTAACATTTTCTGGCTGCCAGAGTTTTAACCAATATGTAGTAAAATGCAATTTTCGTTCAAGGGCACACATCTCATTGTAACCTTTTGTATTTTTTAACAGTTTTTGTCAAAAAATGCAAAGCATTAAAGAAATGTACATAAAAAAAATTCTAGTGGAAAAAATACACTAAGAGTCGGGGTAAATACCAGATTTTTAAGTAGCTAAAGCCAGTGGTGTGCAAGGAAATGTTCAATACCCAGCAGGAGGGAGAGAGGAGTCCGACTTGTAGCATTTGCCGATTTCTGCAGTGTAAACACTCCCACCATGGCTGATGTCAAGCTAGCAACTAATGCCAACCTGTTCTCAAAATTCCTGAAAAGTTAACAATTGGCTCATGAGAGCACGAGGGAGCTGGCAGAAGTCCATTTCCTTCATCCCACCAAGATCAATAAACCCAGTTTCACATTTAAAATAACCCCCCAAACCTAAAGTCCTTTATTAAGTTCAGGCCTCTTCTTATCACTAAAAAGATACCTGTTCATATTTCTACACCTGTCCTTCTAGTCTCCTCATCTGAAATAAACCTTGCTCAAGTCCAGTCTTACAGGAGCAGCTTTCTCCACACACTCAGATTGCACTATCCTCTCTTTACTCTGAATTTCTACAGCACTTATATAGGGTGTTCCCCCAAAATGTATACACACACTTTAAAAAAGGCAGTGTTTATTGAAATACCTTCCATTTTCAAAACTGAGGTATCAGCTGTTAAAATGTATATACATTTTGGGGGACACCCTGTATATTTACATCCCCTGGATTCCAGGAGGGAAGTTCTCAGGGCACTGAGCACAGCACAAAGTTTTACCTGAGCTGAGCTGTGCTGACTGAATCCGCTGACATGCCTGGCTGGGCTGACTTCTGTCCAGTCAGCTCCAGTGAGCCCGGCTCATCAGCCAGGACCAGGGCAGCGACCGAAGATGTGCAGTATGGAGCATGCACAAGGGAGCTCACACTTCCACAAAAAGAGAGAGAGAACTACTATTTGTTGAGCATAAGATTTGTGTAAGCCCGAGTGCCCAGGTCTTGGTTTCTAACAGCATTCCTTAACACAAAGAAGCAAGGCTCCTTAGAGAAGCAGCTGATGCGAAGATTGAAGCAGGGAATATTCAAGATGAGCACGAAAGAAATGCTCAAAAACGAAACAGAACAAAAACACAGCCCTAGCCGGTCTGGCTTAGTGGATAGAGCATTAGGGTGTTCCCCCAAAATGTATACACACACTTTTAAAAAAGGCAGTGTTTATTGAAATACCTTTCATTTTCAAAATTGAGCTATCAGCTGTTAAAATGTATATACATTTTGGGGGACACCCTGTATATTTACATCCCCTGGATTCCAGGAGGGAAGTTCTCAGCGCACTGAGCACAGCACAAAGCAAAACAGAAACACACAATGATGGGGGCCTATCAAAGGAAAACAGGAGACCACGTTCCTAATATTTCTGAAAGAGCAGCCAATGGCTCAAACTGGAACCATCTGAAAAACAAAACAAGTGAACATAATACCGGATAACCCAAAGTCTAAAGGAAATATGCACGAGTTCTCACTGACATGAAGAAATGACTAAATAAATAGGTGGAGAAACGGACAAATCTTCTGTGCAGAACTCTGAATAACTCATGCAGTCACACCACCCTCAAGGATGCAGAACACTGCTCCCGCTCCTTAGATGTAGGTTTCCTCCAAAGAGTGTGGTATGGGCCTGATGCTAAGATTGAAGCAGGGAATATTCAAGATGAGCATGACAGAAATGCTCAAAAACGGAACAGAACAAGAACACAGCCCTAGCCGGTCTGGCTTAGTGGATAGAGCAGGATGAGGGGGAGGCGTGTGTGACAGGAGTAACTTTACAGTGAGGAACCCCGACAAACACTACTTCAGCCAGGTGATCGAGGTCTACACTAACATTCCTTAGTCACACTGATAGTATGTCTCTTTGATATATATGATGTGGTAAAAATGGCAATTTACCAATGTTGAGGGTACTGATCAGTCATTTTGTGACATGTCCCTAGGTTGGGGTTTATCAAGGTCATCAAAAACAATCGTCACATTCTAGAGGAGCCTAAGGAGACATGATGGCTAAAGGTGGCGTGGCATCCTGGATGCGATCCTGGGACAGAAAAAGGACATTAAGCAAAAACTAAGGAAATCTGAGTAAAGTGGAGACTTTAGTTAATAACAATAATAAGATTCTGCCAGGTACTCTATTAAGTGACTTACATATATTATTTTGCTTAATCCCCCAATCCTGAAAAATAGTTTCACTCCCATTTTATAGAGGAGGACAATAAAGATAGAACTCTTTTTGGCAGTCACACACCCTCAACGATGCAGAACACTGCTCCCGCTCCTTAGATGTAGGTTTCCTCCAAAGAGTGTGGTATGGAGATGAGGGGGAGGCATGTGTGACAGGAGTAACTTTACAGTGAGGAACCCCAACAAACACTACCTCAGCCAGGTGATCGAGGTCTACACTAACAGTCATTAGTCACACTGATAGTGTGTCTCTTTGATATATATGATGTGGTGAAAATGGCAATTTACCAATGTTGAGGGTACTGGTCAGTCATTTTGTGACATGTCCCTAGGTCGGGGTTTATCAAGGTCATCAAAACAATGGTCACATTCTAGAGGAGCCTAAGGAGACATGATGACTAAAGGTGGCGTGGCATCCTGGATGCGATCCTGGGACAGAAAAAGGACATTAAGCAAAAACTAAGGAAATCTGAGTAAAGTGGAGACTTTAGTTAATAACAATAATAAGATTCTGCCAGGTACTCTATTAAGTGACTTACATATATTATTTTGCTTAATCCCCCAATCCTGAAAAATAGTTTCACTCCCATTTTATAGAGGAGGACAATAAAGATAGAACTCTTTTTGCCCAAGATGACAGAGTTAGTAGTTGGTTAAATTCAAGTTGAAACTATGTTGAACTGCTCTAAGTGCTTTAGAAGTTTTAACTCATTAATCCTCGCAACTCAATAAAGCCAGTAGCACTATTATTATTTCTCTTCCAGGTGAGGAAAGCGAAGCACAGAGAGGGCGAGGTAAGTTATTAGGGATGCCCAGCTGGTTAATTACAGGGTTCACAGCTGGTAACATAATTGATAACAGTAATAAATTTATAAACATTATAGAGTATCAATTAGTTTACAAATATTAACTCATTTGGTCTTCCCAACATCCCAATGAAAGAGGTTTTATTATTATTCCCATTGGACTGATAGGAACACTGAGGCATAAGGAGGTTAAATAAGTGGGTACATGGGTGTTAACTGTACCACTGTTTCAACTTCTGTGTATGTTTGAAATTATTCGTAACAAAATGTTGGGGAAAGTCTCTTGTGAAATTCTGCATGGTCATCATAAAAAGGTTTCTCAGGAACTGCTCATTTGACCTAAGTATATACGTATCTAATTATTTTTTGGCAACTCATTGTTAAAAAAAAAGTTTCCTGATTTCTCCTTTTAGACTCTTTTACAGAAAACTTCTCCCCTCAGGAGTGAAAGACAGCATTTTTGCCGATGTGCTACAATTAGGCTGTTAGGCAACAGGCATGAGGCCAATGTTTATTAATTAGCAAGAAGCCATATAGGATATGAGCTCTGGACTTCACAGACCTTTATATTCCACATTGACCCTCGGAGCATTTTTGTGGCTTGGATGGATTTCAACAAGTGTATTTATCATAGATGAAAAATACATCATTATTGTTCTAGTCAATAAATATCTTCATTAAGTAGTGCATTTATAAAATACCTACTTCTATTAGGACCTTTTTTGTTTATTTGTTTAACATGAGGTTTTTCTTGAGATATTAGTTCATTAAAATATTTAGGGAAAATGTGCCTCTTCTGATTGCAATATCAGAATGCTATTATCTTTTATAAAAGTTAAAATCTATTCCAGATCCTTTTAGGCATCTGTCATCCTGAGTTTAGATGTTGACAAATTCGTTAGCACCAGCAAATGCTAAAGCAGCCAACTGCCACAGGAAAAGTGATCCTATTCTGCCAATTGATGCCACCCAGGGCGAAAGCAGCTCTCTGCTTACCCCCCGAGAAGGGCTCTTGTGCATGAATAGCTGTATATTATTGGAAATGACATTCCAGTCAGACACAACCATGGCACAGGCAAAAAGAGGCTTCAGACTGGGAGGAAAAGTCACACTTCTCAGGGGTAACAGGTACAGTCACCCAGCCTGATCATGGTGAGCTTACTGGCAACTTGCTAGATGAGGACCCTTTGAAATAACTAAATTCCTTCTACCTGTACAAGAACTATGCTCCCTGTGGACAGGAATTCACCCTTTCTCTGCATCCCCAAGATCCTGACTCCCTCAGACAGTGAGAGACTCTAAGTGATCAGGGCATCAACTCTGGAACCAATGCTTGGGTTCAAATGACCTTGAACAAATGTCTTAACCTCATTGAGTTCAGACTCAAAATTTGCATGGCAATGGTTATACGGATTAAAGTTTACTATTTTAAAAGGCATTGAAAATAGTATTGGCACATAGTAAGTACTATGTAAGCATTATGGCCAAATATCAAAACAGCCAATTGCTACCCAATGATTCCCAAATACCTATTCAACCAATCTTCTCCCCAGTCTCCCTCATCTACCCACCCATTCAAAGTCTGTTCATTTCAGACCTGTACCTATTCTAATGTGATACATCCTGGTCAGCAACAGCAGGCATGCTGGGAGACCAGAACTCTTATTTCCAAGGCTAAAGTGTATATCCAAATTAAATGTACAGCTAATGATACAGTCCATTTCTTTTTTAACAAGGATTTTCCCCATGCAGATTTTATCATCATGCTTATTGCATCTCTTTTCTTGCATTAAAATTCTTCTCCTCTTCAGCTCTGTCCCACCCCGCTGCTGAATTTTTTAAAAGGAAAGAAAAGCAATCTAGCCAACTAGTTCAGAGGCCGAAGTATTTTGTGTGAACTTCACACTGACCATATTATACACGGTCACGGAAGTTTAACAGAGAATTGGAATCTAATGAGAAAAGAGAAGAGAAGAGCACAGCTAAAGGAACTCTTGAAAATCAGCCCCAACAGTCTACCCCAGGCCTAGGGTGAGGGGTATGAGAGCTTATTAATATAGACTGCCTCTCATCAAGGGACAGGCAATTTGCTTTCGGACATTTCTATAAAACTATTAAGTCACCCTCACACCAATTTACCTTTACACAAGGACATTCTGTAACCAGGAATCCACCTATGTGGCTTAGTCATCTGATCAGCCTCAAGGTCACAGACTTGAGTAACACGATGAGAATTACCTCATTCAACCACTATAGAACCACTACATCGCCGATCAATACAGGAGGCCTCTGCACATCAGCCACAAAGCCTTCTCCAGGGAGCATCCTGCATACATCAGAAACAAATTACACCCTTAAAGGCAGATGACACGTGGAGCACAGGAAGATCCTTTCTGCAAAGCAAAGTCTTTGTTTGGAAAAAGAAAAGGGAGAGAAGAGCATCCACGCAACAGAAATAGAGTGCTGTTTGGCACTCTCTCTGTGACATGGAGTTTCCCTGGCCTCCCTCTCAAATGCAGGACGCATCTCCTGGACACACAGGCAGGGGGAAGACAAAAACGGAAGTACACTTCAAGGGACTGCAATGCTGAGGATCAAAAACGGTGCATCTGACATTCCCATGAAGAACTTGCCCTACAGCACCAACTTCACAATGCATTGGAGAAACAATCAATACCAATAACAGTAATAAACATTGGAGAGTGGTTGCCATGTACTACTCATCTTTCTAACTAATTTAGAAATCCTAACTCATTTAGCCCTCCCAACAACCCAATGAACTATGTTCTATTATTATCCCAACTGTACCAGGAATCCAATTGTATGTATGGGAACACTGAGGCACAAGGAGGTTAAGTAAAGGTGCTTGCAGTCATGTTGGTAAGTGACTGGAGTGGGGGATTTAAACCCAACAGTTAGGCTCTGGAGTCATGACATCAGCCTGTCTATTTAACAACAACAGCAACAATTTACCCTTGTGAGTTTACACATGCATTATCCCTCTTCTTGCAATAACCTTCCCACATATTTATTTATGAACTTCTCTCCCAACAAAGCCTTCCCAAGGGAGGTGTTCAATACATGTTTGTGGAATGAAGGCATGAATAATGGCCTCTAACTAATCCTTCAATCACTCTGTGAGATAGACTAAGAACATACGATTAACCCTGTTTCCGGGTAAGGAAAATGAGGGTCAGGGAATCCAATGACTTCTATTACTTTGAATAGAAGCTCTTCCGTGGCTTACCAATGGTTTTAAAATTATTTTTTAAACCATGGAGCACTTTAAAAAAACATAAAATCTGTTATATAACCTCAGAATTTAACAGCAGCACAGGAGGAGCTGCTCTGGCAGAGAGAGACTGGGCCAGCCCAGGACCCAGGTTTCCCCGGAGCCAGAAAACTCAGAGAACGCAGGTGGGGCACCCCTGCAGCACCACACAGCACCTCTGGGACAGACTCAGAGCAAAGTACAAGTAGAGAGGGGACTCTGCCCCCAAAGGCCTTGAAACTGCCAGAGTCCTCCGGATCTATGGCCCCTGGGAGGGGTGCAGGATAGCCTTCCTTCTCCTCTAACCATCAGGGCTCTGGTTTCTCTCCCTCTCAGCAGAGATGGGGCTCAGAGACACCACTTCTCAGCCTCCTTTCTCAGGCATCTCTGTCTTTCTGTGGAGCTGTTCTGTATCTGCTCCTTTTTCATCCCTGGGGGTTTCCCCTCCTGATAACTGGAAAGGGAGCAACCTCCAGTGACGTCCTTTTTCTTCATCACACAGAGCAGGAGAGGGCAGAGTGCGCTCAGGGGCACTGCAAGCTGCTCCCTAGCACACACATAAAATCTGTTATATAACCTCAGAATTTAACAGCAGCACAGGAGGAGCTGCTCTGGCAGAGAGAGACTGGGCCAGCCCAGGACCCAGGTTTCCCCGGAGCCAGAAAACTCAGAGAACGCAGGTGGGGCACCCCTGCAGCACCACACAGCGCCTCTGTGACAGACTCAGAGCGAAGTACGAGCACAGAGGAGACTCTGCCCCAAAGGGCCCTGAAACTGCCAGAGTCCTCCAGATCTATGGCCCCTGGGAGGGGTGCAGGATAGCCTTCCTTCTCCTCTAACCATCAGGGCTCTGGTTTCTCTCCCTCTCAGCAGAGATGGGGCTCAGAGACACCACTTCTCAGCCTCCTTTCTCAGGCATCTCTGTCTTTCTGTGGAGCTGTTCTGTATCTGCTCCTTTTTCATCCCTGGGGGTTTCCCCTCCTGATAACTGGAAAGGGAGCAACCTCCAGTGACGTCCTTTTTCTTCATCACACAGAGCAGGAGAGGGCAGAGTGCGCTCAGGGGCACTGCAAGCTGCTCCCTAGGACTGAACGCGTTCGGCCAAATCCGGGATCCTGCAAAGTGGCAGGCTTCACGCCACAGTTGTGGAAAAGCCAGTCAGGGAGAGGGAGCAATTTGCCAAAACGGTACTGTGGTTGGACCCGCATCCTGCCATGCAAATCTGAGCAGGCTGCCAGCCCTGGGTATTTCAGAACAGAACGTCAGAGCTGGGGGCACCTGCAAGAGCCTCCAGTCTAGTCTCCCCATTCAAAGAACAGGGGAGTTTCACCCCCACAAGGTGACTTGATCAAAGTCACACATTGGCAGTCCTCTAAGGAGAAGAAGTAGAATGTGAACTGCAGAATGAACCCAAAGGACTTTCTCGCCATGTCAAATGATGCAAGACAGTAAAATGCCCAGGTTCTGATGGAACTCACATGCTCACCTATGTAAAATCATCTCTTAAGATCTGAGGGGGTGGGGAGACAGAATCCACTACCTGGGATGACCTGAAGGCTTGTCAAGTGCTTTAAGGCCCTATAAGGCAAGGTGCAATATTGAGAGGCATTTAAGAAAGAGTAGCCTTGCCCCGTTGCCCACGGTGCTCTGGAACATCCAGCAGGCCAGCGGTGGAGGGGCAGGAGAAGCGCCAGCTTCCAGTGGGCTCCTGCTTCTGCTCCGACGTGAGACACAGCCGCACAGTCATTAGCATTCCCAATTTGCATTCACTCCAGATGAGATTTCATCACTGCATCCTATTTATTCATTCCTTATTATAAACCTAAATTGCTCTCTTCAAATAGCAGAGAGCACTGTGCTTCTGCGAGGGGAGAGAGAGATGATCACGGTAAGAGATGTACGGCATTTTCATCTTCTCTCCCTCCCCTGCAATAAGCCCTTCCCTGGATCCCACCCAGGACTCAGAAAACATGGTTTTCCACATCAGGGCTCCTGGTGGAGGGAGATGTGGTGGCCCTCAACACTCCCAAAGGTTGCAGGAGCCCCTAGTAAGTCCTGTCCTAGGTGAGCCCAAGTGCCTTCACAGCAGCCAAATATAACTCACAAGGAGAAAAAAGACTACAATCTTTTAAAAGAGGCTACAACCATGTGTCTGAACCTGGAAAAGTTTGCTGGGTAATAAAAAAGAACAAGTTCTTTGCAGAAGGTGAAGCTCTAAAACACGGCCTGTCCACAAATGACTGGGAATGACAGGACAGGGAGTTCGGAAATTAGGGAGGCCACGCCCACCAGCCACAGCCAGTCTGCTCCTTCCTTCCCACCAAGGCCACAGTGCGTTCTGTGGGGGAAGCAGCAGGTTGTCCGAGAACCACTTCCTGCTGAGAGTAATTTATGGTGCCTTTTCCTGTGAGAGGAAAATTGATATCATCATCTAGAAGTTTATGTGCAAAAGTATTGTTTCTAAGTCTTTTCACCCTGAGATACGACACAGTCTTATTCTCCTCTGTGTATGTTTTTAAAATAGTAAAAATCTTACGTGAAAACATTTTAGGGCTTGCCCATATGCTCAAGGAAGGTCACATAGGGTCTTTTCAGGAAAACATGCTGAGAGAAAAAGGATCACCCATTATCTATCAATTGAACTCCTAAATGTCCCTGGAACCAGGGCCTGTGTGACAAATTCCACCCAGTAATTCTGTTTTCCTGTGTCCCAACCACCATGATTTCAGCTATTTTCTAAAGGGAGAGTTCAAGTGTGGTCAGAGCTCAGAGGAATTCCGATGTTTTCAAGCATCGCCACTTGAGTGCTTTTAGAGCTCCATGCTCAAGTGAAAGATGTGCACTTAGAAATTAACTCTAACTTCTGGGTTTGGGGACAGAAGCCAAGGACTTCCCATAGGGTCACTGGAGATGCTGTTTGCTGGGCAGACTTTTCCTGGAGGTGATTAAAGGTCTTGGGCCAAATGCACAGAGGTTTTCACTCCTGAACCTGATTCAATTACAGCATGTGAAAACATAACAAAATAGAATGTCTTTACCAACAATTCCTTTTCACTAGGAGTCTGAAATTGTCACGATTTTTAGAGAAACATTAGGGTATTGGAGCACGAGTTAGAGAATTCCAGTCCTGGGTCTGCCGTCGGCTTGCTGATGCGCCTGAGCAAGTGCCAGGACTTCTCTGAGTCTCCATTTCTCAATCAATCACACAAGGGAGTTAATGGATTTCTAAAGTCATTCGCATTCTCTGAGCCTCTGTTTCCAGGCTCCCCATCTTTCCCTTTGCTAGCAGGGGCTGAGTGTGTTGGAAGATTGTGCCTTTGACCCCAGAGGAATGTGACAACGGCCTTCCTTGCATTGTTCCCACAGTAACCGGAGCCAGCTGTCCAGGCAGGCTGGCCAAGTTATGGTGCAGATTCCACACAACGGCGGACTCTGCTTAAAGACTGGACTCCACCGCCAGGCTTCCCCGCTTCCTAGGGTCCTCGTCTGGAGGTCAGCACACTCCTGGGAACACAAGAATGGGTCTAAAGGCTTTAATAAATAACACTTGAGAATTTAAAACTCTGGAGAGTAGCCACAATCATTTGAGACTCCCCCTAATCACTAGAGGGTCCAGGTATGTCTTCACATCTATGGACCTATGGACCTACCTCTGGGGAGCAATGGGTCTGTGTGACCTAGAGACAGTGGGTACTTTCCAAGCACACTGGCATGTTCTGACACTAAGGAAAAGATAATGGGAGTCAAGTGAGAGTGAAAAATCTAAGATGAGATTTTCATCTGAAAATCTTGGGGTGAATCAAGATTTGCAAACATGAAGGTCTGAGCAGGGTCAACCATGAAGGGTTTCCTCATTGCCTGCAGCCTGCATCTGAGATACTAATAAGGGAGAATCACTGGAAAGCATGACTATTATTTTTAGCTTTTCGAAGGGAGGGAGGAGTTTTGAAAGGGCAAAATGGAAAGGAATTTAGAGCAAGGATGTGTGTGGTGGAGGGAGGAGAAAAGATTAGGAAAAACGAGGCCAGATAAGCAGCTTCTTCCTCCTGTCTGGAGAGATGGCCACAGCCCAAACAACATCAAGGACTTTGGGTCCAGATAGACAAAGACAAAGAAGTTGTTGGAAGGAAATCACTTTTCTGTGAGCACAGCAAATATGCATTTCATATGGGGGGGTTTTTACCTTCCAGACTCAGCAGACGAGGCCACTCATAGAAGCTTTCTTGGAAGAGAGTCTGATAATTCATGTTAGATTTGGATGCTGCTTTAACTTGCATAGACCCCAAAGAAAACCCTATTTGGGTCTATACGGATCATGAATGTTCCAGATTAATAGGAGATGAATGAATTCCTCTTAGATGACCTTACAATTTTAAAATAGCAAGGTGGAGTCCAGCAGCTTCTGGGGAGACCATGGATGATGGGTCAAGAATGTAACATTTTGTGGGGGAATTTCTTTTCTTTTTCTTCCTTTTTTTTGGCAACAGATAGTAAAAAGTGTCCTTAGTGAGCTGCAAAAGCCAATGGATGTATTCCTCAATTCAGGGGCCTGGTAACTGCTGGAACCACACGTTCAAATGCCATCTAGTTCATAAGAATGCTTATAAAGCACAAAGCACTTCATCACAACCTATTTGCCTGCTAGAATTTTTAAAGCAAGAATGCAAAATATTCAAGTAATCAACCTGCCGCATGATTGACACAGACCCAGAGCTAACGAAGGAACGTGAGAATTAGTTTCTCAATTCCAAAATAGGACCTCAAGGAGTTTGTGCTACAGGAAAAGACTTGCTGTGTTTTGTTTAATGGACCTAAATCTGTGCCCATTTAAATTGTGAGCAGGTGGCATTTGGTAGCAAAGAAAGCCCTGAAAATATTCACATTTAGTGAATGCAGTTGTATGTATAATTAGCTGAGATTTATTTTAAAGTACTCTAAGCTTTTGTGCTCTTTTCTACAATTCAAACTGCTGAGGAATAGAGAGCAGCTTTTGAATTTATTCTGAAAGCATAGCCATCATATTATCTGTTAAAAAATAAAAAATGGAAAGGGTGTCAGAAAGTCTCTAATAGTATATATATATTGGGATCAGACAAAAGGAAAGGCTGGCTTGCTTTCAGAGGACTGAGTTTGTTGTTGTTGGGGAGAAATGAGTGAGTTAAATGACAGTATCTAGTAGGAGAGGGGATGGGAAGAATCAATGGTACACGTTTTAGAAACATAACATTTTTTGTAACTTTTTTTATGGAAAATTTCAAACATGTATGAAAGACTTGCAAGAACACCAGCTATTCATTACTCAGCATCAATAATGATCAACTCGTGGCCGAGCTTATGTCTTCAAGCAAATCCCAGAAATGCCATTTAATCTCTAAATATTTTAGTAGGAAGCAGAGAATTTCTAAGCTCCCTCATTTTCCCAAGGCCCTGAGAAGTCACATGCCCCCAGGCCGCGCTGTCAGAGTGACACTGGGACCCTGGTTCTCTCACTTGATGTCCAGCAAGAGTTCTCTCCCCGCCCAGCCTCTGCCCCGAAATAGTATTAGCTTAGAAGATAAACATTACTCTGGTTGGAGATCAGGAAATCCTGAATTTTCATCTCAGCTTTGCCATTTTTCTGAGCCTTAATTGTCCCAGCTATTAAATAGAGATATGAAATTGCCACCTTATACAATTACTTACGATATACTTAAAAAAATAGTTGACTTTCAACCTGTAATAGTTGTTTTTAATGTATTTTCATGAAGTTTGGGAAAAGTTGTTAGACACTGCAAAGCTTAGGAAACTACTGTGAGGTGAGCTCTTAAATGTTAATGAATGGGAGGGTATGCATAATTATTATGTAAATGTACCGACAGCATTTCCAGACAAGTTTATTTACTTTTCATATATAAAATAGAACCAGCCCTAACCGGTTTGGCTCAGTGGATAGAGCTGAGGACTGAAGGGTCCCAGGTTCTATTTCGGTCAAGGGCATGTACCTTGGTTGCAGGCACATCCCCAGTAGGGGTGTGCAGGAGGCAGTTGATCGATGTTTCTCTCTTCATCGATGTTTCTAACTCTCTATCCCTCTCCCTTCCTCTCTGTAAAAAATCAATAAAATAAATTTTAAAAATAAAATAGAACCAGCTATTTCAACAAGCTGAAATGGAAGTTTCTATGAAAAACAAATGTCTCATATAATATAAATCAACATTTCCCAAAGAAGAAAGAGGTAGATCCTCTTCCTGGAAAAGTTTAGCATCTTTCAGACAAGGAGCAGGCAAGCCCTCAAACCCATAACCAAAGTGGACTTACAGTAGAAGAGCAAATATTTTCACAAAAGAGTCCAAGCCTGGGAGAGTAATAACCGAATGCAGGTTTTGTGTAAGTAACTGGCATATACTGCTCAAATGCACCCTTTTCCTTCTCAAACACACATAACAGAACAGTATTAAGGGAGATTATGGGACTGAGGTAATTGTGACATTTAAGAAACCCTATTCTATTTCAACCCCAAACCTTGAAATTAGGCATAAGTGCACTTGTTTTTAAAAGCCAAATCACAGGAAATCTTGCCATTTTTAATATATGCTGGCAACAAATGCATACGTGTGTAGCTTCACCATAAAACACAATGGGCCAAGTGTCACAGAAAAGCAGTTGAATGTGAGGAAATGGCCTACCCACCTGTATTAGTTTCCTGGGGCTGCCATATAAGTTACCACAGACTGGGGCTCAAACAACAGGCATTTACTGTCTCCCAGTCCTGGAGGCTGGAAGTCTGAGATGAAGGCAGCAGCAGGGTTGGTTCTTTCTGGAGGCTCAAAATGAAGGATGTGTCCATGCCTCCTAGCTTCTGGTGGTTTGCCAGCAATCTTTGGCCTTCCTTTGCTTGTGGCAGCCTAACTCCAATCTTAATGGGACATTTGCCCAGCATCTCTGTTGTGGTATCCAAATTTCTTCTTTTTATAAGGGCACCAGTCATATTGGACTGGGGCCCACTCTAATTACCTCATCTTAACTTGATCATCTTCAAAGACCCTATTTCCAAATAAGACCACGTCCATAGACACTGGCGGCTAGGACTTCAACACTGTTTGTGGGGATACAATTCAACACATAACATGACCTCGTATCCACCTAACTTAGGAGAGGTAAATGAGGGAAGCTGAGCCAGCTCCCATGGAGATTGCGGTTGGCCCTAAGAGTATGCCGCCAGTGCCCTGGGTTGTCCACCAGTACCTACAGGGAACACCCAAGAGCAGGCACACCATGCCTGGGGATGTACCCTAGGAAACCATCACTTGGCTTTATTGTGGTATCAGGGCCTGTTGACATGGCCTTTCTTCCTGCACCCATTCTCATCTTTGGCCACAGGGCTAACATACAATCTACATGTCAACTTGGCCGCCTTTAACCTCAGGATAGAAGAGAAGTCACTCACAGCCTCCTGCCAATTTTGCATCCTCTTCTACATATTCAGCCCACCTTTGTTCCTCCTCCTTATATTCCTCATACATATACATTTGGGACAAGCCCAGAGGTATCAAATGGAATAAAAATATATTTTTACCTATTTCTATGGCTGACATCATTATTATGTCATGAAAGAAACCATGATAGCTATTATTGAACACTAGAGGCTCGGTGCATGAAATTCGTGCACGGGTAGGGTCCCTATGCCTGGCCGGTGATCAGGGCTGATCAGGGCCTTCCAGCTGCTGGCCAGGGCCTTCCTTTGTTCTGCGTTACCTCTTGGTGGTCAGTGAACTTCACAGCGAGTGGTCAAACTCCCAGTCGGTCAAACTTCCAAGGGGACAATTTGCATATTAGCCTTTTATTATATAGGATACTCTTTTGCAGTTTTAAAGGTATCTATCAAGCATTACAGTTGCAGGATGTAATTATTCAACAACTATAATAGAAAGCAACAACATCATTATTCCCAATTTATAGAGGACGAAACTGAAGCTCAAAAAGATTAAGTGATTCAGCCAGAGATACACAGCTACTAAATCACAGGGCAAATATGGACCCACCTCTTCTGGTGTCAAGTTCTACATTTTTATACAATACATAATATAACATTATCTATATTAAATTATTAAGAAGGACTATTTTTTTCTTGACTATAGACAGTATGGTAGTTATAATAAAACCTTAAGTTTATATTCCACATTTTAAAATATTTTTTAAAAAATGTTTCAACTTTAGGTTTCATCCTTTTATTTTATTTATTTTTTAAATATATTTTATTGATTTTTTACAGAGAAGAAGGGAGAGGGATAGAGAGTTAGAAACATCCATGAGAGAGATCGATCAGCTGCCTCCTGCACACCCCCCACTGGGGATGTGCCCGCAACCAGGGTACATGCCCTTGACCGGAATGAAACCCGGGACCCTTGAGTCCGCAGGCCGACGCTCTATCCACTGAGGCAAGCCGGTTCAGCAGGTTTCATCCTTTTAAACCTGGGTGAGTTATTCTTAGGCCCATTTTACAGATGATAAATTAAGATAGAAGTTATGTAATTTTCCTGAACAAACCAATGAGTTGACAGTGGAGCTAGAATAAGTATCCTCATTCTAATCAAAATGTTGTGTGACATTACAAAGAGGATAATTCAATATAGCATCCTTGGAGACATGTAAAAAACAATGTTAATGAAGGATAACAAGAAGAAAATTGGATAAATTTCCACATATTTTACTGCAGGAAGAAGCAGCACACATATGTGACATAGATGTCGCAGAACAGATCCCTGCACTGTGGGAGAGGCCAGTCTAGATGGCCTCAGATGGCCCTTAGAAAGCCTAACAGGCTGTTAATTCTAAGCGACTCACACAGACTTGTGACTGGTGAAGATGGAGAATGTACTTTCTAGCTTATTATAGGCCCAAGATTCCCTTTGGTCTTTTACAACCCAAATTCATAAGAGGGGGTTTCCAGAAGTAGAATCTGAGCTGACTTTAGAAGAATAAACAGCTTTAAAAAGAAGGGTAACAAAACGTGTGTCCCACTGTGGTCCACAGACCCCTGTGGTTAGAGATGCATGTGTGGGGAGGTGACAGTGGGAGATGACCAGGTGCAAAGAAAAGTGGAGGACATGCTATGGAGGGTCTCAAAGACCTTGCTGAGTAATTGAGATGATTTTGTAGAATCTGAAGGGGCTTCAAACGGTCCTGAGCAGGGGAATGAGCTCCTCAGGTGCACTTTGTCTACTGCCACTAAGTGAGTGACTCTCAAATCAACAAGTCCAGCCCTGACTTCCCTTTCAAGATTCTGATATGTTTTCAGCACGCAGGCTGGGAATCTCTACATGGCTGTCCTGCTGGCACTTCCAACTGGGCTTCTTAGATCTCTCCGGTCCCTTATAGATCTAAGAGTCTGTGATTCTAGCAAAAGTTGCAGGGTTGAAAAACTGACATTTCCCTTGGGGAGACTGAAAATAAAAAAGGAACAGAGAAGCCATATTCAAGAGGCAGAGCAAAAAGAGCAATGTCTTTAAGTTGAAAAAAAATATCTCTTAGTCATTTATCTTTAACAATAAAATGTATCTGAGCGTGCATAAGAACATGCACATGTGCATACGCGGTGGGAGTGCTGTGGAGGTATTGCTAAAGCACTTTCCAAGGACACATGCTCTCAATGATGAGGCAGAATGGCTTTCTTGCCGCTCAGAGCTGCATCCCGGCACCTGGAGAGGCTGGCTCTAGGAACAACAACTAAAGCAGGCAGTAAGACTCCTGGATTGCTAAATATTTTAAGTATCCCATGCCCCTGTACTCATAACAACTGGTGATCACGTCTTTATTTTTAACAAGCAAGTAACCCCTGAGGCTGTATAGCAGGAGTTTCCCCTAAAGACATGGGAAGAACCTCCAAAATACCTGTTAACAAAAGTAGACGTGTTTTCTGTCTGCTCCTTCAAAAGAAATCGTATTGTTAAAACCCTTACTTTAGCAGAGAGGAGAAGGGGAACATTACTTAAAATAGTGTTTCTTAAATGGTGTTGCATATAAAGGAGAGAAATGTCTCTTCTCTTTTGTCTGGACATAGCTTCTGAAAGCAAACGTTAAGAATGTATGTGGGTTGCCACTCCACTCACTGTGTTTATACAAGACACACATTTCACAAGCCTAACCCACTGGCCCACATCCAACACTCATCTTAGCTGTGACAGAAATCATTGCTACCCACATCTAGCCCTGACTAGAGGATCTGTCAAAATGTTATCTCACGGGGGTAGTGCCACCTTCTTGTCTCTGTACCTGCTGGTCTACACTGGGGCTGTTCAACTGCACTCTATACTTCCGCATGTGTTTAACTTCCACTCGTGCTCAGCACAGAGCCCTGATCATAAACTGATTTCTCATTGAGAGCAACTTGGCTTGAGCTCTTCTGTCTAATGGTGTGGCTGCTCTGCGTACTCCCGGGGATATAATGTTAAATCATTAACATGACAGAGGGCAACATGGTTCTGACTTCAGGAATAAGCCTATGGACAACTTGTTCCATGACTTGTAGATCTTTTCAGCACGTTATTCAGATTCCACTTTCTTTCAGACTATTGACCTCTAGGATTTGTGCTTTACATACGGTAAAGATAACGATGGTTTGGGTCTGATAAAATACCTTACTGGTTTACATTACAGTAGCCAAGCACATTGCAAATACTGTGTGACTCAAAGGCTATTTTGATGGATTTATTAAAAATCATAATAGATCCATAATAAAATCCACTATGCTCCAATTTTTTTCTTATAGATAAAGACTACAACCCCAAAACTCTCTAAGGTATATTTCAGTCCTCCTCCTGTTCAGCTCTCTGGATCTTTCTTCACGGCAGTCTTCCCTCGCCTCCCACGTGAGGGTCAGGTGCTCTCTCTATGCTTTCACAACATTCTGCATTTCCTTCTAATGTTACTTCTCTCAGACTGCGTGTGTTGAAATTGACTAGTTACTTTTTTACCTACTATGTAATAACTCTTGTAATAACTATAAAGCAGGCATGGGATAGCAAACATCTCCCTTTTGTCCACATTAGAATCTTCAGTACTCAGCACCCTGCCTGGCACATAGCATAGTGAAACCTCAAGCAATGCGAGTTGACTGACTGAAAATAAAACCCATGGTTCTGAATAACTGCCATTCACTCATCCAGACCATGAAAGGTACGACCGTCTCTTACTCCATCTGGTACTGACCGTGGCCTTCAATGACCCATGACCACAGTTACTGCTGTGTCTGTCGTAACTAGGAGAGTATCATCACCCCACAAAGAGACAGCGAGCTTTCTCTGCTTTAAGTCATGAGGAGCTAAAAGCTTTTATAGCTTTTTCCTTTGAGATTCAGGAAGTTTGAAAGAACTTTAAAGCAGAGAAAGTTTTAAAAGAGAGTGTAGGCAAAGCCTAAAGCATTTAGGGTCTGCGAACAATGATCCCTCTACACATAAATCATTTTCTTTGGGATTTAGCAGCACTGTGGGTCCAGATTTCCATGGAGTTCTAGGCTAGTGCTCTTTAAATAAGAAGATATTTGAGAAGATATTTTTATGACACTGATGCTTGCACAATAAATTATAAATAGATTAGGGTATACTTATGCCATGACACACAATAATTTAGGGTAATTTAATTGAAAGTCAAAAAAATAATTTGGGGGGATATGGTCAAATCCACATGAAAATATAATCTATTCATGATAAAACAAGTGAATCATGGAAAAGATGATCCTGGCAAAATCCATCAAGAGGTTTTTCCCAAAAACCTATTATGCTCAGCATTGCACTAGGACTTATGGGGAATATGGACGACATCATCACCAAAGGTCAGAGCTCATTCCTCCCACTGTCTCCCAGCCCTACCCCAAAGGCACTCTGCCATGTCTCCAAAATGTGAGTGCAATTGTGCCCTTCGTGTCTACAGCCATCACCACTGTAACCTTAGACCAAGCAAGACAAACAAGACCCTGCTCAATGCCAGGTCTGACATCCTCACTTGTCTCACTGCTCACAATCCCCCATCTCATAAATTGAGACTTAGCATACTCTGGGTTTAAGACTCCATGACTCCTTCAAACCCACGCCTTTTCCTTTTTTATTTTTTGTTAATCCTGACCTGAGAATATTTTTCCATTGATTTTTAGAGACAGTGGAAGGGGTAGGGAAAGACACAGAGAGAAACATCGATGTGAGAGAGACACATAGATTGGATGCCTCCTGCACATGCCCAGATCAGGGCCAGGGATCGAGTCTGCACTGAGGTACGGGCCCTTGACCTGAATCAAACCCTTCAGTCCATGGGCTAATGCTCTAACCATTTAGCAACCAGCTAGGGCCAAACCCATGCCTTTGAAAATGCTGTCCTCTCTGCACAGAAACACTTCCCAAGAACATTTTGTCTGTTTATTCTTCGTAACTCATCTCTCAAAGAAGACTTTCCTATAAACACTCCTTCATCCCCAGTTCTGATGTAATACTTTTTATAAGTTTCCTCAGCACCTTCTGTATACTGGGCTCATGGCACTCAACACATGGAATTCTTCCTTACCATCCTCTTCCCTTTCTCTGGTCCATCTATGAACACACTGAGCAACTGCTCAATAAGGCTGTGCTTGGTGCTATGTGTATCACATCTCTACTAAACCCACACAAAACCCCTGAATTATAGGCATGACTTACAGATGACTTCAGAAAGGTTCAGAACTTGGCCAAAACTTGGCATTGTTCATACAGCCAGCAAGTGGCAGAGCAAGATGCTTCTGCTCCAAGCCCAGTTGTCCCTGCACATTTTGGGTTTTGACATGAGACCAGATGGTGTAAGCCAGAGGTGTGCATGTCCAGAATCACCTGGGAGGGCACACCATGCAGACAGTTCACTTTCCAAGGCTTTCTCTTTCCCGTGTGTCACACAGACGACGATATAGTGAGTCCCAAACACCACCTATCAGTTTCTCCCATTTTTGGAGTCAGCCTAAATTCCTTTTGTTTTTAACCACAACGCACCGGCTCTGTATGTTAGATGTTTCCAACAAGAATCAAAGCTCAATTGTTACTGTCTTTTGTTTTGTTTTCCAGTTCTGCTATTGCAAGGGACAGCCTGTCCTAGTATTTATTGGTAGAGTCATGTCAGGTTCAGGGTTAGTACATAAAACACCTCTCCAGTTGCTTTGCAAGAGATCAAACACTTTTTTAATGGCAACATCAAAAAGAATCAACAGTAAACATGTTTCAATAGGCATTCCTTTTCACTTCAGTGATTTCTCAATATTTGGAACTCTTTATTAATCTGTTTTGCTTACAAATAGTAAAATATTTCACCATTTCTTCTAAGCCTTGAGACCCCTTATCATATCTGCTGACAAGTAGTGTTTTATGCCATTCTTTTAGTGATAATATTCTGGGGAAAATCCCTAGAAATAATTATCACATGGCTTGATTTTAGGAGACAGTGAGGAAAACAAGATGTATTTTAGGTCTTTCTTTCCATCCCTTTCTCCCTCTTTTCTTCCTTTCCTTCCTTTAGTAAAAACCTTTATTTAATGCTCATGGTGCTGCATACTCCGATTGCTTCTTAGTGTTTTCACTTGATTGGCAAAAGAAAAATAGCATCAGATTACAATCTAATTGCTGCCTTTTTCCTTTATACATGGACTTTCACTCACAGACTCCTGTTGGTGCTGGTGAGGAAAAGCAGTCCACTATTTTCTCACTGCAGGAGACTGGTGGAGTGTGCTTTACCTGTCTGCAAACGTACTGTCACTTCCGGCGTTTCCAAATGCTTTCTGCTCATTTTAGAGCCCTGTGAAAGCAAATGGACATTAAACCTGCCCAACCCCAAGGGCAATCACACTGTCAATGGAGAATATTCCATTACAGTTAAAAACTACACAAGGCTGTCCACCATCATCGCTGTTATTTAACACTGTTCTGGTTGCAGTAGCCAATTTAATTATATAAGAGAAAGAAATAAGGGCTATAAAAATCGTCAAAGAAGCAGTAAAGTTATCATTATTTGCATATGATCTGACTACAAATCTGAGCAAGTCAGTTGAACAATTATTGGAGACAATCAGAGAATTCCACAAGGTAATTAACAAAAGCAATTTGCAAAAAATTAATTGTCTTCCTAAATGACAACCAGTAAAAAGACATCCCATTTTTAACAGCAACAAAAATATGAAATACCTGAGATAAATTTAATGAGAAATATGCAAGGTCTATAAAAAGAAAAACTTTAAATACTATTAAAAGATGGAGAAGCAGATGTGAACAACTGAAAAGCTCTACCTTGTCCATGAATAGGAAGTCGCTGAGGGAAAAAGAAAAGCTCTTCCCAAATTAACCTATAAACTTGATACAATATAAAAAATACCATCAGGAAATTAAGTTTGAGTTCATATGGAAAAATAAAATAGAAAAAAATGGCCATAAAATGATGCAAAAAAAAAGTAAGGAAAGACTGGCATACAAGGTATTCAAGGTATTACAAATCTCTAGAAATTAATTTAATAGGCACTGGCATATGAACAGAAAGTAAGATAAACAGAAAAGAAACAAATCTAAATACATAATGAATTCAGTGTATAAAGTTGACACTGCATTTTAGTGGGAGAAAGGAGGACTTTCAGTAACAGGAAAAAATTAAGTTACAGACCTAGTTCACATTCTACACTAAAATAAATTCCAGAATGACTAAATATTTAAATGTAAAAAAATGAAAACATAAAAATACTAAGAAGAACCTTGAAAGCATGATGCTAAGTGGAAGAAACCAGTCACATCAGACCATACATTGTATGAGTCCATTTATAAGAAATGTCCAGAATAGGCAAATCCATAGAGAAGGCAAGCATATTAGTGGTTACCAGGACTGGAGGGAGGTGGGATGGGAGTGACTGCTAATGGGTATCAGGTTTCTTTTGGGGGTGATGCAAATATTCTGAAATTAGATTGTGGCAATGGTTGCACACCTTTGTAAAATAAAATACTAAAACCAATAAATTGTACACATTAAAAGGGTAAATTTTGTGGTATGTGAATTACATCTCAATAATGCTATGATTTAAAAAGCACTAAGCAAAAATATGAGACAATTTTTTAAAAATATTTGAGTTTGAGTGAAGAAGGGGTAAGCATGTCAAAAAGGTAAAAGCTAAAAAAAGTCTGATGAATAAGACTACATGATTTTAAAAACAAATCCTGCATGAAGGCAACATGAGATGTAAAAAAATAAAAAATAAGAAAATTACAAGACAAAAAGACTAATTTTCTGGACCTATTACCTACTAAGTGCTCCTAAAAGTCAATTCACTGGAAAGACCAAAAACTCAGTAAAAGAAAAAAAGGGGGCGGGGTCAATGGATGTGAGTATACATTTCTTAGAAAATAGAAATGTGAAATGATAATATGTGAGAAGATATTCAATCATCACTGTAATAAGCAAAACTCATATTAATAAAGCTACTAACAGATAGTAGTTTTCACCTCTTAGGTTGGCCAAGATCATGAAGTCTAAAAACTGTCAGTGGAGAAAAGGCACTCACAGAACTAGTGGGAGCATACATTAGTACAAATGCCAAATTGGAGGGCAATTTGGCAAGGTTTCCCCAATTAAAACTGCACATTCCTTTTGATTCAACAACTCCACTTTAGTCATTTCTCCTCCAGAGATCCTCACTGACATATAAAATGCTATTTATAGAAAGTAATTCCCTGAAGTATTGTTCATAGAAGCAAATGACTGGAAACAACCAAGAGCCCATCATCAAATATGGCAAAACGACTCAATGTAATGCTATTTAGATACTAAGAAGAATAAGGCTGCTTTCCATGATCTGACAAGAAAGGTTTTCCAGGATATATGGTTAGATGAAAAGTGGTAAAGGGCAGAAGAGTGTGTATGGTATAAACATTATGTCTTTAGAAAACCCCATATTTTTGCTTATATAATTACTAGGGGCCTGGTGCACGGGTGGGGTCCCTCGGCCTGACTGGTGACCTGGGCCGATCAGGGCCTGCCGGCTGCGGGGAGAAACCATGGGAGGTGGCTGGCCTAAGGAGGTTGGCTGTGGGAGCGCACTGACCACCAGGGGGCAGCTCCTGCGTTGAGCATCTGCCCCCTGGTGGTCAGTGTGTCATCATAGTGACCAGTCGACTAGTCATTTGGTCCACCAGTCATAACGGTCACTTAGGCTTTTATATGTAGAGATAAAATATTCTAAAACAGACCCAGAAGAAAATGGTAATGGGGCTTGCCTCTACCAAGTAATTGCAGTGACTTGGGAACAGAAATAAAAGACTTATTTTTCCTTGTACATCTATTGTACCTTTTGTACTTTTAGTGATGTAAAACAAATTAGTTAATTCTTTTAGTTAAAGGAAATAAATATGGCAGAGACACTGAAATATGAAGAAAAAAATGTGTGGTCTAATTTTGGATAGCTTTTTTGTATCTATTGTACCTTTTGTACTTTTAGTGATTTAAAACAAATTAGTTAACTCTTTTAGTTAAAGGAAATAAAACAAATATGGCAGAGACACCGAAATATGAAGGAAAAAAATGTGTGGTCTAATTTTGGATAGCTTTTTTGGGTTATTTTTAATACCGGTATATTTAAGAAAAAATTAATAAGTCTTTAAAACACCTCAAAGATGATCACAAATTGTACCAATTCAACTTTTGTAAACAGATTCATTCAGCTAAGTTACACCTTCCGGGACAGACACACCCCTCTGGAGTGGGCAGGACTACCTCCAAGATCAAGTGAATAACTCAGTCTTCATAATTCATTCCAATTTGGCCTCTCCTACAGTTGGAGATGTGCCAACTAGATAGGTTTGTTTAGACTTATCCTCAACATATAAAGAAAAAGGCCAATTTTGCCTATTTTTACTTATCTGCACTGTTGTGTGTTCCATTGGTCATCAGTTACATTTGAAACAAAATAGCTATAAAACAGACTATTGCTTGTTTGGCTCAGTGAATAGAGCGTCAGCCTGTGGACGGAAGCGTCCCAGGTTCGATTCCAGTCAAGGGCACATGCCTGGGTTGTGGGCTTGATCCCCTGTGGGGGGCGTGCAGGAGGCAGCCAATCAATGACTCTCATCATGGATGTTTCTATCTCTCTATCCCTCTCCCTTGCTCTCTGAAATCAATAAAAATATATTTAAAAACAAACAAAAACCAAACTATTGAATCTCAGAGGGAAAGTGGGGGTGGATGGATGGGTGTGAGGGAGGGAAGAGATCAACCAAAGAAATATATATATATATATATATCCCATGAACACAGACAATAGGGTGGTGAAGACCTGGGTTGGGAGTGGGATGGGCTAGAAGGAGTCAATGGGGGGGAAAATAGGGACATATCTAATACTTTCAATAATAAAGACACACACATATATATATATCTCCATCCCATGAACACAGACAATAGGGTGGTGAAGACCTGGGTTGGGAGTGGGATGGGCTAGAAGGAGTCAATGGGGGGGAAAATAGGGACATATCTAATACTTTCAATAATAAAGATTTTTTTTAAATAGCCATAAAAATGTTTTAATCGATTACTGTAGTGAAATCATGAGACATTCCCTTAAGAGATTCTGTTCTAAGTTGGGAGGGTGGTGAGAAGGCACAAAAATAAAAAAGAGAAGAACTATTTGCACTGTCTGTTCCTCTCTGACCTCCCCGCCTTTGAAAGGAGTCCTGGGTTTTCTGATTGGTCAGTGGTGATGGGTCATCAAAAGGACCCAGACATTTTCATTTCAACCCTCTCACATCCATGTGTATGTCACCTCCTCTGTCAAGTGGAACTTTTTAGATTTCCTAGAAGACATAAATCTATCATCACAGAAAAGCCAGCAAGGCTATCTTTTCTCCTTTATGACCTTCCTAGCCATTTCAGCCCACTTTCCACTGTCCGCCTGAGAGGCAGCTGGAATTAACAGGTGATTCTCAACTTCATTTTAATCAAAAATTTCCTCCTCCTCTCTTGTGGATGAGAAAATAACACCCATATGCTCCTGTTGCCTATGTTCACAGAGGAGAGGACGGGAGTGAGCAATTAGTGTGGCTTGTAAAAAACTTAGAGAAAGTACTGGAAAAGGAAATCAAAAGAACTTTAAGAAACATTTTACAAAACTCAGTTGTCCTACCCAACCAGCCTTCAAAAAAATTCCTCTGAATTGCTGATGCCTTGGCTATCAGGTCTGTAATACATCTGATACTAGGTATTTGGAAAGGACTGTGTGACACTCTACTAATGGGAAAGCACAGTGAAACTTAAAAACTATGGGCCCTGGGCTGGCTGGAGGGACAGGAGCCTCCAGGAGGCTGAAGTAGTGGCCAAGGAGTCTGGGCAGACCCTGGCTCATGGTGAAGTGATGATGGGCTCAGCAGGAGAGAGAAAAAGCAGGGGGCATGTGACCAGAAAGGGGGTCAAGCTGTAAAACAGGCAGGTGTGGCAGTATTTGTGGGTGGCTGATGTGAAGGAGCGATGCAATCTTAAGGTGGGGAGTCTGAGCGACTGGAGGGCAAAGAGTTAGAAGAATCAGGTTGAACTGAGCACCAGCCAGAGCCAGGCTTCTATGATGACACCTCACTCAACCAGAGAGGGAAATATCTCATAATCAGCTTGTCAAAGGGAACACAAGTGCTGCGCCAGGTCCAACAGCATACGATGGAGTCTTTAAGCCACGTTCCTTACATTTCACAATCAAATCAGAAGAAGGCTCTTGAATAAAAAGAATTATCTAAGAGATGAACAGGTAGGTACACGACCTGGGTTGATATTATGATGTGGGAGGAAACAGCACTGTGATTAAGAATACAGTAGATGTGGGTCCAACGTCCCAGGCTCAGTGGAACCTCTCTGAACCTCAGCCATCCATCTGTCAAGTGAGGGTTACCTGAGAAATGCTGTCCCTCATCCCTTAGTAGAAGTTAACCCATGTTCTTACTTTCTACAACAAGCATGTCAAACTCGCGACCAACGGGCCGCATGTTTGACATGCTTGTTCTACAACTACACGCTCAAGGGAAATCACTTTTCGGGGGATAAGACAGGTAAGAAGAGAGTAGTGAAGCAAACGAATGTATGAAAGAGAAAAATAATTTACTATCTTAATTTATAACTGCTCCAAAGTAAGCTACACAGAGAAATAAAACCATGTCCACACAAAAGCTTATACAGGAATGTTCAAAGCAGCATTATTCATACTACCTAAAACATAGTAGAAACAACTCAAATGTCCATCAACTCATGAATGGATAAACAGAATGTGGTATATCCATATAATGGAATATCAGTCAGTTGTAACATGGAATGAGTACTCATAGATGCTACAATGTGGATGAACCTTGAAAAATGTATGCTAAATAAAAGAAGCCGGGCACAAAAGTCCACATATTATATGACTGCATTCATATGAAATGTCTAGAATAGTCAAATTTATATACAGAGAAAACAGATTAATGGTTGCCAGGCACCTTGGGGTGAAGGGTTGGGGGAAAGTGAAAAGTGACCACTAATAGGCGTAGAGGTGTTTTTTGTTTGTTTGTTTGTTTGTTTGTTTGTATGTTTGTTTTTTTGGGGGGTGTAAAATGCCCTAAAATTTATTGTGCTGCTATTTGCATAAATCTGTGAATATAAAAAGCACTGCTTGTATATTTAAAAAAAAAAAACACAAAAAACTTAGCTATATGGTTCTTAACACTTCCTGCTTCCCATCTCCTGAATAAAGAATATTCCTCTTCCCTGGGTGAGAGGTCTTGATGGGCAGAGCATATGAAATGCAGAATTCCAGCAGTTCTTTTACTTGTGAATATCAGAAGGCATGGATCCTCTTCCTCTGGAGACATTCCCGGGTGGGTGCCAGGAGGTTGTTGCTCTTCTACTTTCTATCTGCTTCTCTCTTAGCACTGCATTCAGTCTCCTCCTGAGCACAGTGATTTGCATAAATCTGTGAATATAAAAAGCACTGCTTGTATATTTTTAAAAAACAAACAAAAAACTTAGCTATATGGTTCTTAACACTTCCTGCTTCCCATCTCCTGAATAAAGAATATTCCTCTTCCCTGGGTGAGAGGTCTTGATGGGCAGAGCATATGAAATGCAGAATTCCAGCAGTTCTTTTACTTGTGAATATCAGAAGGCATGGATCCTCTTCCTCTGGAGACATTCCCGGGTGGGTGCCAGGAGGTTGTTGCTCTTCTACTTTCTATCTGCTTCTCTCTTAGCACTGCATTCAGTCTCCTCCTGAGCACAGTGGTTAAAAAGCAATCTGCTTTATTTTATTTTATTTTTTTATTTTATTTTTAGTGCCCACCACCCAGAATCAGATCTTCTTCCATCACCATCTATCTGACCCCTCTACCCTTCACTGCCCCGACCCCTTCCCTCTAGCAACACCATACTGTGTGGTCTGCGTCTATGAGTTTGTTTTTGTTTTTTGCTTAATCCCTTCTCCTTTTGCACCCAGTCCCCCATCCCCCTCCGCTCTGCCAGCTGTCAGTCTGCTCTCTATGTATTAAGTGCTACACATGCCCAGTGAGATGCAGAGTGAGAGAGTGATGCCGAAGAGCTACAGCTCCCTGGAAGATAGCGTCGCCTCAAAGACATTCACACTCTTTTTATTTTATTTTATTTTATTTTATGTTTAAAGTATTACAAATAGTAAAAAAATCAATCTGCTTGATCTTCACAGGCAAAAGCTTTAAAGTGGCCGGGCCTCTCCTGCCCAAGGTAACGCCTGTGAAAAGTACTGCAGGGGTGGTGGAGGGGCCCTGGAGCATGGGATTTGGGCTTCTCCACACCATGAGGACAGAGCCTCTATAAGCAGTGCTTCCTCCAAACTCTTCCACTTCGTAGGAACATCGTTTTCTTTAGGGAGCAAGTTGCAAGGAGAAAATATTGGGGGGAAAAAAACATTCCCCGTGGCCTAGTTGATGTTTGACTTATCTGACAAACATGCCAATAATTGCCTAAAAAGTAATCTCATACTATTAGTGGTTCCAGGAAATCAACCTTCTGTATAAAAATCAAAAAGTGTTTTTAAGGGAATACTGCAGTTAGAAAATCAGAATGCCAATGTATTCATTCGCAAAAATAATAATAACCACAAGAAAAATTATTATTATTCCACATGACTCTGAAGGTCTCCGGGTAAAGCTGCCTTTACTATTTGAACACCCCAGGATTCAAACACGCAAGAATGTCTCAAAGGTTTTCCATGTAAACTATTTCAATACGCAGGATTAATAAAGTCTCTTCCTATGTTTCAGCTCAAATGTTCAGCACAGAAGACACAAATGATAAAGCATCGTGTTTTATAACAAGTTACTCTGGTCAATGGTGTGTCAGCTATAAAACATAAACTTTTACTGAGGCAAGCGCATTCCAGACCGTAAAGCAGCCGATGGGGTCCGATTTCCAGGAAGAGGTGCCAGCCCCCTGTGGTGTGTATAATCTACAGATGAATCTAAGCACCAGCAGAGCTCCTAACTGCATGACTCTAGCTGGCAGGGGTGTGGGGAGGTCTCTAGAAAAAGAGGAGAAGGGTTTCTCATGACATCGGGAATGAAGAGTAGGTTATATAAGATTTAAGTGGAATAGCAAGAATGAAGGTTTGGGGTAGCTCTAGATATCCAGAAATCTGTAAACCTGAGTAGGTCATAGGACACAAATCCATTAAACAATGATTTATATTCTACACTCAGCACTTCATGTTTTTGCATCCAGACAGAAATACGATGCCCTATTCTGCTTTGCATGGATGAGGTTGAAAAATTCAGGTCATACCATGTTTCTTGTGGGGTTTGAAAGAGGTAGCTGCACGAGCTCCCCCTCGAAGAATGACTTGGCATTTTAGAACCCCGAATTCCGCCTAAATACTCTCTTGCAGTACTGGATTGGAGTCACTTCCAGCTACTCTTGTAACATTAGAAGCAGTGTACTTACTAGAAAATATGCATTGTCTTATATATGCTTTGAGGGTGAAAGCCTGGTAAGAATATGGGAGCATTCAGTTCTAACGTCTCACTTTTATAGAGTCCTCTCCAATTCATGAAGTGCCTTCTTTCACATTCACATAGGCCTCTGTGTATTAAACCAGTTTCGCAGTTCAATTTCTATAGAAACCTCTTTCAAAGTTATTAGTCAATTAATGAACATTTAACATAAAGATGATTAGAACCTATGAGGACAATTTGGGGGCAGGGACTGCAGACTGGGAATGGCAGAAAGATCAGGACTACATCATAGTCTTGAGTGCAAAAGAAAACGTCAAGAGATAGAACAAAATACATAAAATTAAAACTAAAAGAAAATGTTTCTTGCATGGGCTGCAGTACTGTTTTAAACAGACGGGAAAGATCATTAAATATGACTACCATTCACTTAATTTTAACTACACCAGCATCCAAATCGGCGCCTGCAAGTGCAAATCGGGATAGCAGCTGAACTGAAACGGTTTTCTACCACTGCAGGGTACATGTGCAAGAGGGGAACAAAGTATTCTTTTTAACGTGGAAGCACATCACCCTGACAATTTAACTATGACAAGCTTGCATAGTCCTAGGCATTCTATTTCTACCTCCTAACGGGGCACTTGTGATCATATTCTGTCAGCTGCTCTGCTAACAGCAGACATTTTTACTTGTATTTGGATAGTCAGTTCCCTAAGAGGGAGCGTCTCTGAGACCAGGGTTTCACCTTTTTGCTTTGCAATATGATGCTAGCAAGAACATTTCTATGCACATATTACATCTATATGGATTTAAAATAAAATGAGTATGCAATCTGCAAATTGGCTCCATGGAACAAACAACTGATATATCAAAAGCAAATGTAAAACCCATGAATGATATCTGTGTCAATAAGCTATAAAATGCTCAGAACTTTTATATTAACAAGGCATCTTGCTTGAATGTGTTGGATTTTTCCTTTACATGTGTGGAACACACACACACACACACAGACAAGAATTATAAACTTCAGAGTTCTTTAACCTTTACAAACCAACACAGTAATTACATTGCAAGGTATTTGATAACAGAGGGTAATATGAGAAAAGAATTCTTTCCCCTC
The DNA here is from genome assembly GCF_000412655.1 of Myotis brandtii. Taxonomy (NCBI): domain Eukaryota; kingdom Metazoa; phylum Chordata; class Mammalia; order Chiroptera; family Vespertilionidae; genus Myotis; species Myotis brandtii. Next base: position 1,319,354 of record NW_005365280.1, read on the forward strand.
ACTTCCTTTAAATAGTTCTCAATTTTTCTACAATGTACAGACTGCCTGCTGAAAGGATTTTCACTGCCGTGAATCCTACTACAGATAAATTGGGAGATAAAATAAAATCACTATTTCTTTCAAAAGAATATTTGAGGCACCTCCAAAGGAAATGTTTCTGCAAACATAAAGAGGGCATTAAATCTTAAGAGCGAGGCTATCATCAAGATGAAGGCAGAGAAAAGTAAACATATGTTAACTTGACAAGCCCATACTGATAAAGCACAGATAAATGTTATCTCGGGGTGACATGCCCAGGACAGCCAGTACTCAATTTACAAATGAGCTATGTACAGACAGTCCATTCTAAGTCAGTTGTTTGGAACTCCAAACTTATTTTCTCAGAGAAACAATGTTATAAATAGTGCTTGGTTTTGCAGCAACCCAAACGAGCTAACAGTAGACATAATGTAGACAAATTCTAGTGCTGGTAGCTCTGAAGCAAGTCATCCCTGGGTTGCTCAGGGAACAATAGATGCAGGAATCGGGAGGCAGGGGGAGAAGAATGTTTCTTCTTCCTTACCTGGAACTTCTAAAGTTCTCTCTGGCCTCTATATGTTCCCCTACCCTACCTCTGTCTAAATGCTTCATCTCAATCCATGCAACAGAGCATCAAAATAATTTTATATAGTTAACAGTCGATTTCTCTCCCCAGCTTCAATGTCCACTCCTTGTGCCCAGTCATCTGACAATCAAAGTTCTGTTCAATAAGCTCTTGTTCCAGGAAAGATATAATCCTGGGAGAGTGGTATGGAGATACAACCCAGTTCTGAGCATAGAACACAGATGAGATATCTGGGAAGACTGGGGTAATTTTAGGAATTCCCTTGGAATTTAATAATGTTAACAGGAACAGGACCCAGCTCCTGGAAAGTACAGTGGGAAGAACTAAAGTAGAAGCAGGTTCCTGACCGATAGGCACATATAAAGCCCCCAAGGGGGTAGGAGGGGGCAGGGTGTGTTGCCATCTCCTAGGGCCGTGGTCGGCAAACTGCTGCTCGCGAGCCACATACGGCTCTTTGGCCCCTTGAGTGTGGCTCTTCCTAAGACTTAGGAGTACCCTAATTAAGTTAATAACAATGTACCTACCTATATAGTTTAAGTTTAAAAAATTTGGCTCTTAAAAGAAATTTCAATCGTTGTACTGTTGATATTTGGCTCTGTTGACTAATGAGTTTGCTGACCACTGTTAGGGGCAGTGTTTAGAACAGTGATGGCGAACCTTTTGAGCTCGGTGTGTCAGCATTTTGAAAAACCCTAACTTAACTCTGGTGCCGTGTCACATGTAGAAATTTTTTGATATTTGCAACCATAGTAAAACAAAGACTTATATTTTTGATTATTATTTTATATATTTAAATGCCATTTAACAAAGAAAAATCAACCCAAAAAATGAGTTCGCATGTCACCTCTGACACGCGTGTCATAGGTTCGCCATCACTGGTTTAGAAGGTACCTTGCTTTTCACATGGAGCTGCACATGCCGGCTTACTCTTCTTCCCACTAAAGATAACAGCAAGGGATGTAAGTTCACACTGAGATGGTTGAAGGATGAAGAGTCCTGATCAGGGGGACCCTGGTTTTTCTAGGACAGAGCTGTGTGTCCTGCAAACAGCTGGGTCACCACCCAGGTACACACCCAGTTGGCAGCTGGGACGGAGGTAAAGGATGGCATCAAGCTCATGAAGGCATCCTGTTGTGGCAGAGACTGGTGAGTGTTCAACAAACCAGCTTCCCTGTCTTCACCGACAAACAGGTTGGCATTTCCCAGCTTTACCTGCATTAGGTATGTCCATGTGACTGAACTCAGGCAAAGGGAACATGAAAGAGAGTGACCTACGCCGCTTCCATTAACAAACCTCCACTGAGGTCATTCCCTCTCTTCCTTCCCCCCAACTGCTGGCCCAATTGCTTTAGAAGCTCCATGGTCTCCCAACCGTAGAGAACGGCTGAGCCATGAGATGAAGGACTCTCATCGGGGAATCACCATCATGGGGATACCTCCACCCTCCTGTGGAACGCCCTAAGTTAACTGTAACAGGACTGAGAGTCAGGGTTGTTTCTTCCTACAGCATCCCTACCCTCCGCACCATCGCCTCTTTGTCGCATTTCAGGGACAGGCCCTCTGTGTTCCCTACTCTGATTAATCCCCAAGCTTGGTTTGTCCTCAAACCCAATGGCCCCGTACCACTGAGATGGTATAGTGCTCTAGTTTTTCCATTTATTTCCCCTTCCTTCACTGTGGTCAGTAGATTTAACACTAGAAAGCCCTCTTAATCCTTTGAACATACTTTGGGAGCTGGATAAATAAACGTGTGAAATCTTCACCTTACTCTGAGTGTCATCCTAAGCCAGTAGGGCTCTGTGTATCTCGGACATCACCTATAAGTCGAGCGCAAGATCTTCTGTTGCTCATTTTTCTCTTTCCTAGGAGGCTTTTTCCTAAAATTTCCAGTTTTTGTTAAGCAGGTTAGGGTCACAGAAGTATGTGTTCTGGATAAGGAAACTGGGACCATAAACACTTTTATGACAAAATTTACAGAAGTGACATCACTTGACTTTTGTTAAAAGCAGCATGCTCATTTCATTTTCTTATTCATTCAATCTACTTGTCAGGGAAAAGGGAAGAAGAGAAACTGAACAAGGGAAGATGAGAGTGAAGAAGGGAATTTGTAACCACTCCCCACCTCTTGCTCTCTAAATATCTCCTGTACTTCATTATAATGTTATTATAAGGCACAATAAATACTCTATAAATTAACATATAACTTTAAACAAACTTTGTCTAATCCAACCCTAAAACTTGGCTTTCTACGCTTGTTCCTTCCACAGTGATTTTCTGGCACTTTCCACATTCATCTCTTTGTTGCCTCTCCAAAAGGTCCACTAGGTTAAATGATCATGCACGTCCTCATCCTACATAATAAAAGGCTAATATGCAAATCAACTGAACAGCGGAATGGCCGGTCGTTATGACGCACACTGACCACCAGGGGCAGACGCTCAATGCAGGAGCTGTCCCCTGGTGGTCAGTGCGCTCCCACAGGGGGAGCACTGCTCAGCCAGAAGCCGGACTCACAGCTGGCAAGTGCAGAG
>NW_005365280.1:1322690-1341570 GCF_000412655.1 Myotis brandtii
CACCGGGCCTCTAGTAAAAAATAAAAGAATTAATCTGTTTGATACATGTGTACTACCTCTTCGACAAAGAGAAGCCTGATAGGCTTCCCAATCCTGACAGAGCTCTGCTGAGGGTCACAGGGCAGGGATTCTGCCTGCCTTCACCTTGCAACATTTTTGAGAATAAGTTGAAATGGTTCCCTCAGTTCAGGATGTGATTCCCACTTGTGCCACCACAAGAAAGCAAGGCACCCATTTTAGTAAATGCACTAGAGCCATGGTTGGAAAACCGCGGCTCATGAGCCACATGTGGCTCCCTGGCCCACCGAGCGCGGCTCCTCCACAAAACACCATGTGCAGGCGCGCACGTACAGTGCTGGCTCACGAGCCACATGCAACTCCCCGGCCCCCTGAGTGTGGCTCCTCCACAAAACACTATGTGCAGGCGCGCACGTACAGTGCGATTGAAACTGCGTGGCCCATGTGCAGAAGTCGGTATTTTGTGGAAGAGCCAGTATTTTGTGGAAGAGCTACACCCAAGGGGCCAAAGAGCCGCATGTGGCTCGCGAGCCGTGGTGTGCCGAGCCGCAGTTTGCTGACCACTGCACTAGAGTCAAAAGCATCAGGCACTCTGAAAAGGGAGAAAAACTGACTGGCACATATGGGCTGTGGAAAGAACACTGGATAAAGTGAGTATTTTTATATGGAATGAACCATTGACTACAATTACAATTTTGAAATACGTTCTCTATGAAAAAACACTAAAGTCTATATAAGCCTATAAAGGACATAAAAAGATTCTTTATCCTGCCAGTTTGAATACATGTGCTTCCACAGCAGGCCCATAAAGGGGGCCTCAGGGTCACATTGCCAGTGTCCACTCTACAAAAGATGTAATTTCTTTTCACATTCTGCACAAAACATCTATTCATATTATGAAACACACTGCCATTTAAACCACATTTTAAATATACCATATGAAAATCACATTTCATGGAATCTTCTCATCACTAAAAAGGTATTTGAGCCCTGGCTGGTTTGGCTCAGTGGATAGAGCATTGGCCCACAGACTAAATGGTCTAGGGTTCAATTCCGGTCAAGGGCACTTACCTCAGTTGCAGACTCAATCCCCAGCCCTGGTCCGGGCGCATGCAGGAGGCAACCAATCAATGTGTCTCTCTCACATCGATGTTTCTCTGTCTCTCCCCCTTCCTTCCACTCTCTCTAAAAATCAATGGAAAAATATCCTTGGGTGAGGATTAACAACAACAAAAATATATTTGAATATTAAATTTACATGCTGCAAAAGCTACATTCAATGCTCAATTCTGGACTAGAATCAGAACCACACAATTTCACGTTTTCAAAAAATATCAAGTGACTTCCATTTACACTTATCCATGAAAGGAGTTAATTTTCTCTGCAGTTGCCTATTGTCAATAAAATATTTATTTAGCCTAATCACTGATTGACATCAAAACCAAGCAAATCAAACAGCCCAATTTAAAAATGGGCAGAGGAACTGAATAGACATTTTTTCAAAGAAGACATACAGATAGCCAATAGGCACATGAAAAAAAAAATGTTTATCACTAATTATTAGGTAAATGCAAATCAAAACCACAATGAGAAATCACCTCACACCTGTTTGGCTGGCCATTATATATAAAAAAAAGACAAGAAATGAGTGTTGGAGAGAATGTGGAGAAAAGAAAACCCTCGCACACTGTTGGTGGGAGTGTAAATTGGTGCAGGCACTATGGAGATTCCTAAAAAAATTAAGATGCATCATATAATCCAGCTCTTCCGATTCTAGGTATTTATTTGAAGAATCTGAAAAGAGTAATTTTAAAAGATATTTGCATCCCTATGTTCACTGCAGCATTATTTACAATAGCTAAGATATGAAATCAACATAGGTGTCCAATTATGGATGAATAAAGAAGACCTGGTATATTTATACAATGGAATACTACTCATCCATAAAAAAGAATGAAAACTTGTATTTTGGGACAACATGGATGGACTCTGGAGGTATTATGCTAAGTGAAATAAGTCAGATGGAGAAAGACAAACACCACATGATTTCACTCACATATGGAACCCAAAAACAAAACAGACAAACAGAATAAAACAAAAACAAACCATACATACAGAGAAGAGATTAGTGGTTACCAGAGGGAAATGGGGTTGGGGGTTGCAAAATGGGTCCAGGGGGTCAACTGTATGGTGAAGGAGGCAACTAGACTTTTGGTGGTGATCACTGTGTAGCGTACAATTGCCCAATTACAATGTTGTATACCTGAAACTGAAATACCACATACCAATTTTACCTCACTTAAAAACAAGGGATGAGGACTCACTTGTCAGGAATAATTTCAAATGATGACAGAGAAACGGAGATCTTCAAAGGTCTTTAATATGTAAATCCAATTACTGCGGGCAATAATTAAACATGTATGCCCAGTGAGCACAAGGTGAATATACCCACTCTTTTGCCCCCTACCCTGACGTTACCCAAGCCCCAAGGTGAACTCCAACTCTATGGTCACAATTACTGATGAGGAGCTACTAGCGTGCTGCACAGAGAAAATGTCATCTTTGACCTATATGTGGAAATCTGTGAAATAACTGATGAAAACAAGGGAATAAAGGCTACAGAAGCTCTTTCCTAAATAGCACAGAGTGAAGGACGAGCCCAAGAGCAGAGAATAATAACACAGCCATGCCTGTATGGAAGAGCATCAATTAAGGGTCTGCTCAGTGGGCAGCATTATATAAAACAAGTCAAAAAGACCTAAAGATTGGGAGCTTGAAGCTTAAGCATCCATATTTATTTCTCAATTTATTTTTCTATAAAGTTCATTGTGCTTTTATGGTATTTAAATTTTCATGTTTGAGACCTGTGGCACCCAGGGACCTCTAGCCTGACAAAGTTAAAGGGCTATGTGTGGACTTTTCCTAAGTAGAATGGCGATTTCATAGAGAGGAGTTTTTGTTGTTGTTTTCAACTTTTATTTATTTTTTTTAAATTTCTTTATTAAGTTACTACGTATGTGTCCTTATCCCCACATTACCCCCCATCCCCCCGACTCATGCCCTCACCCTCCTGTTGTCTATGTCCATTGATTAGGCTTATATACTTGCATATAAGTCCTTTGGTTGATCTCACTCCCTTACCCCCACCCTCCCCTACCTTCCCTCTGAGGTTTGATGGTCTGATCGATGCTTCTCTGTCTCTGGATCTGTTTTTGTTCATCCATTTATGTTGTTCATTATATTCCATAAATGAGTGAGATCATGTGATATTTATCTTTCTCTGACTGGCTTATTTCACTTAGCATAATGCTCTCCAGTTCCATCCATGCTGTTGCAAATGGTAAGAACTCCTTTTTTACCACAGCGTAGTATTCCATTGTGTAGATATACCACAGTTTCTTATTAGCTATGGTGAATTGTGCTGCTATGGACACAGGGGTGCACATATCCTTTCTGATTGGTGTTTCTAGTTTCTTGGGATATATTCCTAGAAGTGGGATCACTGGTTCAAATGGGAGTTCCATTTTTAGTTTTTGAGGAAACTCCATACTGTTCTCCACAGTGGCTGCACCAGTCTGCATTCCCACCAGCAGTGCATGAGGGTTCCTTTTTCTCCACATCCTCGCCAGCACTTGTCGTTTGTTGATCTGTTGATGATAGCCATTCTGACAGGTGTGAGATGGTACCGAAGAGTAAACTTGACATCTTTATCAAGTAGAGACAATGCCAACTTGAAAAATACTCTGACACTGTTCATGCTTCTATTAGGAAGAGAGCAACACCATCCCTCCTTTTTATTTATTTTTTTTAAATATATTTTTATTGGTTTCAGAGAAGAAGGGAGAGGGAGAAAGAGACAGAAACATCAATGATGAGAGAGAATCATGGATCAGCTGTCTCTTGCATGCCTTCTACTGGGGATCAAGCCTGAAACCCGGGCATGTGCCCTGACCAGGAATCTCACCGTCACCTCCTGGTTCACAGGTCGATGCTCAAGCACTGAGCCACACAGGCCAGGCCCTTCTTTTTATTGGAAGGACAGAGACCCCTTAGGTAGGTCTGACTGGTCATCTATAAATTCATGCAGTCCAGCTCAAGTGGGCTTTCCTGCTCCATGCTTCACTGTAGGCAGACATTATGTTTACACTCTTTTTAATTTCCTTCTTTATCTAAAATATATAATTCTTCAATGTGGGCAGTGATATCTGCTGAATGAACTGTTTCAGTTATGAACACCAGCATCACTTCTCTTGTAAGCTTGACCCAAGAATCATATGACTCCTCCGTCTTCATGCCCCACATCTGTCAATCACTAACTTCTATGATTCTACCTCTTCAAATGGCTTGGGGTATGTTGCTGCTTCTTCCTTTACTGACCCCCCCCCCCACACACACACACACCCCTTCCACCCCAGGCCCCAAATACATAGGCTCTCATTACTTTTAACTCCTAACTCACCTACCTTCATCTCTCCCAACTCCAGCCACCCTGGATACCTGTCGCCAATTTCACATCTATATCATGCCACTGAGTCACTTCCTTGAACAAGAACTTATAACACTATCACATTACCTTCAAACTCCTCTGCCTGGTCTTAATGAGCCTCTACTCTGTCTTCCCCACAGTTTTCCAACTTGCTTTCATCCATCTCTCCAGCAAAAATGCACACATCACTCAGGCAGCCTCTCTAACACATCCCACCTGGGCTGTCTGCATCCCTTCCTTGGGCCTTTGTTCCTGCACCTAGAACAACCCCTCAGTGTGCCCCACCCCTCATCTCTCCACCACCATTCAAGATACAAGTCAAGTTTTCTTTCTCCTATGAAACTTTTCCTGACCACTCCAATCACCAGCTCTCTCTCCTCCTCCTCAATGCCTACTCAGCCCAGAGTTGCCTCCACCACCATTGCAACTTCTTAGTTGTATACTGTCATGTATTGCTCTGTAATTGCTTCTTGTGGATTGGTATTGCATCTTCAACTAGAGTTTCATAATGTTACTTTCAGATTTACAGAGAGTTTAAAAAATAGCACCGAGTTTCTTTGTGCTCTTCACCCAGCTTCCCCTTATGTTAATTTCTTACATAACCAAAGAACAATGATCAGAGCTAGAAAATTAACCGTGTTCAATACTACCAACGAACTATAGAATTCATTAGGATTTCACCAGGTTTTCCACTAATGTCCTTTTTCTGCTTCAGGATCCAATATAGGATTTCATGTTGCATGTGGATGTCCTGTCTCTTTAGTCTCCTCCAACCTGTGGCAGGTCCTTAGTTCTTCCTTACCTTTAAAGACCTTGACAATTTTGAAGAGTACTGGTCAGCTGTTTTCTAGAATGTCAATTTGGAGGTATCTGATATTTTCTTGTGATGACAGTGAGATTATACATTGTTGGGAAGGATACCACTCAGGTGATGTGCCCTTCTCAGTGCTTCATATGAAGGGGCACATGTCAGTATGTATTATTGGTGATGCTAACCTTGATCACTTAGTTAAGGTGGTATCTGCCAGGATTCTCCAGTTAGAGTTATATTTTTCTCTTCATAACTACAAAAAAATTTTGGAGGGAGATATTTTGAAACTCTACAAATATCCTGTTCCTGCTTAAGATTTTGCCCACTAATTTTAGCAACTATCAGTGGAACTTTCCTGTAGCAATTATTACTATGGGTGCTAATGATGCTTTTCTATTTCTCTCAGGTTTATTTGTTAATTAATTAAAATTCCTCTGTAGGAAAGTTGACTCTTTTGCCTCATTTATTTATTTATTCAGTTATTTATTTACATACTTCGGACTCAATGATATTATTCCCTGTTATTCTTTGTTACAATCCAATGTTTATTTCATTATTCAAGTTGGTCTAACCCTTAGCTAGATTTTATAGCACGTCAGAGCAGATGTGACCATGCATTAAACTTCTTAAACATTGTCCCTCACGTCAAAGACAATGATAGGCACACAATAGGTATCTTATTGATTTATTCATTGATTCATTCAACAAATTATATGTTAAGGGAGTTGTCTTAGGTGCTACAGTTACATTTTTACTAAATATCGTTGCTAAAACATTTAGTGATTTTTAAAAAATCATTTTTTCAAGTGGTTTACAGCCTAGTTAATAGAGACCCATGTTTGTCTGCAAGTCCCTGATAAAAGCATTTAGACTATAGTGATGGCTTAAACGTGCATATCGTAAACTTTACCTGGAGAAAAGGGGATAGATAAGGTGACAAGTAGGCAGGAAAGATCTTCTGAAGAAGACAGTATCTATGCCCCCTTTTACTACACTGCTCATTCTATAAAAATATGTAGGCATATAAAATATCTAGAGACAAAACCCATCACACAGTTAGCATGTACAAACTGCCTCTGCATCTTCTAATCTAATTCCTAAAATCAAACCTCATGGGCACACTTTTCAGGAAGATTTAATGTAGTAAACATAGACTTTTTATGCAGAGTGGGGCAAAGTAGGGTTATAGTTGTCAGTGCATGAAACAATTTCTTATATTCTTATTTATTAAATATGGTATTACTTTCCATACAACGAACTGTAAACCTACTTTTGCCCCATCCTGTATATGACTGCTTTACTAGGAAAACTACAAACGGCTGAGGTAAAAATATCTGAGAAGCCACTTGTCTTACTCCAGTTTTCACATCCAATTTCATAGTTTTCATTCCTTCAAAGGGAATAATGAAGAGCAAACAAAAAGCACCATCAATCAAAGAGAGACTCTCTAAGTTTCTTTACATAACTCAGTTTTCTTGGACTGCCCCTAATGCTCTGAACAAAGCTGTTCTTTTCTCCGTGTGATAGTTCAGCCCTGCAAATGTCCTCAGGAATAATAAACAAACAATTGGGGCACATTTTCTCCCACAAATTACACTCCGCAACATTCTTTACCCAAATCATTTGAATTCCAAACAAGCGCAGACATATCTAAATTACACTGCTGTATTGTAAGAGCTGCTAACAATAGAGAATTTGTATTTTTAGACACTTATTGACACTTAAGTCTGTTAATATTTAACTCGTACTATTGTTCTAAACCATGAATAAGCAAACTCTCTCTTGCACACACAAAGTTAGATCATGCACTTTAATTACATTAGTAAATGTTGCCCAAAGGAATTTTATTTTCACTGTCTCGTACCACCCTTTTTAATTAATGCCAACGTGTTTTTTCCATCTGGGGATATATACAACAGACGCACATATGTATTGTGTCTGTGGATATCGGTACAAATGTACACACAGTCATGGACTCACGCATAAAGACACTTGCATTCATCCCACGTTAGTATCCATTAACAGAATGCCCGAGTTCTTTCAGCATCTGCTTCCTCAATTCCATGGAATCTCCCTTTTGAGACTTCTCATGTCCTATTAGCTGATTATTTCTCTGTTGGCAAATCCTTTCCTTTTTTGTAAAACCTGTTGCACACATTGCTCAGTATTTTAAATTTTGTCCACTAATCCTCCCACCGTCTTATTCTAATATTTAACACAATGGTTACTCCTAGTCCAGAAAAACCTAAAGGATTATACATTTTTATTCAACTGCATTTGTCTACTAGGTTCATTTCTTAAATTTTCCTTCCTGTTCACTTTTATTTACCAAGATCCTGGAATTAAACAGAAGAGTTTTCTGGTCTGCCAACTCACTCTTCCCAAGCCATTCAAAAGGTGCCTTAACATAATTTCTCAGCATAGCACATTCTGATATCATAAATACCAAACCCGATATTATCCTATGCAGGGGGAAAAAGGAGGAGGTGGCTCTAAAAAGACAGATCTATTTCAGTGCCCATACAGCCTGATAATTAGACCACCGGGAAAAGACAGAGAAAAGAAATCACAAAATAGTGCAATGGGATATCAATGGGTCACCAATGGGGCTTTTGGAGCTGAAGTCCACACCGTCTAAACAGCAGAGGTAATCAGAGATAATCCTCCCTTCTTGTTGCCCAATCCCACGTTCCCTGCTGTTTCAATTAAATTATTTTGGAGTCTGCTATTTCTGTCTTACTCCGTTCCCCAAACTGTAATAGAAGTACTGCAGCTTGACTATCACACAGCTGCCAAATTTCACTCCAGAGATGGCAGTATTTCAGTGACAAGCAAAGGATGCTCCCTCTGTGACATCTGAACACCAGCTTAAGGGGTTAAGCATCTGGAATGGGGTTGCCTTTGTGCAGGAAAGGAGAGTTTTATTTTGTTTTATCATCACCACTGGAGGAGCAAGTCCACCTGAGCATGAGGGAGGACACAAACCAAAAACACTTTATGCATCCACTCAAATGCACAGAGAGAATGTAAACAGTGACTGGGCTTTCATAGGTTCTTTTCTACAGAGATTTCAAAGGCTTAAAACATCAAGGATGTCAGATGATGATCATGTGTAGAAGTAAAAGAAGCTCCAGAGAGTAACCCACTCATATTATAGATTCAAAACTTGGAGGCACAGAGTAAGTGAGCACTTGTTCAAAGCCCTCCTGATCCCCAAACCACTCCACCTGAACTTGGGTTCAGCCACAGACCACTCAGGGGATCACATCTCTGTAAGGGGGATCAAACACAGCCCCACAACCCCAGCTTCTGGGTTTCTTGTTTTATTTGGTTATATTATTTTGTTTTATCTACCAGAAAAAAAAGAGAGTCCCAAACAAGATGAACCTGAAAAGACCCACACCAAGACACATCGTAATTATGATGGCAAGCGTTCAGGACGAATAGAGAATCTTACAGGCTGCAAGAGGGAGACAGAAACTACGTACAAGAGATCTCACATTAGATTACCAAATGATTTCTCAACAGAAACACATCAGGTCAGAAAGGAGTGGAAGGAAATTTACAAAGTGATGCAAAGCAAGGGACTGAATCCAAGAATAAAAGTCTAAGGTAGTTTATCCCCTCCAAGCCAGCAATGCAAGAAATGCTAAAGGGACTGGTGTAAAAAAAAGAAATAAAAAGGGAAGAAGGAGCACAAGCACAAAAAATAAAAATGTCTACAAACAAGTACCTATCAATAATAACTTTAAACATAAATGGACTAAATGCTCCAATCAAAAGACATCGAATGGCTGAATGGATAAAAAAATATGACCCATATGTATGCTGTCTACAAGAGACCCACCTCAGAACAAGGGACTCACACAGACTAAAAGTGAAGGGATTGAAAAATATCTTCCAGACAAATGGAAATAAAAAAAAAGCTGGGGTAGCAATATTTATATCTGACAAAATAGACCTCAAAGTGAAGGCCATAACAAGAGATAAGGAAGGCCACTTCATAATACTAAAGGAATCTATACAACAAGAGGATATAACTGTGGTAAATATATATGCATCCAATGCAGGAGCACCCATATACACAAAAAACTTCTGGAAGTTATCAAGGGAAAGATAAACAGCAATACGATCATAGTAGCAGACTTTAGTACCCCACTGACATCACTAGATAAGTCCTCTAGACAAAAACAATCAGCAAAGAAACAGTAATCCTAAATGCCTCACTAGATCAGATGGACTTAATTGACATCTTTAGAACATTTCACCCCAAAGCTACAGAATATATATTCTTCTCAAGTGCACATGGGATATTTTCAAAGGTAGACCACATATTGGGTCACAGGCAAAGTCTCTCCAAATTCAAGAAGATTGAAATCATACCAAGCATCTTCTCATACCACAATGGCATAATATTAGATATTAACTACAATAAAAGCAATAAAAAATTCAAGCACTTGGAGGCTGAAGAGCATTCTATTAAACGATGATTGGGTGATCAAAGAGATCAAAAAAGAAATTAAAAACATCCTGGAAATGAATGACAATGAAAACATATAATTCAAAACCTATTGGACACAGTGAAAGCAGTCCTGGAGAGGGAAGCTCATAGCATTACAGGCCTACCTCAAAAAAACAAGAAAAACTGGTAATAAAATATCTAACTCTACAACTTAAAGAATTAGAAAGAGAGCAACAAGATAAGCCGAGTGTGAGAAGAAGGAAAGAGAGGTCAGAGCAGAAATAAATGACACAGAATAAAAAATAACAATACAAAAGATCAATGAAACCAAGAGCTGGTTCTTTGAAAGGATAAACAAGATTGATGAACCTCTAGCCAGGCTAAACAAGAAACAAAGAGAGAGGACCCAAATAAACAAAATCAGAAATGAAAGAGGTGAAATAGCAACAGACCCCAAGAAATACAAAAAATTGCAAAAAAAAAAAATACTATGAACAACTCTACACCATCAAACTAAACAACCGGGAGGAAATGGACATATTTCTAGAAAAATAAGACCTTCCAAACTCAATTAAGAAGAATCAAAAAATCTCAACAGGCTGATAACTAAGGAGAAAATTAAAATAGTCATCAAAAAACTCCTAGCAAACAAAAACCCACAGCCAGATGGCTTCACAGGAGAGTTTTACCAAACATTCAAAAAAGAATTAAAACTTATTCTTCTCAGACTATTCCAAAAAATTTAAGAGGAAGGCACACTTCAGAAGCTCTTTCTATGAAGCCAGCATTACCTTAATCCCTAAACCAAATAAAGACACTACAAAGAAAGAGAATTATAGGCCAATGTCCCTGATGAACATAGATGCTAAAATCCTCAACAAAATCCTAGTAAATCAGATCCAGCATTACATTAGAAAGATCCTACACCAGAAAAAAGATCGGAAGTGAGGGAAAGATGGCAGCTGGCAGGACAGAGGTGACGGAGAGGATGTGAGTGAGTGAAAGGATGAAAGGAGAGTGTGTGGGTGGGTGGGGTATGTGTGTGAGTGAGTGAGGGACAGTTAAATCCAGCAGGAGCAGGAGAGGCTGGAAGACCAGGTTCTCTTGGACAGAGAGAGACTACCACCGCTGCGGGCACTCCCCAGACTGTGGGAATTGGGCATGAAGCCCACACCATCTTGAAGGGGTGAGCGGCCTCTTCTAGGAACTCATCAGCACCACCACCCAGACAGGCCTTGGACACTGTCTGCGACCCAGCAGCCACTCCAGCCAAAATCCTGCTGCCCCACCCGCAAACCCGCAGACCCTGGGACCTCCAACTCCAAAGGTGCACTGCTTCCACTGCAGTAAATGCAACTTCCCCACTCCCCAACTGCAGATCTCCGGAAAAGATATACACGTGTTTCCAACATTCACCCATTTCCAACATTCGCACATTTCCAGCGCACAGACTTCCAGGGCACACCACTCCATGGGCAGCATTTGGGAGCTACTGTGAGCCCCCGCTGGGTGTGATTTTGTACAGACATGGGCACGCTGCCCCACAGTAGAAATTCTGAATTACCTCTTCCTGAATAACTGCCCACAGATAACCCAGCTACGCAACTTCAGCACCAGGGCCCCTCAGAGTGCATCAGAGCTTTGCACTGGCAAAGGTACTGCCACAGTTGCACATTTCCAATGAGCAGGCACCCTGAGCCCATCTATCCACAGGGAACTTCTGGGGAGCTGCTGTGAGCTCTGGCTAGGTGTGATCTTGGACAAACAGGGACGCACTCCCCCGGCAGTAGAAATTCTGAATTCACTCATCCTGGACACCTGCCCACTGATGCCTTGATTATGCGACTTCAGTGCCAGGGCCCTTCAGAGTGCTTCAGTGCGCCACGCTGGCAAAGGCACTGTGGGTTCCCCTGTGAGCCGCCACTGGGAGCACGCACCTATCCACCACAGGTGCAGCAGCAAAAACTGAGTCTTCCCACCCTACAACTGCAGAACTTTGGACACTACAGGCACACGCTTTTCCAGCATGCAGGCCGCACAAGCCCACCCCTCCACAGGCAGCCCTTGAGCACTGCTGTGAGCCCCTGTGGTGTACGCACTTACACAAACAGGGACGCACTGCTGGGCTGTAGAAACGCTGAATTCCCTCTTCTGGGATACCTGCCACAGACACCGCAATCCCATGGCTTCAGTGCCAGGGCCCTTCAGAGTGCATCAGTACACGCTGCTGGCAAACCAACCGTGGGTGCCCCTGTTAGCTGCCACTGGGGGCACGTGTATCCAACCATGGAACAGCAGCAAAAGCTGAGTCTGCCCACCCCAAAACTACCTAACTCTGGACACCACAGTCAAGCCTTTGCAGAGAGCAGGCTTTCTGAAGTCACTAACCATTGGAGAGATGCAAATCAAAACGACAATGCGATACCATCTCACACCTGTCAGAATGGCTATCATCAACAAATCAACAAATGACAATGTTATCACTGATATATGCACATAATCTTCACAGGGACCTGTTATCCTGTCTCACTGTAAAGGGAAAAAAAAAAGCGGGATGGAGAAGAAATAATATTTCTGTTCCTGTCTCACTGTAAAGGCAAAAAAAAAAAAAAGCGGGATGGAGAAGAAATAATATTTCTGAAGAGAAACCAGGAGGAACAGAATATAACTGACAAGTCACAGGAACTATCTTCCCAAATTTTACTAAAACATTTAGTGTAAACTTAAATACCAGTGGTATGTTTCTCATTTTGTCTAAAGAGATGCTCCTTATTGGCATATAGGAGCATGAGCCTGTTGTTTCTCACTAACTCAAATAAAAGACTATATGACTCCCAAAAAGTTAGGTATATTATTTAGATCTTACAATGATGATGGTTCTTTCAGTAATGAATGAACAACCAGTGATTCACTATTTGAACACCGGTGAGATGAAAAGCACTAATGATACATACTGAGAGGGTCTTGAGTTGGGGTGGGGATGGCGAAGAAACTAAATGCTCTTCATGTTTCCTTCCGCCTCTAATTAGTACAACATCAAAAGCTATAACACCTAACATTCTAGAATTCAGGACGCCTATTTAAACACTCCAGCTCACTTGATAAACTCTAAGAAAAAAATAGTCATTTGAAAAGTACCGCAGAATACCGACACTTTGATGTTTCCACTCCTAGTGGTTGCTCACGCTTTGAATGGCACAGTGCTCCAAACCCTGGAGCAGCCTTCCTGCATTAGAGGGGAGGGAGGCGGTGGCATCCTGCAGGAGGGTCGCAAAGAAAGACACATGGAAGGCTTTGGTATCAACCATCTTCTCATGTATTTTACACATGTAGAGGACAAAATGTCCTCCCTTATTTCAGGAAAGGTAAAATAAGTATGTGAATGTTTGCGCACTGACATGATAAATCATACTATTTATCAGACTTTCAAAGAACAAAATGCTTTCTACAGAAGTCTGGTAAATTACTTTAGAAACGAATATACACCAGAATAGGTTTGAAAAGCTATGCCTACATCTAAAATGCTATGTACTCTTGAATCTTTGTCTCTGCCTTTTTCATTCTGCCATGGAAAACATCATAAAGTGCCTCAAAATGATACTTTCCCCCAAACTGGCTAAGAACTATAGAGGCCACCTTCAGATTGAAGGTACTGGAGTGGAAAAGGAAAGAACATGTCTGGGCTGAAAGGTAATATTTGAGGAGATCTCTATATTAAATATTTAATGAGTATCAACAGGGTTTTCTTCACCATGGAAATGTGCATTGCAGATCCAAGAATGCAGTGTGTGTGTGTGGTTGGGTGGGTTGGGATGGGTTGGGTTGAGGAAAAGCATATAGCAGAGGGCTAAGCCCCAAGAGAGAGCAGGTGAGCAGGGAGGGACAAAATAGAGAACAAGGAAATGGTTATAAATCCAAAGCCAAAAATGTAGCCTTTACCAAACCCATGTTGAAGGCTGAAGGAAATAAAAGAAATCTCTGAATGCGTTTATTATTTAAGAAACCCCTAAAAGCACCCAAATGGTTACAGGACGGAAAAAAGAACAATCCCACTAACAAGCTGAGTGAAAGGCACCAAATCCTAAAGAGGCCAAGATGTGACGACTAGGCAGACTATTTAGATCTGGAATTTAAATCTGTTTAAAGTTAACTGAATAATGTTACTTATGTTTGTACACAGAAGGCAGAATTACTTACATAATTAACCTCTCTAAGGGGAACGATGGTGGATCAGGTAAGAAATGGGACATAGTGAGTCAAAGTTGGAATAAGGTCAATGCGCTCTGGTGGAGCCACCACCCCAATCCTTCCCATGGGTGGGGGTTGAAAAAGAAAGTAGCACCATATATCATGAGCCACCCACTCTAACATGTTTATGTAGTCATAGAGTAAAACGTATTCATGTCACAATTTCTTAAAATATGAATTGTCAATACCATACTTAGCTTAGATAACTTAAACTGAGAGATCAATAGCTGTATAATTTTTATTGGCCCCGACAATTGTGCATTCAAGCAAAGTTGTATAGTTGCCTCACCTTTATTTCCCTACGTGGTTCCACTGTCAATAGTCACAACCTCACCGCCAGGCCTTGGCTAGCCTCTGGCTTTTCTGCCTTCTGCCTTCTAGATTCACAGGTCCTTCCCTATTTGTGTCTCCAGCTTCTCATTTCAGATGCACTTGCCCCTCCTTTTAGGATGGTCCTGTTCAGCTCCCCTGTTCCCCACACCAGGCTGTGATGCTGCAAATCTACCTCCCTTACAAATGCAAGCTCCATCAGGACAGGCCTCATGTCTGTCTTGTCCCATTGCATGTTTCTGATGTTTAGAACTGCACCAGCACATGGTAGCTCTCAATAGAGGTATTTGCCTAATAAATAAATGAGTGATGACTGACTGAATCAGATTAGAATTTAAAGACATTGTCTCAGTTTCTTACAATTCAAAAGCTATGCTTCCCCAATATACTGGCAAAGTGCTTAAGACCCTATAGAACCCATGTATTGAGTTTTCAAGACTGATGTGGCCTGATCTTGCAGAGAGATTTCCTACACCATTGCAACAAGTGGTTTGGTGATGGAGACCACCGAACATTGCTGGACCACAGGTCCAAGGACACAGCCCGGTGAACTATGCTGAAATATCCCCACTCTTCAGCCTCCCTGGAGAACCTCATTCTGATAAGCCCTTGCTAGTCAACATGTCCGCATTTCTGCACACCAGCCAGTGATTCACAGCGAGAGAACCGTTTCTTCCTCTCTGTTTGAATCCCTACTGATTCTGTATTTGAGGAGGAATCTAAGTGCTTCCCAAATACCAAATGTTCCATATGGTAGTGCAATTGCCATTCTCACTCCCGCAACATTGCGCCTGTCTACCTACACTCACAAGGCACCTCGCTGGAGTTTGGCAGAACATCATGAACTCCTTTTCTGACCTATATTTGCTGACACATTTGTTGTTGCCCCTCCCTTTACAAAATTATTAATTTTGTTGAAACAACATATATATTGGACAAATACAAGTTTTATTTGCTTACTCATCATCGTAATCATTTAGAGGAGAATATTTATGACCCATTAAAGGGGAATTCTTAAGCTAAATTGTCTTAATAAGGAATTCAGATGTTCTTCTTTTACTGAAAAATACAGAGCTGTTCAAACAAACATGTGGGCCAAAACAATGCAGCATCGACACACACAAGAGTCCCAGAGTGTCTAGTGAAAAACATTAGCTGAAGCCAGACAACTCATCTACTGTTAGTCTTCTGAACACCAAGTAATTCTTTGACCCTTTTTCCTTCAACTTTTCAAGCTTATGATGCAGCTAAAGGTCAAGGGACTTACAACCCCAGTTTTCCCCTTTACGTAGGATAAAGCATGTTTCCTAAGAGCTGGGGGTCTCCCATGCTATTTTCTCTTTCACGTATTTAGTGAAAGGAAGCTCATGCAGTTATGGGGCGGGGAAATGAGCCTACCACAGTTTTTTTAATCCACTCATCTGCTGATGGGCACTTATGCTATTTCCAAATCTTAGTATTGTAAATTGTACTCCTATGAACACAGGGGTGCATATATCTTTTCTGATTGGTGTTTCTTATTTCTTGGGATATATTCCTAGAAGTGGGACTACTGGGTCAAATGGGAGTTCCATTTTTAATTTTTTGAGGAAACTCCACACTGTTTCTCACAGTGACTGCACCAGTGTACATTCCCACCAGCAGTGCACGAGGGTTCCTTTTTAGATCTACACAATGGAATACTAAGCTGCTGTAAAAAAGAAGGAACTCTTACCATTTGCAACAGCATGGAAGGACCTAGAGAGCATTATGCTAAGTGAAATAAGCCAGTCGGAAAAAGATAAATATCACATGATCTCACTCATTTGTGGAATATAATGAGCAACATAAACTGATGAACAAAAATAGATCCAGAGACGGAGAAGCATCGAACAGATCATCCAACCTCAGAGGGAAGGGGGGTGGGTAAGAGATTAACCAAAGGACTTGTATGCATGCATATAAACATAACCCATGGACACAGACAGTAGGGGGCTGAGGGCAGGTGCTGGGGGGTGGGAACAGCCTGGGAGAGGCCAATGGGGGAAAAAGGAGACTTATGTAATACTTTAAACAATAAAGAATTTAAATTTTAAAAAAATAATAAAAAAGAAAGATGAGCTTGGTAGGGCAGCTCACATATGGAGCTGGACAGTTAGACTCGGCAGGCGTAGCTCGAAGAGGCCCAAAGCTTGCCTGAGCCCAGGTGCTGGCCGCACCTCAGGAGCAAGGTCTGTAACCAGGGCCCCACTGGCCGGATGACAGACACCTCTGTGAGCACTGGGTCTCTGACTTGCAGCCTTAGGGCAGGCCGTGTATCCAAGACTGGGATTACTCCGGTTATCCAAATTGAAGGCATTTGGAAAGATACTAAAAAGTATTTTTTAATTGACATTATACTATAGTCAGGGTCATACTTTGTTTTTGTTTTTTTGTTTGTTTGTTTGTTTGCTTCTGTCATGACCATTTTCTCATATCATTAGATATTCTTTCGAAATAGGATTTATAATGATGGTCAATATTTCACATATATTTGCCACACCCTATGAAATGAGTACTATTGTTATCTAAATTTTATAAATTTAGACATTGAGATGGAAAGTTAACTTGCTGGGCATCACATCTCAAAAAAGGAGCTGGGCTGGAATTTGAGCCCAGAAAGTCTGGAGCCTGGATCTACCCACTGTGGTTCCCAGCCTCTGCTCAATACAGTGCTGCCACAGTTATATCTAATCATGCTCCCAACATTGGACAGATACGTGTCTGTATGTGTGTGTGCATGTGTGTGTACACACATATGTATGCATAGAGATATATACTCATATGTGTATGTATATACACACCCACATACACATATTTTAACTAATGAGCATACAACTTCAGATCTATGTTTAATATAGGCTGTTTATTAAATACCTTTTTATTCTTGTTAAAGAAAGAAAAACTATGTTTTCCAGTGAAAAATTATCGCTATCTAGTAATCTCATGGTCATCTAAAAATACTTGGCTGTAAAAGGAGAAAAACTTAAAATTCCCTAGGACCTATCCATACCTTCTTGATTTAGTATTATTTCTCAAATGTCAAAAACTGGTAATGTACACATGTTGCTATCTACAGCAGGAAGGTTCTTAAAAACGGTATGATTTATTAATAAATGCCCTCCCCTGAAAACCATGGGGATCCCATCTCTCATATTCAATTGGCAATGACTTTTTTTGTTTTCAAAATTCTCCATACTGATACAATTGTATGCATAGGCACTCTCATACACTGCCCCTGGAAAAAGAAACTAATATGACTTTATTGGAAAGGAATCTAGTAGCAAGTAGCAAACATTTTAAAACTGAAAAACTCTTAAATTCAGCAATTTACTGCTAAGGAAGTATCCTAAGGAAGCTACGAATACTGGCAATTAATATCCTATCTAATAAAAGGGTAATATGCAAATAGACTGAACAGCAGAACAACCAAACAGCCAATCAAAGCATAATATGTTAATGATATGCTAAGGCTGCTCAACCACTCACTATGACGTGCACTGACCACCAGGGGCAAACAGTCAACTGGTCGACAAGTCGCTATGATGTGCACTGAACCCCAGAGGGCAGATGCTCTGACCGGTAGTTAGCTTGCTGCTGGGGTCCAGCCAAACTGGGACTGAGCAAGATGGGCCGGACATGCCCTGGAGCCCTCCCGCAGTCCCTCCCTGGCCCTGATCATGCACCAGTGGGGTTTCCTCAGCTTGGCCTGTGCCCTCTCACAATCCAGGACCTCTCAGGGGATGTTGGAGAGCCAGTTTCAGCCCAATCCTGCAAGCCACTCCCCTTGGGAGGGCACCAGACGCAGGGCTCATGGCTGGTGAGCGCTGGGAGTCTCTCCAGATCGGGACCGATTGGGCACGAGCCTGCAGCAGGCACAGTAGGGCCGGGATGAGCAGGAGCGGCAGGTAGGAGCTGCAGGCGGCACCGGATTGAGGGTTTTGGCCCGTTCCCTGCAGGCCACCCAGAGGGACCCCACCCATGCATGAATTCATGCACCGGGCCTCTAGTAAAGCTGTAAGAGCATTACTGGTAGCATAAGAGAGAAAAAAAATTAGAAGGAAATTAAATGTCCAGCTAGAGAGGATCAATTAAATGTATTGTAGGATATGCATTCAATGGTATGCTTTATAATCATTAAAAATATTGTTGCAGATAAATATGTTGCTATGAAAATATGTTCATTATTACATTAAGAGGAATAAAAATGTTAGATGAAAGGTGTTAGAATATATTATAATGTTCCCTACTACCATCTGATGGTAGTTTCTCTAGCTGAATTTATAAACACCATCATCCAAATCATCCCCTTCTTATCAATGTCTTGGCATCCACCTTAATCAGTGATTTCAACATACATGGAAGTTATTTTCTTTCCCATAAGCAAGGAGGGTTCATTTTTATAAAAGAGACAAAAAATAAAGAGATAGAGAATATGTGAATCTAGAGATTATGTTTATGTTGTGTGTTGGTGTGTGTGTGTGTCTATGTATGTGTAGGAGAATGG
>NW_005365280.1:1341595-1360375 GCF_000412655.1 Myotis brandtii
AAAACCCACTATCTTGGGGACTTTACAATTAAATAATCATTATTTTTAGTTAAAGATTTTGGAGATATTTACCTGTACCATGTGCTTTCATCACAATGGAGAAACATAAGCAGTCGGCTCCTTCCCAGCAGGTCTTTTCACATGGATTTTGCTTGAGTAGAAAGTGTGGCAGTAGAAAACTCAGTGTAAAATGCCTAGACCTGTAAGTACAAAAACAATATTCCCACTGAGTGAGGCAGTTTGCTGTGACCTTCATTCACATTAACTGGTCAGAGAAAAAAGAAACACATGTGCATAATCTCTCTCTCTCTCTCTCTCTCTCTCTCTCTCTCTCTCTCTCTCTCTCTCTCTCTCTCTCTCTCTCTCTCTCTCTCTCTCTCTCTCTCTCTCTCTCTCTCTCTCTCTCTCTCACACACACACACACACACACACACACCCACCCACCTCTCCAGGGATGACAGGCTTCCCATCCTATCTTTTGACCTTAGGGGCATCACCAACAAATTAAGCCTGTTCCTTTCCCTCCTTCCCTGCTTAATGATTCCCAAACTTCAGAGAAATAAAAAATAGTTATTCTCCAGAAAATTTCAGGAACATCACTGAATTTGATACTCTCTCTGATTCCTATTAATCCTTCGCACACATCACCCCCACTCCATCACACTATTATTGACCAAAAAGCAGAGTCATTGCTGCACCTGACGCTCAGCACTTTGGTCTCTAGGCCCCATTGCTGAGCCAACATTGTTCATGGAGTCCATGCTCATAATTCCAGATTCCAGTCCTGTACCATCTCCCCAAAACTGATCTTGCTACCAACAATCCTGTACTTATTATTACCAAAAAAAAGTTAAACATTAAATCAACATCATCGTATTTTCCCCAGAGTTTAATATGCCCCTAAGTCTTAGCATTGCTCTTTTGGGATGTGACTATCCTTTGATTTTAATTACCAAGTCATATTGAAATCAACATGTTTATATTACAATTAAGGGTAGATTTATAGTTATTTTAGTAAATTAAAAGTACCAACAAATCCCAAATCTGGGTGCCAACACACTAAGGAAAAAACTAAAATCCAAGTCCTGCCTAACTGGCTAAATTTTATTAGGAAGAAGGCAGTTAAAATCAAGAGCCATATGGAAATCCCTTATTTAAAATACATAAAGAGAGGAATTTCTATACATTGTATCTATGGTGTAAAAAAAATACTTGTTTACCTATTTACAAGTCTTCATACTACATATAGATCTTAGAATCACTAACACAAAATAGATATGAGCATATCAAAGTTATTAATGGGTCACATATTGATTTCCCTTTTGTATACCTGCATAAATGTAGGTATGTGTGTACACTGTTCTGATTATGCCTCTGTGCTTTTGCGCATGCCACACCCTTCGATTAGCATAGTTTTCCACTGAGCTCAGATTCTTACCCTAGCCCCCAGGCCCAGTGCAATCCAGCCTTCATGCTCTTTGCCAGCCTGCACTCCAGCTTTTCTATCTTACCTTTAAGCCTTTAAAAGCACCTTGTTCTCCTAGCCCTCACTGCTGAATAACCTAGTTCTCTTCCCGAATAACCCACCTTCTTCATCAAGTGACCTGGTATCATTTTCTCCTTCTGCTCTCAGCTCAGTCCTGTTCTCAGAGAGCCTTTCCCGACCTCCTTAGCCAGGTCACTACCTTCTCCATACTTTTATAGAACCATTTTCCTGTGTTATACTGGTCACTTTTGAGGTTTTACATTTTTAGATAGATTCATTGATTGATGCTTGTTTCCGCCACTAATTAGTAAACTCAACGAAGGCAGAACACGTGTGCTCTTGTCTACCCTTTTATCCTCAATATTCAACACAATGCTTGGCACATTATTGGCACTCAATAAAAATCTGCTGAGTGAATAAATGAGGGAGGGAGGGAAGAACAACGCTTATCATAATTAGTGTTTGTTGAATTAATCTGCTGATGGCTTTTCAACACAGAGGATAAGGTCTGCATTCCTTTGAACAGCATGCAAGGCTCCTGGACCTGACCCCATCCAGCTATGCAGCTCCTCCAGCTTCACTTGACCCTCAGCACCTTGGAATCCCTGTAGCTCCCTGGCCAACCTTGCCTGGCTCCCACTCATCTCCACACTCTGGTCTATTCTGTTCCCGCTGCACAGCACCTCTTCAAACCCAGACTCATTCTTCAAGTCTCAGTGAGGGCTGCTCTTCTGTGAAGACCTCTCAACTACTTTCTGGGAAGCTGAGGCCCTCTTTTCCCACTCTTCTACAACACTCTCTGCTAGAAAACCAATTATCATATTTTCCTGTACTTGTGTTTTAAGCAAATCCATCTCTCCCAATGCATCGCAAGTCCCTTAAAGCAGTGGTTCTCAACCTTCTGGCCCTTTAAATACAGTTCCTCATGTTGTGGTGACCCCCAACCATAAAATTATTTTCGTTGCTACTTCATAACTGTAATGTTGCTACTGTTATGAATTGTAATGTAAATATCTGATATGCAGGATGGTCTTAGGCGACCCCTGTGAAAGGGCCGTTCGACCGCCGAAGGAGTCGCAACCCACGGGTTGAGAACCGCTGCCTGAAAGGCAAAGGAGGGGTAGTGCCTCATTACACTATCCTCAGAGTTAGCACATCAGCCTTGAACATAAATAGTCAACAAATAAATATTTGTTGAATGAAAGTATACATTTCATATGTGCAAAGCTCCACAGTTGACTATTTAAATATTTTAATATATGTAGTATATTTATTATTAAATGGTACGAGGCATAACAGTTATAAATTAATCTGTAAAATGGGGATAACACCTATCTCACAGAGTAGTTGGGAAAATTAAATAATATACCAGTAAAATGTTTAGCACAGAGCCCAGCACACTAGAAGCACCTAGAAATAGTAACTGTATAACCATCATTGTCAATATTACTATTAGGACAACCATGTTGAATTTATAATTCACGCTTCAAATTTAACAGTTTTATTTTATAATGACTCTTCCTACTAGTAAAACATTAATTAGCATTAGCATCTCTGTAAAGCCGTAAAATGTCTGAAAAGGCACTCAGCAGACCAAGGATAAAGGTGAGTCTTACTCACTACAGTCTATAATAATAAAAGCGTAATATGCTAATTAGACCAGACGTCCTTCAGGATGTCCTTCTGGACTAAGCCGGGGCTGCAGCTGCCATGGCTGCAAGGGAGGGATCCAGGCAGCCGCCCGTGGCTGCGAAGGCCTACTCTTGCAAGAATTTCGTGCTTCGGGCCTCTAGTATATGTATAAAGGCACAAAGCATCAACACAGAAGATGTATTGCTGTTCAGAAATTATCTATAAAATCTAAATGACAGAAACACCAAATATTATCATTCAAATGCCATAAATATTTAGCTTAAAGAATTAGGAATGTTTATTGCAAATTATTTCTTTTGCTAATAAAACAAGATATACATATTCATTTCTATTAATTACTGGACAGAGTAATATAACTTCTATAAATAAATATTATGTTTTAGCCTAATTAATATGCCAGAAAGTGTATGAATTAAGAGCAAACACATTATCTATTAAGTGCTATGCTGACTTAGATTTGTTGAAATTTAATGTAACAGACTTATGCAAAGAGGGGAAAAGAGGCAAGGCAATTCTGCAACAATATTTTTTTTAAATAATGTCAGAATGAATTGTTTACAAATGCTACCAGTGCACAGTTGAGCAGAATGAACTGGTAGTAATTTATTCTACCAAGAAACTTATCAGTCGTATGATGCCCTTTTTTAATATACTGGCCAAATTTAAATAATGACTACAAAAGTATTTCATATACTGTGTGCTACTGAAATATAAGGTACTATCATTACTGCATTTGAGATTTCTATTAATAATTCATCTTTACCTCTCTGATAAGTGATAAAACCCAAAGCAAGTCAGATTTCTAATTGGAGCTTAACCATTTTCTGAGAAGTATTAGAGCTACAGAAGGAAAATATTACAAAAATGCCAAGTTCTTAACTTCTAATTGTTTTACCACTAGAATGTTACACTACTTTTAAACTGAATTACAATTCTATTGATTGGCCACACACATTGACCAGTTTATTGCAAATATACTGTTCTCTACAATGTAATTAAGATGCAAAGGTAGAACAAATTTAGCCCAAAAAGTCCTAATTTATTTAGATAATTTTGGTCTGAATTTACTATTAATCTCATCATATGCTTGTAGGAAAAAAAATCTGGTGAACCCTTAAGAATATAAGGCAAAATTCCTCTTTATTTGTGCTGATTCCTATATCTGAAATTCTTCCTTTAAGATTCAGCTCAAATGCTCAGATGTCATTTCCTCTGTGATACGCTCCCACATACACTGTCTTTGTCCTGCTGTGCAATGATCTGTTTCCCTCTCTAGACTCTGTATCACCTTAAAATATCTGTATCTTTAGAAGGTAGTGTACAACATGATGACTATACTATAGTAAACACTGCTCTCTGGTATATATGGAAGTTGCTAAAAGTGTAAATTCTATGAGCTCTCATTACAAGAAAAAAAATGTCTCTATTTTTTATTTTTTGCATCTCCATGAGATGATGGATGTTAACTAAACTTACTATGGTAATCATTTCATGACATATGTAAGTCAAATCATTATACTGTATACCCTAAACTTACACAGTGCTGTATGACACTTATATCTCAATAAAACTGGAAAAAAAATTAAATCCAAAAATATATATTTGTATTATGCAAAATTTGAAACATACAAAAGAATGCATACAACATATATAATATATAAGATATTTGAAGCATAACAATAAAATGAACACCACACTTATTTAATGGAAATCGAGACCAAGCTTCTGCCTCCACAACACCAGCACGTCACGAATCATTCTATTCAGCTGCTTAATCATTCTATTCAGCTGATGAGTCCCAGAAGAGGTGCGCCCGCCTCCCCAGTACTGGCCAGCACTTCAGTGATGAATCTCTGTGGCAGAGAACCTCAGCACTCAGAGAAACACACACCAGCGCCAGACAGCGTTTTCCACTTTTATTGTCATTCTTATTCCCACATGGACCACTTTCTCACGTATCCGCTTTTCATTTTTCAAAACCAAACCTATGAGCCTGTGACAACTTGCCTGGCTGAGTAACATATTACATCATCATCCACATGCCAAATCCTACCTCACTCGAAAGGCCAGAAAAGAACAGTGGGCAGCAAAACAAGTTTCTCATCGTAACCTATCCAGGCTGATTGTCCACATTCGAAACTATTAGTCACTGTTGGGACAATAAACATGGATTTTCTAAGCGGTCACCAAGCCTTAGTTCAGGGTTCTCTTTCCTCCAGGCCTTGTGGTTTTCTAGGCATTCAGTAGGAAGAGGGATACAGAGGGCTCCTGTGTCTTCTATCTCATTCCATTTAGCAACTGTCAGCCTCACCCTATATCCTCAGCCACACGAAGGACTCCAGGGACTTCCTGTCAGACCACACCTTCTGACCACTCCTGTGTGATGTCAAGATATGGGGGACTATGAAACGGGGCTATGACATGAAATAGGTAGAATGTGGGAGCAACAAGGGAAAATTCTGGCTTATTATCTTATCATAAAATATCTGTATCTTTAGAAGGTAGTGAACAACATGATGACTATACTATAGTAAACACTGCTCTCTGGTATATATGGAAGTTGCTAAGTGTAAATTCTATGAGTTCTCATTACAAGAAAAAAAAATGTCTTTCTTTCTTCTTTATTTTTTGCATCTCCATGAGATGATGGGTGTTAACTAAACTTACTATGGTAATCATTTCATGACACATGTAAGTCAAATCATTATACTGTATACCCTAAACTTACACAGTGCTGTATGACACTTATATCTCAATAAAACTGGAAAAAAAATTAAATCCAAAAATATATATTTGTATTATGCAAAATTTGAAACATACAAAAGAATGCATACAACATATATAATATATAAGATATTTGAAGCATAACAATAAAATGAACACCCATAAACTGGCCATCCTATTTAAGATATTACAGGTATTGCTGCATCTACCTATGTGCTACTTTCCCACACTCTCCCTCTCCTCTTCTCCAGAGGTAACCCAAATCCTAAATTTTGAATGTATTATTCCCTTAATATATAATTTTGCTTGATTTTGAAATTTATGAACAATTTTTATCATACTGTATGTTGTCTTCTATGGCTGTTTTTTTTTTCACACAATGCTGTATCTAAGATTTAATAAGTTGTTGCAAGTAGCAGTTCACTCATTTTCACTGCTGTATAATATTACCTTGTGTGAATTTGTCACTATCCTTCTACTGATGGAGTTAATTTTTTTTACCTTCTAATGTTATTTTTTTCTATTAGAAACAATGTTGTTTCCATTAGAAATAATACAAATAAGCAAAGTTTCTCCGGGGTGCTGCCTAAGAATGGATTGGCTGGGTCACAGATTACATGAATATTCACTCTTACATAATCCTGCTGAATCGTTTTCTGAAATGGCTATGCCAATCTATACTTCTACAGTAGTGCACCCAATCATTTTCTAAACTGTTAAAAATTGTTTTAAAATCAGGAGATCTAACTGACCTACAAGTTGTGTTTTTATTGTATAGGCTCAAGTCACGAATATCCATAAAGAAATAATGTCTTATATCTCTCTCTCACATAAGTGAAGACCAAAGTATAAACTCACCAAACAAATGAACTACTTCCTAAGATATGCTTAATTTTTCCACCTTCAAATCAGACATTAACTAATAACTAAGACTGGGCTGAGGATAAATAATTTGAAGGTTCCATGTAGCTTCATTTCCTAATCATTCAATTCTTAAGCAAGGTGGCTACCAAAGGTATCCAAGAATGCTCTAGAATACAGTAGGGCCCATGGACCAAAACTGCCCACGTGAAACAGGAAGTCATGTATCAACTTAAAATACACAAAACTATAGCAAAGCAAGAGAATTCTTTATTTCTTTCAATATTACAGAGCAGAGGAAGAGATAACTGAGAGGAGGAAACGCCTCACTAGCTTTTATTTTAGAATAGCAAATCATAAAAACCTTTGCCGTGAGGTTCTGACAGGCTTGGGCTTAGAGAGAAAGGCTCTTCCCTCTCCCAAAGACCAAGGTCAGAGCTTGAGGCTATTGCACCTATAGCCCTAGATCAGTGATGGTGAACCTTTTGAGCTCGGCGTGTCAGCATTTTGAAAAACCCTAACTTAACTCTGGTTCCGTGTCACATATAGAAATTTTTTGATATTTGCAACCATAGTAAAACAAAGACTTATATTTTTGATATTTATTTTATATATTTAAATGCCATTTAACAAAGAAAAATCAACCAAAAAAAATGAGTTCACGTGTCACCTCTGACACACGTGTCATAGGTTCGCCATCACTGTCCTAGATCAAAGTTTGAGCTCCATGCCGAAACCGGTTTGGCTCAGTGGATAGAGCGTCGGCCTGTGGACTGAAGGGTCCCGGGTTCGATTCCGGTCAAGGGCATGTACCTTGGTTTCGGGCATATCCCCAGTGGGAGATGTGCAGGAGGCAGCTGATCGATGTTTCTCTCTCATCGATGTTTCTAACTCTCTATCTCTCTCCCTTCCTCTCTGTAAAAAATCAATAAAATATATTAAAAAAAAAAAAAGTTTGAGCTCCAAATCAGCCAGTTCGACATCTCTACCCCATGTGTAGCCAAGGGTCTGAATGTAGAGTTAGCAAATAAAGAGCATGGGCGGGGGGAGAGGGGGTAAAGAATACAATGAACTAGCAGCAGGAGAACCCATAGCAGACACTGCAGTGTATTAGGAGAGGAATTAGTCGATTTTTCTTTAACTGACCTGCACTGAGACTAGGGCCAAAGTCCTTGAGACAATCAGTTTTGGCCAATATTGTTAACAGTTTTGACTTTCTTCTACATAGCCATTTACTAGCAGTAGCAACCACTAGCTGAATTTTAAATGATCCTGACCACGTTTTCACACTTTCTCCATTCTGGTCTCTTTCTTACTGGTGAACCCCAACAAGTAGGGCCTGTGTCTGAAAGGCATGCAGTGAGGGGAGAAGGAAGAATTGGAGGCCTTCCCGTATACAATGGATGTCTCTGAAGAACTGAATGTGCAAAAAGTAAAACCAACAAGTATTTGCTGTAGTTCCTGGTGAGCACCTATCTGGGATTTTTTTGCTATCTATCATTGAGGTCTTATGCTTCTTATTAGATTCTCACACTGTTTGTTTTTTTTAATTGATTTCATAGAGAGGAGAGGGAGAGAGGAAGAGAGGGAGGAAGGGAGAGAGAGATTTGTTGCACTATTTACGCATTCATTGGTCTATTCTTGTATGTGCCCCAAGCGAGATCGAATCCCACACCTTCTCATATCCAGATGACGCTCTAACCAACTGAGCTCCCTGGCCAGAGCTAGGTTCTCAACTGTTTTAATTAATTATGGCTAAGGGGCCTTATTATTTTTTTAATCTTCATCCAAGGATATGTTTTTATTGATTTTCAGAGAGAGAGGAAGGGAAAGAGAGTAACATCCATGTCAGAGTGAAGCATTTATCAGTTGCTTCTGCACACATTCTGTGTCCCACCAGGGATCAAACCCTCAACCTGAATATGTGCCCTACCTGGGATTCAAACCCACAACCTTTTTGGTGTATGGTATGATGCTCCAACCACTGAGTCACCCGGCCAGGGCTAAGGGACCTTATTTTAATCTCAGTGGTGGTGCCTTCTCTTGTCAATCCAGTAAGCTAGCCAGGCAGTGTTGAGGGAGCAAGACTTTCCTTGTTAGTCAAGAAAGCTCTCCCAATCCTGTTTAGTTTCTAAGAGTGTGGTAACAAAGCAACCCTATTTTGACATATAGTACCTGGCACTGGGTGACCATATATGGGGCGGGGGGAGGGGGGGAGGAGGCTGTGTGAATGTGTCTGTAACCCCAGATGAAGCTCCAAATTACAAAATACCTTTCAAGAGCGGCAAAATTATTAAAATCACCATATT
The DNA here is from genome assembly GCF_000412655.1 of Myotis brandtii. Classification (NCBI taxonomy): domain Eukaryota; kingdom Metazoa; phylum Chordata; class Mammalia; order Chiroptera; family Vespertilionidae; genus Myotis; species Myotis brandtii. The sequence continues at coordinate 1,350,629 of NW_005365280.1, forward strand.
TTAAAGAATCCCTTTGCAACACTGATTGTATTAAAATATATTCATTTCCCATAACTACAAAAAGCTTATATTTAAAATGACTTCGTATGCCGAAACCAGTTTGGCTCAGTGGATAGAGCGTCGGCCTGCGGACTGAAAGGTCCCAGGTTCGATTCCGGTCAAGGGCATGTACCTGGGTTGCGGGCACATCCCCAGTAGGAGATGTGCAGGGGGCAGCTGATCGATGTTTCTCTCTCATCGATGTTTCTAACTCTCTATCTCTCTCCCTTCCTCTCTGTAAAAAATCAATAAAATATATTTAAAAAATAAAAAAAAAATACAATGACTTCGTATTCTGATGTTATATTAAATGTGTGTGGCTTTTTATTCAGCAACTAGACTATCTTTTCAGAATTCTGTACTACATAGTGTTTCAAGAGGCACCAGTAAGTCCTCCCCCTATTCCTTTAAACTCCTGTGGGAACTGAGGTCAGGACCTCCTACCAGGTGGAGGCTGCTTGAAATACTACAGCAGCACAAAGGCGAGCCCTTTCCCAAGGCAAAACGGGGCTGAGGACAAATCTTCAGCCAGGGCTATGCTCTCCACCGTCAGGGCACAGAGAACGAAAATGCTAAACATTCATTATAAGATCTTGCAAAGGAGCTGTTTCAACAAGCTGGACCACCCACTGAACATATCAGCTCCTCCTCTCTTGCCTTTGCTGCCACAAGGCCCTCCTTCCCGCCCCATGACTGGCTGTCCGCAGGCTCTGGCCACACCTCCAAGGCTCTGAGGAGGAGGGACCACTGGCTGCTTCTAACCCCCTCCTCCTAGCACAGGGGCTTCCCAGCACCCACTGGGGAGCGCCACCGATCTGGGACAGGAGCCCGCAGCGGCTCAGCTCCCTGGCCGCCTGCCAGAAGCTGAGCTCCTACTCCTTTCTACAAGAGGCATGGTGAGCAAATTAGAGGTTATAAACACCTCTGGTGGAAGGAGGAAAATTCCTTTGGGCTTTGTAAAGGAACTTCATCAGCAGCAACTGTCTCCAAGGTATAAGAGGGATGTGCTCACCCAGGCCCCTCTGCCCTGCTGGGCATATGTGGAAAACACCTTTGAAAGCTGGTGTTTCACAGTTACGGCAGCAATGCAGGAAAATGTTTCTCTGAAAAGAATGTCTCTCATGTTCGAGGACATTGCTGGCCCCTGATAGGTAGCATAAAGCTATTTTCAATGGAAGGAGCAGCATATTCAAGAATGTAGTGCTGCCAAATCCACTGGAAGTAAAATATCTGGGCTTCTAACAGGAGCTCGAGTTTTATTAGGAAATCAGGAAAGCACACACCTCTGGCCAGGGACAGCAAAGAAAAGCAGCTGCGTTCTAATTTGTGCGGAAAATAGAAGCCATTTTCCAGCAATCTAGAACTAAGTAAAAGCGGCAAAGTCCACGAAGAAGAACGATACTTTGATGCACGTTAGGTAGTTCCTCACACCTTGCAGGAGCTGGTTGCCAATATGGTATGCTTTTAAGATAACAACCCTCCAACAACTCACTGATACCTGAAATTCCATAATTAGTCTTACCTTTGGTTTAAAGATTTTCTCTTTAAATATCAGAATAAGTATGCTACCTTGGAAGTGGAATATCCAGATATCAAAAAAAAAAAGAAAGAAAAAAATAAAAGAAATAGACACACGCATAGGAAGAGAACAGGTTTTGAATCTAAGCTGAATATTAATCCTAGCACCAGCCATCTCTATAACTTTGGGGAGGTTACTTACTGGCTTGACTCGGAAACTCATCAGCTGTGAAATGAGTCAAATACCTGTCTCAGAAGGTGGGTGCAAAGCTAAGTTCGATTATGTATACAAAACTATGTGGCGCCCAGACGACACACATGGTAGGTATCCAAACACTAGCCTTTCTCTCCCTTTTTTTAGAGCAGGCCATGATAAGGGAGCAAGTGAGGACAACAAATAAGATGCTCAAAACTTGGAGGGAAAGCAGGGGAGGGTGGGGGTTAGGGGGAAAGATCAACCAAAGGACTTGTATGCATGCATATAAGCATAAGTGATGGATGTGGACAACAGTGGGTGAGGGCAGGATTGGGGGGGTGAGGGGACATTGGGGGGATAAGGACACATTTGTAATATCTTATTCAATAAAGGAAAATAAAATAAAATAAAAAATAAATTTAAAAAAAACAATAAGAAGGGCTGGCTTCCTGGGGTGGAAACAATAAGGTCAGCGAAGGTGGGGATGGGGGTGGCGGGAGAAAAGGGCACCTGGAGCCTGGTGACAGGATCTGTCTCACAAATGTGGTGAGGTCATCTCTGCTCCAGGGCACAGGGTTGCTTCAGGCTGACATTTATTCCTAATGTTGACAGGCTAGCAAGACTGTGATCTTAGATACTGGCCTGTACCAAATAGCCAGGCCTCGCCTCCTGGGGAGATGAAAAGTTGGGGTACATCTGAACAGCAGTACAACAGAGTCACGGCAGGGGAGTAGGAGCAGGTGAAGCTATGACCAGGTGGCAGGCAGGCCAGTCAGCAGAAGACACTAAGAGCAGCTTCTACCTGGCTAAAGCCCAGTGATGCCTTCAGAGCCCACTGACCCCACAGTCCAGGTGAGTGGATTTGGACACCGTCCCACCGACTTACCAAGGACTGTCCCACACCAAAGTGCGTAGCCAAAGATGGTTTTCTTTTCCTTGCATCAGCACCTCCACACTCAGGGATCATCCCTTATCTCATCCTGAAGAGCCAGTCATCACCATCTTCCAAGTCAGGGGTGGGGAACCTTTTTTCTGCCAAGGGCCATTTGAATATTTCTAAGATCATTCGCAGGCAATACAAAATTATCAACTTAAAAAGTAGCCTGCTATATATGGTCAAACATTTCATTAACTCACCCCTAAAGCCTTGGCAGGGCCAGACCAAATGATTTCGCAGGCATTATAGGGCCTGCAGGTCAGACGTTCCCCACCCCTACTCCAAAGCATCGCACCACACATCTCACCAATTGCTCAGGTGAATGGACCAATCAGAGAGGGCTAAAAATGGTAGGAGGGGAAGGGCTCTAGAGCAGGCTGTTGCGGAAATATATTTTTAGGCCGAGACTTTCAGAATCCAAAAGGCCACTACGCAGGAGATAAACCCTGCAAATATTTCCTTTGATAACTGTTGGCCATAAAAACAAGCCTAACCTGAATGGATAGGAAGGAGAGAGGTATTTTTAATAATAAGCAGTAACAACAATACATGTAACTGTGACATTACTTAGAAACATTATCTGAAATAAATTTTAAAATTCCAGTTGACCTTTCTCTGGTATACTTTTGAGTCATTTCCTCCTTCCTTCCTATCATGAGCTGTGTGCACAAAGAATGCAGCACATTTTTAATATTAGTCTGAGCAAAACCACAATGAAAGGTAAGTAAAAGCATCATACAATGCTCCCCAAAGCCAAAGGGACTGATTTTAGAGTGTATACATCAGTTATTATATTCCATCAGCACAGATAATTAAAAGTTGGCCACATAATAATATTAAACAGCAGGCACAACTTTTGAAAATTTCTCCTTGGTATTAGCTATGCAAAAACTGACTGAATGTTCAATGCTAATCAAATTCATCTCTTCTTAAGAGCGGTGTATAATAAATGGGTCACCTAAAAGGAATGCTTTGAACAGAATGCTTCACTATTGTCTGATTATTCTAAATTTAAAACTCCAACAAAGGAAAGGATTATTCTTCTTGAGGTTCAGAATTCACGAGGATTTGGTAATGAAATTCCTTTAGGAGAGCAAATAAAAAAATTGCTACCTACAAGCTGCCCGTATTTTATGTGTGTATAATGTTTCTAAATCAAAGTCATCATTCACTCAGCAACAAATGTTTGTTTGAATAAATGAATGAAAGAGAAGGCCTCAAAATACAAGTTTAATTACCTATGCGTTATGAATCAGGCAGCAACTTTAATCATCCCCAAGTGCACAGGCTGAGATGAGCTAAATGTCAGCTCTCACCAAGCCGACCATAAGCCAGTCCTGGAAACTGAAGTCATGTCCTTTAATTCTTAGAAAATGACCCAGCTGTGAGGGCCTGTTGCTTAGCTGCCTTGCTGCAAACTCACAATTTGGAATGCAGGTTATCTAGGCCAGGTGAGGTAAGATTAAGGAAGCATAACAAAGCCGGGTTTGTTCCTGAAATTATACAGGCAGTCCAAAAAAATAAAAGAAAAGAAAAAAATCAAAATGTAAACACTGAAAGTGAGATTAATATTAATATTAATGTCTTCACTCTAATGAAGCACATAGAGCAAATTACTCAGTGCTAGAATTGACACTGTACCAAGAGCAAGAAAAAAAAAAAGTGCCTGCAGGAGACTGGATGAGAGGTGGAGCACAAGGCCCCCCAGGCAGCTTTGAGTTTATTCTTCCAGCAACACTGCTAACACCCACCTTTTCCATTCTGATCTAACAGGATGCAATCCCAGGACTGGACAGACACTGCAAAATGTTTCAATAACACAGAGGAGAAATACAACTAGAATTTTTGCAAGTGGAATCTATTTTGCAAGCAGAAAATTCTCATGCACTTCAGAGTGAAGGTTCTTAAAACATAGGTCTTAAAGTTTTCAAAATCCATGCCCAGGGAATTAATATCACCCCACTAAGCTGCCCTTTGTGAGCTAAGCCTACACAAAAGCACCTGCCCCAACTTCTATTTTTCTGATGCCAGAGGAAGATGAAGCAGAGCTGTCCTGACCCACATTGTAAGGTAGGTATAGGCCATCTACAGAATCCTTCCCCTTTCGTCCCCTGAAGGTGCCTCCCCTTAAGGCTCCAGGGGTTTCTGCTCTGTGATTCTTTTCCACCTCCGCCCTGTCAACGTTAACAACAGTGAAACATTATAGCGTTTCAGTATGAATATACTTCGGTCTTTTTTTTGCCTTCCTAAACAATATTTGTGCTTTAAACCTTTTTTTTAAACATATATTTTTATTGATTTTAGAGAGGAAGAGAGAGGGAGAGAGAAATAGAAACATCAATGATGAGAAAGAATCACTGATCGGCTGCCTCCTGCACATCCCCTACTGGGAAGCGAGCCTGCAACCAGGGCATGTGCCCTTGACCTGAATCGAACCTGGGTCCCTTTGGTCCGCAGGCCGACGCTTTATCCACTGAGCCAAACCAGCTAGGGCTGTGCTTTAAACCTTTTAATTTTTAATTGAGGAAATCAAAAACTTTACTTGCCTTTAAATTCCAATATCAGCCAGGCAACATTCTGAATTGAGAGACAGGTTTAGGTAATTTTTGAAAGTTTATTTTGCTCCATCTTAAGGCCTGCCATAAAGATGAAAATATGCTGAAACCACAAGCTGGGTTCATACTCCTCTGTGACCTAACTCTGAGCCTTAGTTATGCATTTGTAAAGTAGGGATTCTTATAGTATCATGTAACATAATATAACAACAATTATGAGATAATAAATATGAAGTTGCTGACAAATATAAAGCCTACATTACCTCAGACAGAGCACAATGGTTCTAGAGCCGGTTAAGTGCAGCTCAGGCTGACCCAGCCAGATAGGCTCAAGTTGCCTAGAATCACTGGGAACTGGAAGAGCCTGGTTCTTATCAGTTTCTAGGAGCTCATGGCCTCAGGCCATGGCGCCAGGCGCCCCCTAAAGGCAGAACTGAGGTTAGTCCTTTTCCCAGTTACCTTTCTCCTTTCCCTGCCTGAGAGCATCTATGGTAAGCCCTACCCACACCTCTCCTCCACTAATGCCCAATAACCATGCAGCGCAACATCAGTTATGGAAGTTACCTTTTTATGAGAACAGTAAATTCTGTTTTATATGTTCAGACTTCCTATTTTGTGATGTATGTTAACTGCAGGGTTTGGGAACCAGAATGGACATTAGGGAGATCCCTTACTCTAACTCTTTCATTTCACAGATGTAGTAAGAGACTTAGAGAGGACATGCTTTCCTGAGGCCTTAAGGGAACTAGTTTAGGGCAGACCTGGGGATATAACAGGCTGCTTGTGATCCCCGTACTGCTCCAAGCTGTCCTTAAAATACTGTGCGCTTAGAAGATGCTGCAGGGACTCAAACCCTTCTCCCTCAAGTTGCAAAACCATTTACTCACCATTCAGAAATTTTCGAAGAGCAAACAAGTATGGTACTCAGAGAAAGGGTAAGCTCAGGAATAGAGATGCTGGGGCTCTAGATTAAGCAACTTTGGGGTGATATGAGCTTAGAAAAACTTACAGACTCCCCTTAAGGAAGTCAATAGGAGAGTCCATGTGGTACAGTAAAAAAAAAAAAAAATGTAGGTTATTCAGTCAGAGACCCAGGAATGACCCTCAAAACTTACTACTTATTTGGCCCTAAGACAGTTTAGAGAGACTTCCCAAGTCTATATTCCCTTAACCACGAAATGGGTATGATGATGCTACTAATTCAAAAAGCTGTGGGATTTGGTGAAATTCTCATTAATAACACCTAGCACAGCACATATACTTAATCAATATTCAATATTCAATCAATATTTCTTTACTACAGAATTCTTGTGTAGCGCCACTAAGAAATCCTCACTTTTAAACGTATGTGGTGGGTACTTGGATGGTAAAAGGCCAGGGATATATTATTTCATAGATAACCTTGGAAATCATGTTTCAAAGTGTCAGTATTATATTTGGGTATAATTTGAAAATAGAATGTCAGTGTCTAGAGTGGGAAATCTAAGGAACAATTGTAAGAGACAAGTCTGTTTCCGTCTGACATTTCAAACACACGAAAATGTATCCATCTGCCTCAGGCAACTACGGTCAGTTGTTAGGAAACACCTCTTGATTTACATCAAAATGTGTTCACAGAAAACAAAGATACCATAGGTCAAGGGTATGCCCAAAGCATTCCTCTTTGATCCCTGATGATAGCTTCTTGCTTATTTTTCACATGAAAAATACATATCTAAGAAAACGATCACAGATCCTAATGTGGCCAACCGCAGGAATGCAGCTCACAACACATCCTTCCAGGCGACCAGGAGCTGGTGTGCAACGCCCCAGGCTGCAGAGGAGGAAGCTGTCCGGTCTGCAGACACATGCCCCTCAACCTGTGGCGAGTCAACAGGACTGTGCATATGTCTTCTCATCACGTCCCCTCCCCATATAACTCTATCAGCAAATGTGAGATCAGACTCTGGGAAGGGAAGAAGTCAGTGTGTGTCTTATGCTATAAACGAATCTCCAGCTGAAACTGCTCAGTGCACATTTCAGTAGGAGCCACTGACTCTGCTGCAGTCGGAGCATTAGCCCAGGCCGGTTCCACACAACCCCGGCAACCCAGCAATACCGCCTCTCTGTTCTAGACCACCCTGTGACCTGATGCCTCAGCAGGCCACACACACACACACACACACACACACACACACACACACACACACACACACACTACAAGGTCTCGCTTTTTCTGAGTCACCTTTGTTGACAATCATTGAAGCTGGACCAGTGAAAGGGGAGAAAATGCTAGTCAAAAAATAAAGCTCCCCTGGACCCATTGCGCCCCTGGCCCAGCCTCTACCTGTGTGCACCTCACTTCTATTTTGTTGCTTCTGACTACTCTGTGTTCAGATGTGGAGAGGACCATTTTTTTCACTCTTACTCGGAAATGTGACACTATTGTTCTTTGTTTCCTTAAAATAAGTGGGCATTCTTGCTCTCCCTAGTAAGAGAGGGCCTGCAAGAATTACTGGAGTTTCTGGGGTGAAGTGACCTGCTGCTAGGCTGAGAAACCAGAACCTGATTGCCAGCACCAGGGGGAGAAGTGCAAAGGGGAAACAGGCATCGTTCTGGACCATAAACATTATTACAGGCAAGTGGCTGCTGCTCCGTGGGGTTCTTCTGTACCTAATTGGACCATGCAGCATGACACTCCTGGGGACCATTACAGACACACAGGTGTAGCTTACTACATACAAAGGCTGCGCATCTGACAATTTTTGTGAGAGCCCAACTTTTCTAAATTACTTTATGTGCTGAGTGTCCTGGGGGAGTACATTATTTCAGAGGGCTCCATAAATGTTTTGTAAATTTCACAGCCGTTTCTGTTTGTGTTTTAGAAGGGCAGATCTTTGAATATCAGATTTTCTTCAAGACATCTCTCCCCTACCCTTACTCTCTCTGCCTTGAGAGCGTATCTTCAATCTCAACACCAGTAACAGAAGAATGTTCTATTTTTTTTTATCCTCACCCAAGGATATTTTACTATTGATTTTTAGAGAGAGTGGAAGAAAGAGGGAGAGACAGAGAAACATCAATATGAGAGAGACACATTGGTTGCCTCCCACACATGCCCCAACCAGGGCCGGGGAGGAGCCTGCAACTGAGGTACATGCCCTTGACCAAAATCAAACCCGGGACCCTTCAGTCCATAGGCCCAATGCTCTATCCACTGAGCCAAACCAGCCAGGGCCAGAAGAATGTTATATGGGGGAATGTGGACCATTGCTGGGAAACAGAGGGCAGCAGACACGTGCCATCACCATGAACACATTTTGCCAGGTAGACCGTAGGAAGCAGAACATAAAAGGCTGACCCAGAGTTATCACTCGTGATTCTCCTTGACAAAGTGGTGCAGCATTGCGAGAAGAGATCCTGATGTAAAATTAGTAAGTAATAGTCCTAAACTGGGGGAGTGAAAGCTGCAGGTGAGGGCTGGTCAAGAAACAGAAGGTACAGGAATAGGAGAACTAAGCACACGCCCTGCCATGTCTGAGGTTTTGTCACTATGAGGTCTCCCTACATCACAGGGTTCTGACGCCAGAAGAATTCAGTCACCATTACAGCCTTGGGGGTGTGGAGTGAAGCTGGGGTGAGGGAGAAATCCAGGATCAGAAGATGGTCACATGGACAGTGGCTTCACCCAACACAAAGAAACTACACAGAGAACCCCAATAGAGACTGCCCATGCGCCAGCTCCCTCCCAGTCTATACAGCTGGCTGATGGGACACATACCTGGCTTGCTAGATTTTTAAGAACCAAGCTTTTAGCTTCAGACTGAGTGAAGGAATCTAATCTTTTCCAGACAGTGCAGGAACCACCTGAGAACAAATTCCAGGCCAGGCTATACTTTTCACCATTAAATGACGAGTGAATTAAAAATAGGCAACATTGGTGACTTGGTGGCATAACAACAAAAAACATCCAAGAAATGAAAGAAGATAATTTTGAAAATTATTGACTATACTGAAAATAGAAATACGTTTTAGATAAGATATGACTTTGCCTGCAAAAAGAATAGATACTGACTCTGAAACAAGACATGAAAGATAAGGTATGACAAGTGAATGAAACCAGAAACTGACTGAGTTACAAAACAAAACAAAAAAACATTAGGAATTTTTCAATTATAAGTTTTTAAAAATATAACTGGAAGCTACATAAGGACCAAAGAAAAGGAAAGACAATACTCTGTAAAATCAAATCAGTGATGTGAAGAATTTAAAAAATTATATCAACATGAAAAGCAAAAAGACATATTATAATAGATATTCAAGCCAAGATATTTCTGATTCCTGAAGTAATCAGGACAAATACCAGAGAAGCAATTATTAAAGATATAATGTAAGAAAACTTTTCTAAACTGAAGAAATACCCGATTCCCAGGCCAGAAAAGAAAATAAAGCTCACTCTGTACAAGAAAAGAATTAATGAAAACTGGCATACACATACACACACACACACACACACACACACA
>NW_005365280.1:1360392-1369867 GCF_000412655.1 Myotis brandtii
AAACTGTCATCTATTTACCTCCTGGTGAAAGTTGAATTTTGAGGTCAAAGTAAGAAAATCCTCAGCATCAAATGAGGAAGGAAAAAATACAGGTGCCCAGAGCAATAAGATGAGAGAAAAATCAGGCTGGCATTTGACAGCAGAAAAAATAAAGCAATAAAACTACAGCTCTGATGGCAAAGAGTTTGATACAATAATTCTAAACTAATCAAGTTTTCTACTGTGGTATATGAGCTAAAAATGAAAAAGGCATTCTTGCACACAAAAAATCAATAAGAAAATTTACTTCATAAAAACATTTTTGAAGTTCTGTGGTCAACCAAAACAATTATTTTAAGTAATAAGGTGTGCCTTAGCCTATATGGCTCAGTAGATAGAGCAACGGCTGGCAGACTAAAGGGTTGCAGGTTAGATTCCAATCAAGGGCAGGTACCTAGGTTACAGGCTCAATCTCCAGCCCTGCTTGGGGCGCATGCAGAAAGCAACCAATCGATGTGCCTCTCTTACATAGATGTTTCTCTCTTTCTGTGTCTCCCTCTCCCTTCCAATCTCTCTAAAGTAAATGGAAAAATACACTCAGGTGAGGATTAACAAAAAACAAACAAAAAAAAGAGTAAGGGGTTGAAGTGCTTTTAAGTAGTTTATAATATGTAATCAAACCATAACAACTATATGTAGTTAGAAAACAGAATACAAGTTATCTAGGTAATTCTTATAGGAAAATTTGCATAATATTAAAAATGTAATAAACTGGACCAAAATAGCTATATGTCCATCATTTAAAAGGGAAAAAGAATCCCAAAGGAGAATAAAAATTTGTTGATTTTACCCTACACAAGGAGGAGATAGGTTCAGTAAGCTTCTTGACATTGTTTGTACAGAAATATATGCATATTTTATTTCAAATTTAAGAAAACTAGAATATTAAACTCGAAACTGTAAAACTTGAAAATTGTTAAAGAATAAATCATATCACACAAAATGGAAAATGGAGGAAGCATCAAGGAATAATAAAAGGAAAAACAATAAAAAGATGACAGAAATTAGAAGAAGTATTTGAACACTGCAAATAGGTATTAATTCTCTTTTCAGAAGCAAAAGAATCTCAGGTAGAGTCATAAATTAAGAATGACCTCCATGCTATCTGCAAGAAACCCATAAAAGTAAAAAGAAAAAGGACTGGGGCAAGAAATACCAGAAAACTGCACATTAAAAAGCGAGAGTTATAATGTTCATATAAAATCAGAATGAAATTTTTAAAGTATTAAACAGAAATGCCATTTTTACTGACAAAGAGTACATTTCAAAGAACAGTTAAAATTGTATTGTCAAGATAATACAGCAGAGAAATGAATAAAGGAACATAAGCAAATACTGTGAGACATGCAATAGTGTTGCTGAAGTCTCTAATTGCTTTTAGTCCTTGAAAAACTAAGCAGATGAAAACTTAATAAGGATATTGAGAAGTAGGGTAAAATAATAAATAATGCTGATCTGAGGACTAGATAAAGCTGATAATTACAGCACACATTTCCATACTGGGGCTCATGGGACACTAACAAAGACTAATCATGTAATCATGTATTGGGACATCAAAGAAACTTGACTCCCTCTCCATCTTCTGTGACCATCCTATCTAATAAAGCGGTAATATGCAAATTGACTGTCACTGCAACACACAAGATAGGTGTCCCCATGTGGTCAAAGATGGCTGCCACAAGATGGTTGGAAGGGGAGGGCACTTGTGGGAAATCAGGCTGGCAGAGGAGGGCAGTTGGGAGGGACCCAGGCCTGCAGAAGACAGCAGTTGGGGGGGACCAGCCCTGCAGGGGAGGGCAGTTGGGGAGAACCAGGCCTACAGGGGAGGGCAGTTGGGGGTAACCAGGCCAGCAGGGGAGAGCAGTTAAGGGAAACCAGGCTGGTATGGGAGGGCAGTTGGGGAGCAGGCCTGCAGGGGAGGGCAGTTGGGAGTGACTAGGCCTGCAGGCGGGGGCAGTTGGGGGAACCAGGCCTGCAGGGGAGGGCAGTTGGGGGTGATCAGGCCAGCAGGGGAGCAGTTAGGCATCGATCAGGCTGGCAGGGGAGTGGTTAGGGGGGGATTAGGCTGGCAGGCAGAAGCAGCTAGGGGCAATCAGGCAGGCAGGCAGGCAAGCGGTTGGGAGCCAGCAGTCCTGGATTGTGATAGGGGTCCCAGATTGGAGATGGTGCAGCCTGGGCTGAGGGACACACCCACCCCGTGCAAGAATTTCGTGCACCAGGCCTCTAGTAGTGCAATAAAACTCCACATTAATAAACTAAAGCATGAACAATTAAAATAAGCATATACACTTTAAACATTCTTCTAAATAAGTATAAAGTCTAAGAGATACTAAGTTATGCAATTGCAGATTGAAACAAAGATAAGAAGAACATTATGTATCAAATGTAGGGAACCAACACTCAGAGGCAAACACCTTAAATATTTTCATCATTTAGAAAACTTTAGCCCTAAATGGTTTGGCTCAAGGGCATCAGCCTGCAGACTGAAGGGTCCCAGGTTAGATTCTGGTCAAGGGCACATGCCAGGGTTGCGGGCTTGATTACCAGTATGGGGCACAGAGGAGGCAACCAATCAATGATTCTCTCTCACCATTGAAGTTTCTATCTCTCTCTCCCTCTCCTTTCCTTTCTGAAGTCAAGAAAAATGTATTAAAAAAATAAAATGAAGCGCAGGTTTGTTTATTAAAAAAAAAACACATGTATTAAGAAAATTTTTTTTTAAAGAATGCAACTGAAGAAATTAGAAAAGTTTATTAAAAAAAAAACACACATGTATTAAGAAAATTTTTTTTTTAAAGAATGCAACTGAAGAAATTAGAAAAGGGAAATAAACCCAGGGAAAGGAAAATGAAGGCAGAGTACACAAAAACAATGACAAAAACAAATTCAAAATTTTAAATAGAAAAGATTTCAAAAGATGGTCCTTAAAAATATCCAAAAATAAAATAGATTTACTGATGGCTAATCTGATGTTCCAAAGAAAGAACAACTAAAAATGAGATGATAAAATGAAAAATATTAAGGAGATTTTTAATTTTATGAATATGTAATATTTGACTGTTAATAAAATTTAAAAATACAGAAATGACAAATTTTCTAGAAAAATAAAAATCTGTAATATTAATTTAAGAAGTAAAAATCTTGATAAAAATTACTGGAGAAAAATATTTTGTTTGGGGGTACTTTAATAACAAAACAACAAAATTAAACTTGAGTCAAATAATTGGATGACAGGTAATTTCAAATCTTTTAGAAATGGACATAATACATACATTACATTACCAATCTATAGCACTATTGGTTCAATAGAAAAAAATATAATTATTAAAAATGCTGAAAAGACATAAAAAAATTCTGTAGGAAGGGATATTGAAAATTAGAATACTAGTTATTTGCCACAGTAAAGGATATGTGCCACAAACCAATATGTGCATTTTAGTTTGGGCTCTACAGTTTTAATAGTTTTTAACATAAACAATCCTGGATACTTCCATATAATTTTCCCAATAGCCAACATCATATTAAGAGTTAAAAACCAGAGTTAATAATTAAATTCAGGAATGAGGTCAAGTATACCTGCTGTACCATTATTATTTAACATAGCATTGGGATGTTCTGGAAGAAATGAAAGTTAAAAACATTAAAATATAGGACACATTATTTTCATTATTAGAAATGCTATTATTGCCTATTTAGGAACACATATGTATATGGTTTTTCCATAAACCAGCAATAAGCTGAAAATATAAAGAAAAAGATCAAATCACAATTATAACCAATGTTTCAAAATCTCTAAGGAAAACTTACCAAGAACTACAAAAATACTATGAAAATCAGCAATGCTTTATTTACTAAAGGACAATGGAGGTCTTGAATAAGACTACGTACATTAAACAAAAGTTACAACAAGAGTGTAATGAATTAATTCTCTCCATATTGATATGTGATCTATGACAATTAAAATTTATTTTGAAAAGATGTTTTAAAATCTGACAAAATTAGTCTACATTCACATGAAAGAATAAATGAATAGGCTAAACACTGTTAAGAATTTTGAAAAAAGAAAATTATATGGAAGTATCCAAGATTGTTTATGTTAAAAACTATTAAAACTGTAAAACCCAAACTAAAATGCAAAACCACAAAGATCAAGAGAACAAAGTATAAAGTTCAAAGTATACCCACATTCATAAAAGTATTTAGCACATGATAAAGGTTGATGAGAGAAAAGAGTATTAAATAAATGATATGAGAACAACTAATGTACCATTTGGCAAGTTTATTTGAATCTCATGCCTATGATCATATAACAAAATAAACTCTAAATATAAATTATGAGATAATAAAAGAACTGAAAAAAATCCCAGATGAATATTTGTCTCATCCTAGTGAATGTGAAGGCTTTTCTAGGCATAAAAGTAAAAAAATACATGTCATTAATGATTTTTATGTTTTATTTTATATTGATTTTAGAGAGAGAAACCTAGATGTGAAAGAGAAACATGAATTGGCTGCCTTCTGCACACCCCCTACTGGGAATTGAACTGGCAACCTGGCATGTGCTCTGACCAGGAATCTAACCAGTGGCCTCTTGTAACATGGGACAACACCAACCAACTGAGTCACACTGGCTAGGGCTCATTAATATGTGTGACTACGCAAACATTTTGAATATTTGTACATCAAAATTACCTTGAATAAAATTGAAAGAAAAACATCAAAGTGGAAAATATATTTGTAACATCACTGAGAGTCGATATCTTTAATTCAAAATGAATATATAAAAATTATGAATAAAAGTTGTATGTTCTAAAACAAAAATCAGCACACATGGCTAATTTTAAAAGAAATATTTTTTAAAATTAAAAAAAAACAGAAAAAAAGTCCAACCTCACTTAAAACCACATTCCCCCCCCCAAAATTTAAAATAAGATATAATTTTTAACTCATCAAACTGTCAAGGCATTTGTGTATTTCTGTCTTTTAATTCCAGTACTTAGTATTGTCCAAGAGTGCAGACACATGGACATTCTTTCTCACGACTGGTGAGTGCTAAAATACAGTACTTTAATAATACCTATCAAATATCTCTTATTTGCGCCAACATTTCTGGTTCTAGAAATTTATCATAAGGAAACAATTGGATATATTCTAAAAAGATTCATGTGCAAGGAAATCCAGCACAGCATTACTAACAATAGTAAAAATCAAGAGAATTAAATGTTTGACACATATTACTTACGCAAATTATAGTATCTACTATAATTTATAGTATCTACCAGAGAACTGGTGCACAAAATTCTTGCGTGGGGTGCATGGGGGGTCCCTCATCCCAGCCTGTGCCCTCGGGGAATGTCCAGCTGCCAGTTTAGGCCCGATCCCTGTCGGGCCTAAACCGGCAGTCGGACATCCCTCTTGCAATCCGGTACGCTGCATGCACCAATGACCATACTTTTCATACAGGTGAAAGGCATCTTGCTGTTGTATGGGCAGCTACATTTTTTTCCCCTGATCATAAAAAGTAGTACATAACATGATCCTTCTGAGGCAGTAGTACCATTTTCCCCATCTTATGGGTGGAAAAACTGAAGCAGAGAGAAGTTAATTAATTGGCTTTGTCACACAGTTATGTGTCAGAATCAGGGCTGACCACAAAATGTGCAAGCCAGAGTCCATGCATGTCATTGCTGCATCATCCTGTTTTTTCAGTGTTAGAGTAGCCTTGCCAGGTTTTAATTTTTAAATCTAAGAGACTGTTCCCCAATATATATATTAGGGTCCCTAGGTCTGGCGGGTGTTCAGGGCCAATCTGTGTGGCGACTGGTAGGTGGGGAGATGAGGGGACCCCCACTGGCACCCGCCTTGGCTGGCCTAGGGCAGCTCCTGCGTTGAGAGTCTGACCCTGGTGGTCAGTGAGCATCATAGCGACTGGTCATTCCACCGGTCATTCTGCCACTTGGATGATTTGCATATTAGGCTATTATTATATAGTACTAGAGGCCCAGTGCATGAAATTCATGCACTGGAGGGGGGTCCTTCAGCCCAGCCTGCACCCTCTCTCAGTCCAGGACCCCTCTGGGGATATCCACCCGCTGGCTTGTGGCTGGATGACCTTCTGCTGCTGCATGGCCTGCTGCTTGAGCTTCAGCAGCTGCTGCACGTGTTCGGGCTGGGCCACCATGGTCTGTCCTGTGAACCCCATCTAGTGGGTGAGTCAAGTGCGGAGGCAGGCTCCCTGAGTTCCCTGTGCTTCCCTGAGTCACTGAGTTGTTCAGACTGACTGCCTCCTACAGAGAACGGCACCAGGATCGGGCCTAAGCTGGCAGTCGGGCATGCCTCTTGCAGTCAGGGACCCCTCGGGGGATGTAGCAGGTTGCCAAGCAGCAGGTGGCCAGGGGGTAGCCCAAATAAGAGCCAGGTGCCACACCGCTCATGCTCATCCCGGCCTGCTGCACCTGCTGCTGCTGCTCAGTAGTGCTGCCACGGAGTCGGGAGAGGCTCCCACTGTGGCAGCTGCGCTCACCAGCCATGAGCCCTGCTTCTGGCTGAGTGGTGCTCCCCCTGTGGGAGCGCACTGACCACAAGGGGGCAGCTCCTGCATTGAGCGTCTGCCCCCTGGTGGTCAGTGCACATCATAGCGACCGGTCATTCCGTCATTCCGCCATAACAGTTGCTTAGGCTTTTATTATATAGATAAGAGATGGAAAAGCATATAGGCAATAAAATCATGCTATGTGGGACTGAAAATGGCATAGCAACATGTCACAATATAAGGACCAGTGATAAAGGTGGCTCACAAACAGGACAATCAGTGTGATCCCAGTTAAAAAATGTATACCACTAGAAATACTAAAAATGTTCCAGGATTTGCCCTTCATTCTATTCTGTATTTCCACTTCTCTAAATGTACATACACCATTTCCCTTATCAGATAAAAACTGGAAAATAGATAAAGCAGTCTCTGGAATGCGACTGCTTAGATTCAAGTCATAGCTCTGTCACATTAAGCTCTGCAAACCTGGACAAACTATCCTCTCTGGGCCTCAACAACCCCATCCATGAATAATAACAATAAATACCTCATTAATTGATGTGACAATTGACTTTTACAATGTATTTAAAGCAGTTAGTACAATATCTGAACCATAGCAAGAGCTCAATAAATATTAGTATCATTTTGACTTTAAAACAATCTCCTCTCAAAACAACTTTTCACTATAGAAAATACTTTGAGCTTATTCCTATGCCAGAGAGAAAGGAGAAGTTTTCAAAGATTGTAGATCTAAAATGTTAAAATATTCATGCCCTCTGTTCTCTCTCTCTCTCTCTCTTATTCTTTCCTTCTCTCCCACCACCCCCCCCCCCACACACACACCCCAAGATGTCCTAAGCTCCTGAAAAGTTTGGACAATCCTATATAATAAAAGCGTAATATGCAAATCGACTGAACTGTGGAACTACCGGTCAGCGGGGGGGTGGGACCGGCAAGCAGGCAGCGCCAGGCCAGCCAAGGCACATGCCAGCTGGCAGAGGGAGGGGATGGTGATCAGGGAGCAGAGATGGTGATGGGGGCGTGGCCGCCTCTCTCCGCGGGTGCCTCCCCTGATCGCCCATCGGCCACCTTCTGCAGAGGGAGGCCAGACTGCGGCCATCAGTGGGACATCCCCTGAGGGTTCCCAGACTACGAGAGGACGCAGGCCGGGCTGAAGGACCACCCCGCCCACCAAGTGCACGAATTTTCGTGAACCAGGCCTCTAGTAGTTAATATGCAGCCTTAGTGAAGATCATTTGAGATCTGCCAGCAGGCCACCATGGTAAACAGAGGAGGCTTTAATAAAGAAGCCAGATGATCTAGTAGAACAGAGGCTGCTGATAATCAGTTGGCCACCATGTGGTCCAAGAAGAGGATTTTACCTTCCATGATATGTATGGCTTTACAGCTGGGCAAGCAAAGTGCTGAGGAAAAGGCAGTGGAGAGGAAGGAGCCCAGAAAGGAGGTCCCAGGTTCTAGACCCCAACCACTCCACTCACCAGCTGTGCATGAACTCCTGCAAGACCACCCTCTCCTCACCAAATGAGAACTCTCTGGGGCCCCATCACTATCTCAGGTTCTATTGAAAATGGTGACAACCTCAGCTTCTAACATTAGTTGTTTTATATTTAACTTCAAAGCTAGCTCCAGAGATTAAAAATGGTGGCAGAGGAAGTGGATACTGCACGAACACGCTCCCAGGACCAAACTGGAATTACAACTAAAATACAGAAAAACTCCCTGAATAATCATTGGAAGACTCACTGGAGAGAACCCCGATAATTGAGGAAAGAAAGGGGAGACCACATAGAGTCTGATAGGAGGGCTGGAGGCACAAAAGGACTGGCCGAGGTATCTGAAGTTCTGGAGAGGTATCTCAGCTGTGGGGGGGTTGCCACTGAGAACTCTGGGGTCTAATCCCCAAGCAGGGCCCCCCAGCAGAGAGCACCAGAACTGAGAAGGGTACCCACACAGTATTTGGCTGTGAAAAGCAGTGGGGTTGCTATCGGCTGGGGAGAGAAGGCTGGAAATTCAGGCACCTTCTTAAAGGGCCAACACATAAAATTCCCTCTGGAGCCACACAACTTGTGCCCAGAAGAGACAGGGCAGAGTGGACTGGAGCTCTGTGAGCAAAAGCCAGGATCGAGGGCTCTGGGGTTAGAGCTCAGAAGGCAGACACCCCACTTTCTGTGCTGAATCATTCCCTCAGGCTGCAGAGGTCATCTTTCTCACGCAGACATTTACTATAAAGGCAGCCTTGCCTGGGAGGAAGACAGTTGACCCACCCTACTGGAAAACACCCTGCTCCATGATGTGGAGTTTCTGGGCCCATTAAAAGACTGAATAAAAATTAGCCTCCAGGCAGAAGCAATTATACCAGCCTGTTGAAAAAAACTCTCCCCACACCTGAGGATTCCTGTCATTCTATAATCAGAGGCTGTCTCTGGAGGCTTTGAGTCTTTTGACACTGTCCTGCATAGCAGATCTACCCAATAAATAGTCACAAACCCAAACAGGCAGCCAAAATGATGAGATAAAGAAACAACCCACAAATGAAATGAGAGAATTCTCCAGAAGAAGAGATAAATGAAATGGAGATAAGAAATTTATCTGATATAGAATGTTCATGGATTGGTAGAATAAGCATCATTAAAATGTCCATACTACCCAAAGAAATCTATAAATTCCATGCAAACCCTATTAAAATACCAATAGCATCCTTCACAGATCTAGAACAAATACTCCAAAAATTTATATGGAATCAAAAAAGACCTCAAATAGCTGTAGCAATCTTGAGAAAGAAAAACAAAGTTGGAGGGATCTCAATCCCAGATATCAAGTTATACTACAAAGCCACTGTAATAAACAGCCTGATACTGGCATAAGAACAGGCATATAGATCAA
>NW_005365280.1:1370605-1377236 GCF_000412655.1 Myotis brandtii
AAAGAATGTATGCACCCCTATGTTCATAGCAGCACAATTTACAATAGATAAGATCTGGAAACAGACCAAGTGCCCATCAGTAGATGAGTGGATAAAAAAGCTGTGGTACATTTATATCATGGAATACTATGCAGCAGGAAAAAAGAAGAATCCCTTACCCTTTGAGACAGCATGATACTCTCCAGGTCCCTCCATGCTACGTGAAATAAGTCAGTCCGAGAAAGACAAGTATCACATGATCTCACTCATATGTGGAACCCAAGTAACAAAATACACTAATGAAGGGAGTGGATCCAGAGATATAGAAGCATAGAACAGAGTGAGGAATCTCAGAGGGAAGGTGGGGGAGGGTGGGTGAGTGGGAGATAATCAACTAAAGACCTTGTATGCATATATGCATAACCCATAGACACAGACAATAGGGTAGTAGTGAAGGCCTGGGAAGGGGTGGGAGCAGGCTGGAAAGGGTCAATGCGGGGGGTTGGGGGGGGGAACGAGGACATATATAATACTTTCAATAATAAAGAATTACCAAAAAAAAAATCTAGCTCCTGTATCCCAAAACAAACAAACAAAAAAGCTAGCTCCTGTATCCTAAAACAAGACAGAGAAAAAGAAAATAATAACTAAAGGATTCCAGGCATCCATAATATTTATTTCATTTCCCATATCCATGTTATTTCAGTAAACCTAGCAGTGTAGAAAGTGACAAATTAGTACAAATTTCAAGGCAGTACATGTCCAGGACAAAGTCATAAAATGCCATCCAAAATGGTCTAATGACACATGCCTTTAGGTGATAACACAGCTCAGTGGGTTATCTATAAATCCTTCCCAGTGGAAGTCTACTCCGCTGCTCTTGCACACCCACTGTGTCTTCAAGCCTAGACCACCTCACTAAACACAGTGCAAGGTGTTAGCTGCAGAAGACAATATGGCACAAAAAAGGGGGGGTTGCTGAATCTGAAATGTGGGGGAAATCTTTGCATATGCAAAATAAAATAGTCCTGAAAGTAGACGTAATTATTTGTTATAAAGGTACATTCATGGAACTGAACAATTGATTGCATCATTAAAAAGAAGGAAAGATGTTCTCTGAATAAAAAGCAGAAAAGCGGAACAGTTAGAAGGGGCTTTGGGGCCAGGCACTCTTGCTTTGAATTCCTCAGCTGTGTGAATATGGGCATGCAGTTTAAGCTATCTCAGTCTCCATTTTTTTTTCAATCTGTAGAATGATAGTAATAATATCTAGTTCAAAAAGTTACTAGGATGATTCAGTCATTCATTTACTCAATGTGTAATTATTGAACTTCTAGATGTGCCTGGCCCAGTGCCAAATGCTGAGATACAAGAGCAAGAAAAGACAGGACCTCCACTTTTATGGATGCCAAGTCTCTTAGACTTTAGTGGAAGAAGAGAGACAAACAAATATATGTAAGTGCAGTATGGAAAAAGTAAACAGTTACAGGGGTGGAAAGTGATGGGCATGTTATTATAGAGTTAACTCTCAGTTAAGGTGAAACTTAAGCAGAAGCCTGAATCAAGAGAGGAAATGAGTCATGAGTCTCTGCCAGGGCAAGAAATCAAGTAGAGAGACCAGTAAGGCAAAGGCCCTGAGGAAGAAACAGGCCTGCATTCAATAGGTTTTACTAAGGAGCTTGTGATTACCTCAGGCATGCGCAAAAGCATGTGCCCAGATGCTGATGGTGATGCTGATGGTGATGAGGTGGCAGTCATCTCATAATGATAACCAAACAAGTAGAGTGCAAGGGATGTGAAAATAGGCACAGCACATGTTACCTAAAGTGACAAAATTAGCACTGAACACAGGAAGTACTTACAGAATCCTAATTTTCATTTATTAAAAACTAGAGGCCCAGTGCATGAAATTCGTGCACTGGAGGGGGGGGTGTATCTCAGCCCAGCCTGCACCCTCTCCAATCTGGGATCCCTCTAACAATCCGGGACTGCTGGCTCCCAACAGCTCACCTGCCTGCCTCCTAACCACTCCCCTGCCAGCCTGATCATCCCTAACCACTCCCCTGCCAGACTGATTGACACCTAACTGCTCCCCTGCCAGCAAGATTGCCCCCAACTGCCCTCCCCTGCTGGCCTGATTGCCCCCAACTGCCTTCCCCTGCCAGCCATCTTGTGGTGGCCATCTTGTGACCACATGGGGGTGGCCATCTTGTGTGAGGGTGTGATGGTCAATTTGCATATTACCCCTTTATTATATAGGATTATAGATCTATTTTTAGTTCTAGCCTTCAATCCAACATCATTCAAGAAAAGATTTTCTCTAAAAATACATTTCAAGAATGCAAGTTTTTTAAATAAAAATATTCTGCATGCAGATTTATGGTGTGTTTTTGTTGTTGTTTTTGCCAGCTATATTTCTGTGTTTAGTCTGCTAATATTGTGCATGTGTTATTTTAAAAAGTTACTATGCAGAGTTCTTAGAAATTTCATAAGCACATTTAAATGGCAGAAATAGCCAGTAGCTTTCATTTCCACATATATCCTTAGAACAGAGGGAAAAGAGTTTTAAAAGATGCTTTTCTAGGCATTCAGCCTTTTCTTGACTGTCTCAGGATGAAATTCTATTTTTTAGTTATGCTCTCTTTTCAAATTTGATAAACAGAATCATTCATATTATATGAATTTTTCTGCAACCTACTTTATGACTTAATATCAGGTTGTCAAGATTTATCTATATTGCTCAGCGTAGTTTTAGATCATTGTTTCATTGTTGCACAATATTCTATTTTATGATATCACATTTGTTTATCCATTCTACTTTGATAAACATTTGGGTGGTTTCAGTTTATTTTTTAAACCATTATTAATAGAAGTAAAGCTGTGACGGACAACATACATGCCTTCTGGTACACATCTACAGAGGTTTTTCTAAGGGACAAACTTAGAAGGAAAATTGCCAAGTCATAAGGATATACACATTCATCTTTCCTGGAATGCCTAGCTGTTTTCCTAAGTGTTTGTAGCAAGTAACACGCCCACCAGCAGTATATAAGCATGAAATGCCATTTTTCTAACTTAGATCAGAATATTCTCTTTGGCACTGGAATTCTAGATCTCAAATGACTCCAGGGCCAGTTCCATCTAGCCTCCTTCATTTCAAAACTGGTCTTTAAATAAATACAATTTTCAAGAAATTTCAGTTCTGCTGAATTTCTGGCTAACTCATCACTATCAACTTTGCAAGCAACACTACCCTCTCGAGAACAACAATCAATAGTCACATACTGCCAAGGCCAGGATGCAAAATAAAGATGTTTCAATTAAAGTGAACATGCTTACAAAAATATTTTGGGTATCTGAATTCCTGAACCAAATTAAACATAATCTAGGTATTTGCCCCTAACCTTTTGTTCCCTTCATTTCATGACATTTCTATATCTGCACTTGCCAGATAAAAAGCATGTGTGCATTTTTGAGAACAGAGAAAAAAGTATTCAATTTACTCTCTTCAAATATGAATCAGTTATGAATATACTAAAAATCACAGATCACAGAACTGTACATTTTAAAGGGGTGAATTTTTGGTTTGTGAATTATATGTGAGGAAAGCTGTTATTAAAAGTGTATCAGGTAAGTGAAATATGCCAGTCACAAGTGGACAAATACTGGATGATTCTACTTATAAGAAGTACCTATTGTAGTCACACTCAGAGACAGCAAGTAGGATGATCATTGCCAGGGGCTGGGGAAAGGAGGGAGTAGGGAGTTATTGTTTAACTAGAGGCCCGGTGCATGAAAATTCATGCACTGGAGTGGGGGTCCCTCAGCCTGGCCTGCCCCCTCTCACAGTCCAGGAGCTCCCAGGGGCAGGAGGCGACCCGGTGATCAGGGGAAGGTGATGCCCCATCACACCTCTGCTGCTGCCACTGCCGGCCCTGGTTACCTGAGCCTCGGGTGGCCCTGGGCGGCTGGGGGGCTGAGGGGACTGGGGGACTCCGGAGGCAGGCATGCGGCAAGGCCACCCCGGCGGGGCTGAGGGGATTGGGGGCCGCCATCTTGTGGCTGTGGGTGCCACCATCTTTGAGGGTGTGGCAGTCAATTAGCATATTCCCTCCTTATTGGCTGTGGGCTCCACCATCTTTGAGGGCAGGGCAGTCAATTAGCGTGTTCCCTTCTTATTGGCTGTGGGCGCCACCATCTTTGCCACAGCGTGAGGGTCAATTACCATATTCCCTCTTTATTAGATAGGATGGGTACGGAGTTTCAGTTTTGCAAAGCAAAGAGTTCTGGAGATGGATGGTAGTGATGGTTGCGCAACAATATGAATGTACCTAACACTGAAAAAAATGGTTAAGATGGTGGATTTTGTTTTGTGTATTTTACCACAATAAGATATATACATCTCAAAAGTAGAGGTGTCTGTGTTTTGTGTCAGTATCAGGTCATGTTCAAGCAAAGAGAAGAGTTCTTTTTCATCAAGTCACAGACTGTGTACCATTGACCAAGCACTATACCACTTTTTTTTTTATAAGCGATACTAAACTTCAGTGTACAAATGCTACAACAGTATACTGTGGGTGAGAAGAAGATAAAAAATCATCAAAGTCTCAAGTTACTGCTCTCATTGCAACCTTGACACAACTTTGCAAAAACAAGGGCTTAAATCTAACAGAATTTGCCATGGTTCAGAAAATGCTACCACCATATGCCCAAGGGGACTGAGTCACACTTTAACTTCTGAGTTTGTTGACTTCTGTATGTTTAAATTCTCATCACACAGTGGCTTCAACCTTTGTTTCTGCCACTGATCAAAAAAGGGATCTCTTATCATGCAACATCATCTCTACCATGAAATACTTGTTTTTGAACATCCTGAGGTTCAGAGGATACTTTTAAAGATGTTAAACAATAAACTACCAATGATTGCTGAAAATGGAAAAACAGCCAAGTCTCTTTTGATGACATCTTTATGCCTAGAACAATTTTCCCACTCCCACTCCCACAGGGCTCAAAGAAGCTACATCTCTTTCAAAGTTCACCTTAATTCACTCATGTATGATTCTATAATGAAGGCAGCTGTGATTACAGCAGAATGGAGTAGAGAAGAGAGTACTATGTACCCCGGAGACAAGGAATGAGTTTCAATTTATGTCCATAGGTCCAAAAAAAGTAAATTACACAAATTACATTTTTAATGCATGTCTGTGCAATAACCTGTATCTGTTTTTTCATCTTAAGGCTCATCCATGGTCTCTGATGCAGGGATGACTGGCCCCTCTGGAGGCTAGAGTACTTAGGGATGGCATTACCTATCATTTACAAGGTGCTGAGTCAGTTAGACAATGTGTGACTCATGATGCTCCTGCTCAGAAGCCCACAGTCTTTCTGGAGACGAAAGGCATTTATCCTGTGCAAAAAGCTAGCATAGCAGACAACTTTTCAATCAATCAGCACACATTTATTCACAAGTATTCACTGCAGACCTACTAAATGCCAGGCACTATGCCAGACATTAGGGACAAAATATGACTAAGACGTGGTCCCAGAAGAGAAACGGGTGGGGTTCAGCATAGATCCGTTTGTAGTGGAGTCTTCAGAACACTACTAGATGGTAAAAATAACAACTTTCCCTGAAAAAAAAATCAGCATTAAACACACGTAAATAATCCAGTTACTCAGTGAGCATTCTGGCCACGAAAGAACCTATTTGGAAAGAACACAGTGATGGCTTCCAAAGCTTTATCTTCAGAACCACACCATTCCAGACACATGCATGCTCCAACAACCCCTGCTGACCCTACTGTGAGCCTGCCACTACGGGAGATTTGAACAAAAAAGTGATTTTACTATAAGATCTAGAGAGGCACCTGTATGTCCACTTTCATGACAGTTTCATAAATTCCTTTTTGGAAGTGCCTACCTTTCCTGACACTCTCACCTCAAAAAAGTCAGGGAGTGAGTCTTTCTGGCATGCAGTTTTCCCCAGTGCCTAGCACAGTGCCTGGTACATAGTAAGCAATTAAAAACATTCATGATATTAGCATTTTAAGTTAGCTGACTGCATATTATAGTAAAATGGATATCTGAAAAGCCTGTTGAAATGGTCATTTAAAGTCTGGGTAATGCATTTGCAACAGCATGGATGGACCTGGAGAGCATTATGCTAAGTGAAATAAGCCAGTCAGAGAAAGATAAATATCACATGATCTCACTCGTATCCTATCTAATAATAGACAAACATGGTAATTAGCCCTGCCTCCGCTACCCTTCCCAATGGCTAATCAGGGCGATATGCAAATTAACTGCCAACCAAGATGGCGGCCAGCAGCCAGGCAGCTTGAAGTTAACAGAAGGCTTGCTTGCTTCAGTGACGGAGGAAGCCAACGTTCCCCGCCTGCCTTGCCGGCCTCTGAGCTTGCAGTTTGAAACATTGTTACAAATATAGAAGCTAAACAAAACCCCAGAAACCTGCTTTCAGCCAGCTGGGATCTCAGAGCTGGAGTTGAAACAGTGTTTCGATTATAGAACCCAAACAAACCAGATACCTGCTTTCAGCAGCCAAGGCCTCAGAGCTGGAGCCAAGCCTCAGAGCTAAAGCTGGCCCAAAAAAAAAAAAAAAAAAGAAAAAAAGGACAGGTTGGGAGCTTCAGTC
>NW_005365280.1:1378065-1412521 GCF_000412655.1 Myotis brandtii
CCCCCCAATCGGCTCTACCCTGAGCGTGACTAAGGGTGGCATCGCAACCTCCCGATCCGCCCTGCTCTGTGCATGACAGGGTGTGGCGCCCCAACTCCCCAATTGGCCCTGCTCTGAGCCCGACCAGGAGCTGCGGGGCAGGCACCTAGGGATTGGGCCTGCCCTCTGCCACTCGGGAGCAGGCCTAAGCCAGCAGGTCGTTATCTCCTGAGGGGTCCCAGACTGCCAGAGGGCACAGGCCAGGCTGAGGGACCTCCCCCTCCCCCCCGAGTGCACAAATTTTTGTGTACCGGTCCTCTAGTGTGTGATATAATGATCAACATATACTGATGAACAAAAATAGATCCAGAGACAAGGTAGCATTGAACAGATCATCCAACCTCAGAGAGAAGGCCGGGGAAGGTGGGGGGTGGTAAGAGATCAACCAAAGGACTTGTATGCATGTATATTAGCATAACCAATGGACAGGGACACTGGGGCGGTAGGGGCTTGTCCTGGGGAGCGGGCGTGGCCGGTGGGGGTCAATAGGAAAAAAGGAGACATACATAATACTTTAAACAATAAATAAATAAATAAAGACTGGGTAATGGCCCTGCCTGGTGTTGCTCACTGGTTAGAGTGTCAGCCTGTTCACCCAGGGTCTCGGGTTTGATTCCCAGTCGAGGGCACGTACCTGGGTTGCAGGTTTGACCCCTGGCCCAGTAGGAACACATGCGGGAGGCAACCAATGATATGTCTCTCTCACATCGATATTTCCTTCTCCCCCCCTTTCCATTCTCTCTCTCTAAAAAAAAGAAAAGAAGCAGAAGCAATGGAAAAGAAAAAATATCCTTCTGTGATTAACAAAAAAAAAAAAAAGACTGGGTAATGAATATCATCCATAACCAATCAATTATGGAATTCAATTAATGAATCAAAGTAATTTATAGATACTTTTATGAGCTGAATTGTGACCCTCCCCTCCCCAGTTTATATTCTGAAGTCCTAACTCCCACTCCCTTGGAATGTGACCATATTTGAGATAGGGCCATTAAAGAAGTGATTAAGGTCAAATAAGTTATGGGGGTGGGGCCCTAATCTAATATAAATGGTGTCCTTATAAGAAGGGGGGATTAGAACACAGACATGCTCAGAGGGAAGACCATGTGAGGTCACAGGGAGAAGACGGCCATCTACAAGCTCAGGAGAGAGACCTCAGAAGAAACCAGCCCTGCCGACACCTTGAACTTGGATTTTTAGCTTCTATCACTGTGTACTAGCAGACTATTATAGCTACTAAGCCTGTGTAAGGACAGAGCTATGGCCCAATAAGTGATCATTTTGGAAAGATAATGTGAAACCACAGAAAGAGTGCTAGAATGGACTCAGGAGTCCATATGCCCATCTCTGGGTCCAGTCTGACCTCTTCTTGGCCAAGCCAGTCTCACTGCTTTAGGAAGGTCTGTCTCCTCCTCTGAAGACAGAAGTTTGGATTACACAAACTCTG
Organism: Myotis brandtii; assembly: GCF_000412655.1. Lineage (NCBI taxonomy): Eukaryota > Metazoa > Chordata > Mammalia > Chiroptera > Vespertilionidae > Myotis > Myotis brandtii. Next base: position 1,379,552 of record NW_005365280.1, read on the forward strand.
AGTTCCAGGTGACCTGGAACTGTGTGACCCCATGCAGTGAACTCCATGTTGCCTTCCGAGATATGATAGGAACGAGAGTGAGGTGCGGCTGCTTTTCTTTCACCACATCCAGTGATGTTGAGGCTTCTCAAACAGGTCCCATCTGCTTTTGAGCCATTTCCTCAACATCACCCGACATCACCCCAAGTACAAGATCCTCCCTCAGCAAGGCTCCTATGGCAGAGGGATGCCCACAGCAACTCAGCACCCCTGCCCCACCCAGCACTGAGGGGACCAGCCCGAGGGCAGCGAGCCCAAGCGAGAAGAAGAAGGAACCAGAACACGCTGAAGAATGACTCCCCGCGTTGTGTGCTTTTAGTGCACTCCACCCAGAAAAGAGCTGCCCATTCTGATCAAAAATGTTAGTGAGCCCTGCAAATAGAAATTACCCCCACAGAATAGACATCTTCATTAACATTTCCCCCCAGCAATATCAGCACTAATGATTACACAGTCTTCAACTGCAGCACAAGCACAGATAAAGAATCACACACCCTTCGTACAAGCTCTGTAGGGACACAGACTGGACTGTCTGTTTGGCATCTGTTTTTCTGGAAATTGCCTTATCCACAAAGGGGGGAACAGTCCTGTTCACACTACATGACCCAAACCCAGATTCACTGTGGATTGGTGGTTTGGGGTTTGTTTTGATTTTAGCACCTGAGGCCCAGCTGCCACCCTTCCCCAAAATCCAACAGACACCCTCATGTCCTCATCAAAATTCCCACTTCCTTGAAGCTGCCTCTGATGAGTTTCCCTTACGGGCAATTAAAAGAGTACTAATTAGTAAGATCAATATTTCAAAAACAAACAGAAAAGCAGTAGTGTCTTTAACAGAAAACCGTAATTTTTTAAAAAGTTTATCAATGTTGCCTGCTTAGAGCCTTTATATATAACCCCCTTGAGGAAAGGGTAATTTTTTAAAATCCTGACCACGTATGAGCTATTATAAAAGTTAAGATGAAAATGCTTCCTGAGAGAGTGCCTGCCAAGTTTTCCTGTCACGTAAGTCATGTCCACACTGATAGAATCTCAGAGCCATGATGGTCTTAGAAACCCTCCCACCAGGACAAGCCTCTTCCCACCATGGGCATTTCCTCACGTCCTCTCTCATGAACTCATTCAAGAAGCACTGAGCGCCTCTGCATTTGGTGACTCTCTTGCTAGGGGCCAGAGGCAAGCAGGGGCAAGCCATCCTGCTCTCAAGAAGAGTTCCTCCCTCCTAAAGGAGGGCCCAGCTGTGAAGTTAAAGTTGTGAGGCCAATTTACAGAATCAGTCTGATCCCGGAACAATGTACCTCACACACGGATAAAGAAATCCAAGGGCCTGAGTGGATGATAGTGTAGACCAGTGGTTCTCAACCTTCCTAATGCCGCGACCCTTTAATACAGTTCCTCATGTTGTGGTGACCCCCAACCATAAAATTATTTTCGTTGCTACTTCATAACTGTAATTTTGCTACTGTTATGAATCGTAATGTAAATATCTGATATGCAGGATGTATTTTCATTGTTACAAATTGAACATAATTAAAGCATAGTGATTAATCACAAAAACAATATGCAATTATATATGTGTTTTCCGATGGTCTTAGGCGACCCCTGTGAAAGGGTCGTTCGACCCCCAAAGGGGTCGCAACCCACAGGTTGAGAACCGCTGGTGTAGACCAAATGGGTGAACGAAGATGCTGAAGTATTTAGTGGGTTGATCACAGGGGATCAGTTAGGAAAATGCTAACAGAAGCAACCGCTTCACTGCAAATGATGATGTAGGCGCATAAAGGTACAGAGAACCTAGATCTCTAAGTACCATGCTTACCAGAGCATTTTTAAACATGAGCTCCCTGGGGAGTAAACTAACATTTGAAGCGTTTGTAAAATCATCAACACTATAATATGACGTAAAGAGATAATGACACTTGTCAGAAGAAATGAAGAAGGCATTGCAGTAAATGGAATCTGTTCATAGAGAGAATGAGTCTAAATACAAAATGGTCAGATTGATACTTAGAAATGTGGCTATTAATAGAAATAATATCAGAGAGGTTTCATTATGTAAATGGTTTCTGTGTCTGCCAGAAATCTATCCAGTAGCAATTTGCATTTTTGCTGTAGCAGAAATTTCAAGGATTTCTCTCACTAAATTAAGGGGCCCTTTCATTGGTATACCAGAGCTTTCACAAGCATGATACAAAAGACCACCTACGCTCTGAGCTGCTCTTAGATAATAATATATTCTCTTAGATAATAATGACAACGATTAGGTACTTTTGTGTGCCAGGCACTGTGCTGACTGTGCCATGTGCAGCAGTCCCATGAAGCATGATTATTCCCATTTATCATTCAGAGGATGCACCTTGCCCAGGTCCACAGTTAACAAATGATGGGGCCCAGATTTGAATTCTTGTCTCTGTGACCCCATGCCCAAGCTTCTTCCCACAGTTGTGAATACCAGATGGTCCAAACTCTGGCCTCATCATGATCACAGTGCTCCAGAGCAGTGGTCGCCAACCGGTGGCCTGCGGACCATTGGTGGTCTGTGAGGTCCGGAAGGTTGGCGACCGCTGCTCCAGAGGGTATACAGCAAGAATGTCAAATTCAAAGGCTAACAAAGGCTAAATAAATGAGGCCCATGTTAGCCTTTGAGTTTGACATGCTTGCTGTACAATGACCTTCTAAGCAGAAATCTTTCTAGACGGGCAAGACTGATCACCCCGTTAGAAAAACTCACTATCTGCTCCCACTCGATGCCACCATATTTGCCACCAACCCCTTTAGATATGGGTGCCACACTCTGGTCAGCTGTTATGTGCAAAGCATTAAAATCAGCCAGGTGCCACAAATCAAAACCCCATTATCACTCCAAAGCTAAACCATCCCAGTCCCGCCATCTGCCCCACATCTACCCCACAGGTCTCACCGGACATTCCGTCAATCTCTAAGTCGACTGGATTCCTCCTCACCACTCCTCATTCAGATTTTTGGTTTCATGACCCACATTTCCATAGGACTCTCCCTGCTTTAGTTCTCAATTATTAAACCCAGTGTTCTGAAATTCCCAGGTGATTGTGAAACTCTCCTAGCCACAAACCTTCATTAGAATGGCTAAGTGCTAACAGCTATGTGTTGGATACCTCCACTTCCCCTATACATCCTTTCAGGGATTTATTCAATTTACCATGAAATAACTAAAAATCAAGCATCAGAAGGAAAGAGGAAGAGAAGCTCAAAAATAACCCACTCGTGCTTGAAAATAGTCTACCTTTACTGTCAGACAGAGCTGGTTTAGAATCCTTCTATGTCCTATGACATGGGAGCTGTTAATCTTATTTAACCTTTGTCCTGCATCATTCGTAAAACAAAATGCAACAATGCTCATCTCCTGGGGTTATTAAAAGGTTTCATGGGAGGGTACAGGTGATGCTCCTACTGAGGTGGCGGCACAGGGTAAAGTTCCCTTCTTTTCCACTGTTTGCCAACGAGGAGTGGACTGTGTGTACTGCCTCTCTCCCCTGTTTGCTGTTCTTCCCCTCACTATCTCCCCACATGATCCCCAGCTGCCGGCCCGTATTCCACAGGCTGGAGCAGGACAGGCGCCGCATCAGTGTCAGTCTTGTCAGCCTCCGAGGGTGACCCTACAAAGTCTGCTCATCTGTCAATACTGCCACACAGAGTTCTGAGGACTTCACATGGCAACACACATGAGAGGTGGATGGACTGAGAGAGGAGGTAAATGCTAGTATCACCATACCTTTCACTGAGGCTGCGGGCAGGAGAAGATACTAAGTCTTTGCTCTCCAAAGCTCAGATCCAAATTCCTACGGGCAGGAGTTTTGTTAATGTCCAGAACCACTTTAGCTCCTGGGAGCCATGCAACAAGGCAGAACATGACCAGGTGACTTGGGCCTGGGTAGAGGGTAAGGGTTGCACAGTCAGAGGTACCCCTGTGTGTTGTGTTCATAGCACTCCAAAGCTTTTCTTAAACAAACTTGGGCCTGGGTAGAGGGTAAGGGTTGCACGGTCAGAGGTACCCCTCCGGCCCCTGCGTGTTGTGTTCATAGCACTCCAAAGCTTTTCTTAAACAGGAGTGGCTTTAAGAAAAGAAAAAAAAAACAACAAGAAAAAACAATAAGAGTTACCATATCAGCACTAGAGTTTTTACAAACGCCAATCTCTACAGAAACAAGAACATGTGAAATTGCTAAGCAATTTGAAGTTTAAAGGAAAAGAACATTTTTTAAAGTGAAAAATAGATGAGAAATGTAACTACATTACTCTCTTGTTGATTATATACTCATCTCGTTAAAAAGAAACATTTAAAAAGAGGCACATATAGCTTGCTAACTTGGTTACTTCATAAGATTTTCTTGTTTGATAGATTGAGGGATTTAGGGCACTGCCATAAATCTTTTCCAAACAAGGATTATAAACAAAGTAATTATGTATTTAATTAGACACACAAACCAGCCATTGACAAGCCTGGGGAAATCCCTCCCAATGTTTGTTTTTTTCCCCCCCTTTTCCAGTTTTGAAGGAAAAACCCCTTGAAACAAATATGACCTATTATATATTTCATATCTTTTCCCAAGCACCCACAAATCCAGGTCTCCCCAGTTTGCTTTCAGTCCTTGCCCAGGTTTTAATCTCTTACCCGATGTCTACCATCTGGAGCCCTTAAAGGACTGCTGCTGCATATGTGTGTTCGCCAACAGATGCTACTACACTCCCCTCCCTGAGACGCACCTGCCTTCATAGAGTGTATAATGTGGCTGCCAGGGCAAGGCAGACGTGCCGGAATAGACAAATATCCCACGCTGTCCAGGGGGGTTGGAGCGAATAAGTTCTTAGCTGCTTCGAGTGAATACAGACCTAAGACTAAGGGCTAATGAATGGAAATTGAAGTAAAGATGGTGACAGCTCAAAGCCAGTGTGTGAAGCTCATGTCATGTGGCAAAGAGAACTCAGGAGAAATCTCGGAAGGGCAGGAAATTAATGCTTGCACCTTGTTTGCTTTGCAGACTAACACATTTCTGTTGGAAACATGTCTATACGCTGGAGTCATTTTCTAAAGTGCTGACCTACTACTGATGATGGCGGTGACTCCACTACCGCTAACAAAATAGCTCCTCACTCATTTGAATCTGATTACCCAGCTGCCATCACTCAGAGGGATGGTCTTCACTCCAACTGAGCAAAACTATTTGTGGTCCAACTTGTTTACCTTCTATCCTAATGAGCAATCATCTCCTGCTTGAAATGCCCTTTTGTCTCCCACATCACACAATCATGGCTCTTTCTTACTGCAAAACAGGGTTTAAACCCCTTTATCCCATCTAAACTAACCCCGTCTAGTTCTGGTATCCACACAATAGACCTAGCGCTTACCTAGCACTAACATCTATTTCTCCATGTTAGTTAATCCTACTCATGCCTAAAGTGTACCTACCTCTCCTTTCTGGGCCTGTTTCTTCATCTGAAGAAGGTGGATAATAATCATCCCTATCTCGCAGAGTTGTTGTGAAAACTGGACATTTATTTTTTATGTATTTGTATGTATGTGGGCACACACAATTAGTGCATGTAAAGTGCCTATCAGCACATTCCTGGTACCTAGTAAGCACTCAGAAAATGTCTATTGCTTTCAAAAGCATTACTAATATTACTATTACTGCGTTCCTGGTGCTTCCATTTGCACTGGTCTCCCCCACTTGGTAACTAAATTCTAAAGAGAAGGAGCTATTCTTACACAGAAACTAGAGCAGTGACAGAATTCAGTGTTAACTGAGCAACTAAGTAGCAAACTGGCAAGGACTCTGATATTTCAGTGTCAACCTACCCTGCTGATTACAAAAGCTCATTTATATGTGTGAGTTCTGGCAAAAAGAAATGCAAAAGTATCTGATTCTTGAAGTGGGACAATGCCAAGATAAATAAATGCATCTGATTCTGCAGAGGTGAACCTCAACAGGGCTCAGAATGAGAAAGAAAACCTACTGGGGCCCAGGAGCATCTCCCAGGGCATCGGTGAGAAGGTATAGGGGAGGAGGCATCGAAGCCAGCACAGCACTGGGCACAAATACAAAGCTAAGCCTCTGTGCTGAGGAAGGTCAGGAGCACAGGCCGGGCAAGGGGAGCACAGGTCCTTGAAAGGTGTTTTCCAGGTGAAAGTAAGTTACCCCAGAGCTCATCCCTCACCTCAGGCTGTGTTCAGTTCTCAAACAGAAGTCTCCTGCCTATGGAGAGAGACATACGACTGAATTCATACTGGGGATATTTCCAACTTGCTTTCTAGACCAGCGGTCGCCAACTGGTGGTCCACGGATGAGGTCCGAAAGGTCTAGAATCTAGACCACTGTCCACATAGCTACCTCCTTTCTACCTGTTCCACTTCTAGTCTTACCGTTTTCATTTCCCATTAAGTCTGACGTCTGTCAATCCTCAGATACAGAATGTCCCAGGCGAAGGGAACTTCCAAGGGTTATCCAGGCTACTGCCCTCCTCTTACACAGGAGAAAACTGTTCCGGGAAGACTGGTAACTTTCCAAAGGTCACAAAATTAGGGACAGACCACGAACTGAAACCCAGATTGTGGGACCACTCTCCTCCCCCAACTCCACATCATCCCGCCGGCTGTATTCTGCCCGCCTCAGCCCTTCTCTGTGGCTGCTAAGTCATCAATGAAAGTTTTGTTGCCAAGCAGGCCACTGGACAGGCTTCCCCCTTTCAGGTAGGACAACATATACGGGGCTGTGTTCTACTCTGCGGTCACCTTGCACTGCGCCATACAGATCCAGCCCACACCCACTGTCACTCACCTTAATAGTCTCGGACATCACACCTCCCTAAGATTTTTGACTAATAAGTCAAATGGCTAATAAATATTGTGAGTTATTTTAAAACCTTCAAAACAGACAAACAGTTTATTCCGTTTTTTTAAAAAAATGGGTTATAGCCAAAACCGGTTAGGCTCAGTGGATAGAGCGTCGGCCTGCGGACTGAAAGGTCCCAGGTTCGATTCCGGTCAAGGGCATGTACCTGGGTTGCGGGCACATCCCCAGTAGGAGGTGTGCAGGAGGCAGCTGATCGATGTTTCTCTCTCATCGATGTTTCTAACTCTCTATCTCTCTCCCTTCCTCTCTGTAAAAAATCAATAAAATATATTTTTAAAAAAATGGGTTATATTTTCTTGGGGTCTTTTCCTTTCAGGCCAGAGCAGTGCTATTTCAACAGGAAATGTCATAGGTTGAATACTATATCAGGTGCGTTTAAAAAAAATAATCTAAACTAAATTAGCTTTTACACCTAACAACAAACAGGCTGGGCATCATAAAAAAACTCTTGGAAAAGGAAGAAGAAACTAATTTAGGGCACTAAAAACAGCTACTTCTCAAATCAAAGTTACCTATAACAAGTGACTTCGTGGCAGAGAAAACAACCAAGTCAAGCTAGGAAAAAATGTTTCACACAATAGCCATTAAATTAACGTTTTCTTTAGGTGGCGTGAGGACAAGACAAGAAGCTATACAGTTCAATTTTCCTCAACTCCTAAGAAACTGACATGCAGTTCACCACTCCAGGCAAAGGGCAGTCGGGGGGAGGGGTTCCCAGGAACATGTGAATCATAATTGTTAGTCATCGTTTTGGGAAATTGAGGATGTAGTAACCACCAGTTAAACATATTACTATTTGGTAAATGTCCAAGATATAAACTTCCTTAGAAACAACTGGGGAAGATACTAAAGGCTCTCCACAGCCCCTTAATTTTTCTGTTTTGTGGGCTGGCAGATTTGGGGAAATTTCACATACTAGTATGAAGGAGAAATAACTATATTCCATTAACATATGCATAGGTTTTCCTAACAAGGGGTGAATCCAGTCTAATGAGTATGAGGGCGGCTCTTTAAAAGTTCACAAAATTATCAACATAATTAGATACCAGGCCTTAGAAGGGGCCTGTGCAAATCAGAAGCTTGGAAGCTGAAGTGTCACCAGCTTGGAGACCAGTGTGCCTGGTCCATAACACATTCACATGTATGCATGCACCTCGAGGGTGGGGACACCCCTAAAGGGCCATGATCTGCATATTTCTTTACAGCCCTCTTTAATGCCAAGCATATCCTACATAATAAAAGCGTAATATGCAAATCGACTGAACAGCCGAACAGCTGAACGACTATCCAGATGACCATGCTATGACACCCACTGGTGCCAGGCCAGCCAAGGTGGGTGTGATGCAATTGGTCGGGGGCCTGGCCATCGCCCCATGATTGCCCCGCAGAGGGAGGCCCAGGCCACCGGCCAGCAGGCTGCAAGCAAAGCCCAGGTCCTGGGTGTTGGAGGGAAGCCAGTGCCGGCAGCCTGGGGAAGGAAGGCCCACTCTTGCACGAATTTTGTGTATCTGGCCTCTAGTGTATCATTAATACCATGGTACACTGTTTTGCTGAGTTCAAATGGCTAAATAGAAATGTTTCCATGTTCTGTTTAGAGGGGCTATTCCAGTGTGTGTCTTGACTACCTCATCAGGAAAACATGTCATCCCCAGAAATTTATTAGACAGATGCCTAGCCTGTGGAAACCATCTCAGTTTCCTAAGAGAGTACCTCAGATCAGTGTCACGGTGCTACTACACTCAGTGCTTATAAAGAAATGTGGATGAGGTGGGGATGGGCAGTGCTGAGTGGCCTAGCACCGCACCCTTGAAATCAATGAGCTGCACGCCCTAGCCGGTTTGGCTCAGTGGATGGAGTGTCGGCCTGCGGACTGAAAGGTCCCAGGTTCGATTCCGGTCAAGGGCATGTTCCTTGGTTTCGGGCACATCCCCAGTGGGGAGTGTGCAGGAGGCAGCTGGTTGATGTTTCTCTGTCATCGATATTTCTAGCTCTCTATCCCTCTCCCTTCCTCTCTGTAAAAAAATCAATAAAATATATTTAAAAAAAAAAGAAATCAATGAGCTGTTTGGGCTCAGTCAAAGCTGGAAAAAGGGCCACTTACAACAGTGTTCTGCTCAGCCCCACGCTGGAAATCCAACACGGGGAGAGCACCCCAGTCCATCTTCATTACGGCGAGAGAAAACGAGAAGAGAGTAAGCCCTCTAAGCACCTCAACTTTAAATCAATCCAGGGAGCCTTTGCCAGAAGAAAAAGATGTACCATGAGAGAAGATTTGAGAATCACAGGCTTCTGGGATTTGAGCCAAATCTCGGCCTCAGCACAGCAGAAAGTCATTACTGTTCCATTAACTTTCAGGAGATTAGACCCTCCTGGGCCTGCTTTCTTAGGCTCTCGATCTCTGGGGTGCTCGTGAAGTGCAGCCTGGACCAGCCTGGCAACTGCCAGCACAGAAATCTGAAAAGAACACGTTCACTCCGATGCACCAACTCACTATTTCAACTGTGGCTCTGTAAGATGTAACCAGGAGAATTATGCTGACCGCGACTACAATTCCACGCTGCAGTTAAAGCTACAATGCCTCTGCTTCTGTGCAGAAGGGCATACTCCTGCTGTGCGTGGCGTCGCCGCAAGTGGAGGGCTGTGGTTCACCGGCAGCCATCGAGTTTCTGCCCGTTGCTGGACACAGGCTGGGAGACTGAATGAGTAACTTAAAAAAATCAATGGGAAGAAGAGTCAAGCAGAAGTGAGTCAAGAGATGGTCCCTACACATTTCTGAGCTCTTCCAGGAGGCGTCACAGAAATGCAAGCCGGCTCACAGACATCCTGCCAGGGACGCAGGCCGAACAGGGGCCAGAACCAAAGTGAGGGCCAACTGGCTCCAAGGAGGAAGGGCAAACTCCCCGGTAGAAGTCTGGATTTTGTCTTCCAAGGGTTATTTTCTTCACTTACTATGAGGAACATTTTCTATATCCTGTTTGGCCATATTCATATAGAACCTAGTTTCTTAAATTCGAATGCATATTACATCTTATTGATAATATTGATATGATGAAGTATTGAAAAAAAATATTTTACACACATACACACACACACACAACACGTATACTTGCAACACTGTGTTAAAAGTATGGGCCAAACACAAAATGACTAACATTGTTTGATTCTAGGTATGTGTGCTACCTAGACAAGGCAAACTCATCGAGGTAGAAAGCAGAGATTACTAGGAGCTGGGGAGTGGGAGGAACGAGGTATTGGTGTTTAACAGGTACAGAGTTTCTGTTTGGGAATATGAAAAAGCTCTGGAAATGGATGGTGGAAATGGTTACACAATATTGTGAATGTATGCAATGAGTTATACATTTAGAAATGGTTAAATTGGTAATTTTGACATTATAGATTTACCACAATTATAGATAGACAGATACTAGAAGATAGATAGATAAGTATTTGTATACACTGAAAAATCATGTTAAGGACACTTTCAAAGTTCAGTGCTGGATTGGTGGCTGGGTCCCCAAGACAGACTGCTGTTGGCTCACTGACTCTCCCAAATGGATGAGGGCAGTGCTGGTAAAGGAAGGGGTGAGACCAATGTGGACGCTCACCAGGAAAACAGAGCACCACGGCCATTCCTGCAAAGTGGGTACTGCGGCAGGGGAGCTAAGCCTCTGGAAACAGGAACCAGCACAGGCACCAAACGTTTAAGAGTCCTAATTTCCACCTCTGATATTTTGGAGAATCTTATGCGGATCAATGTCATAGAGCAGATAACCACTCCAAAATTCGTCAAGTTATTAAATGCAGATTTCGATGAATTTACGTAATATGTGCTTTTAGGTTCACTGGTGACAACCTTTGAGAGTGGGAATTAAACTTCCCCTTTCACTAAGTGTCATTCCAAATTCCACTCAGCACTTGTAAGCAGAGCTGCTCTGCCTGTTGCTAAGTATTTTCAGTATAACAAACTTGGTTTCAAGCAAAGTACCCACCTTACACATCTAGGGTTCTCGCAGTGTACTCACTCCCGAACTCCATTTCACTGCCAAGAGCAAGCTCACTCTGCGTGCCCGCCTACCACAGGCCGCCGGGCTCCTATAAGTGGCTAACTTGATGGGCTCCTAGAGGAGCCACCTGCCAGCAGGTCATTGAGAAGGATGTTGGTCATGAGGACAGCTGAAAACAATTTCTTTCCCATCAACCTCTACAACAGTGGTTCTCAACCTTGGCTGCACATTAGAATCACCTGGGAATCTTTTTAAAATCCTGATTTCTGGGCCTCATCCTCCGGAAATTCTTTCTTTGTTACTAATGTTGTGGCCCCACCCCATAACAAAGAAACAGAACCACTGCTCTACAAAGTAGATGAGTTCCTTGTGGAACTTTAGTTTCTCTGAAAGCAACAGAGAGCTAGCAAAGTGGTCTTAAACCTGTGAAAAAGCACCACCCTAGTGGAGACTGGAAATCAGGAGTGGTCTGATAGTTTGATTGCATGTACAGGGTGATGGGATGAGTACAGGCTAGGGGTTCGGAGTCCAGGGTTTGAATCCTAGCTTTACTTCTACACACTGTAATCTTCTTCAGCACCAATAACCACATGTATTATAATAACATGTAATATGAATGTAAAAGTCATACTTAAGATTTTTTTGTGAGGATCAGATGAGATGAAACATGTACAGGCACAAAGGAATTAGTTTGACTACTATTCGATGCATTAATTCGTTTCTTCTTAAAGAAGAAAAATGTACACAAAGTATCTTCCAAGTTGTGTTGAACGGAGCTTTTAGAATAGACTCTCCCCGTATTTACGAGTATAGGCCATGCCGAAGGGGCAGGGCTGTTTCTCCTGGGGAACAGAGAGGGTATAAGACATGTCTTTAATTTCAGAGAACTCAGAGTCTAACAAAGCAGGTAAGTAAATCACTGCTGACCCTGAGTGTGCCCTCTCCCATTTTAAACCTTCAATGGCCTGCTACCACCTAAGAGAAACTACCAGCCATTGGCATGGGATTAATTGTTTTCATCTGTAAAAATGGGGCTAGAACTGCAATGGGGAGCTGTGATCTGAGCTCATTGATGTAAAGCACCAATCACAGAATCTGGTGTAAGGTAGCCACTCAATTCACAGTTCATAGTAATAATTTTTAAATTGATTTTAGAGAGAGAAGGGAATGGAGGAAGAGACGGAGGGAGAGAGGGAGCAACAAATCCACTTATTTATGCATTCATTGGTTGATTCTTCTATATGCCCTGACTGGAGATCAAACCCCCAACGACCTTGGCTTATAGAGACTATGCTCTAACCCAAGCATGTCAAACTCGAGGGCCGTGGGCCACATGTGGCCCACAACGAATACTTTTGTGGCCCAACCAATATAATGGTATGTAAGAAACATTAAAATAAGAATTTCATAACTTAATTTTTACAATATCCTGTTATACATAATTATTAACAAACTACAACGTTTGCTAATGACTGAATACTATAATCGTGTTGCATTCATTTCCCTTACGCGCCTATGTGTAGGTGCACCATTTCTCTCCACTAATACTAGCAGCAAATATTTTAGCAGCCGATTGCCATGTCATCAGTCTTGGACTGACTTGTTTGGTGTGCACAAAAGGAAATATTTCACTTTCGGAGAACAAAAAAAATAGGCTTATTTGCGTTACACTTATTAATTTGTGCAGTTATTCAATGTCTGGTAAGTTAATGTTCAAGAAAAAATATTAATTTTATTGAAATGTTCTATTTTATGTTAATAATTACTTATTTAAGCCCTTTGTATTCAGTATGTCTCTATTGAAGTAAACCTACGTTTCTATGAAAATTGAAGCTTTTTTTTTTTTTTTGCGGCCCCCATAACCTTAAACCTTGTTTTTTTGGCCCTTTTTAGCCTTTGAGTTTGACATGCTTGCTCTAACCAACTGAGCTACCTGGCCAGGGCCATATTAATTATTATCATAAAATTAGCAAAATGACCTGCTTTTTCTCCCAATCAGCCATTACTCCACCTCACAAAACTTCCACTTGTCCCAAAACGGTCCCCAGCATTCCTCAGTCACATACTGCCCTCTCCCTTCTCACCATTGTTCACTCACCCTCTCGCCTGGGACACCTTGCTCCCATCTCTGGCCCTTGTGATCCTAACCACAGTTAAAGTCTAGCTCAAAATACCTCCTCCACGTGCTCGCCACTCCCTAACTAGACCAAACAGCTCACTCCTGTGTGTTCCCACCTTCCCTAGTTGAATTCAATCACGTTTCACCTTCCCTGAGTAAAAAATCATAAATTCAATTTGAAGGAAGCCACTAAGAATAAAGTCACGACTGGAAAATTGTATTATGAACTAAGTAACTGTCTAAGTGAATACTATGAAAGTGACATGATAGTAACAGCTAACACTTTTTAAAAAGCTTTACATGCCTTAACTCTTTTAGTTTTGACAACTCTGATAGAGGCTACTTTACTTTTCCCATTTCATGGGTGGATAAACTGAGACCCAAAGTGGTTAGGTAACTTGCTCAACATTACACAACTACTAAATGTCAGATACTATGAAGTGGCAGATTTGTATCCAAACCCAGGAAGTCTGCCTCAAGAACCTATGCTCTTAAGCACGGCATTATATTGTTTCCCCAAAGCATTACAGAGCGATCTATTATGTACTACTAGAAAAATCAACGATGACTGTAAACAATTTTCTAAGGGCTGGATTTTGAAACTTTGAAATTCATCAAGGTATTCTATTCTGGATGTATATCCTTAAAGTGTCACAAAGAGTTGTCTTCTCCTTTGCAGCCTTCCTAATTCAAGTTCCTATGCTTATTTCTGCTTGTGCTAACCCACGCTAGACAACCTTAGCTATGCTACAGCCACAATCTCACTCCACGGACCCATACACCTGGTCTGCAGAGGGCAGCTGAAGATAAGCACCTACTACATCGAGAAGCACCTGAAGCTGTAATGAAAACTGCAATAGTCTATCGCCTTCTTGGGTTTTTGTCACTAGATATTTAGGATGCTTTCGCGTACTGGCTCTCACAAAAGAGCAATTCGACAGCCAGTACCTCTTGGTAAATGAACAGCAGTAAGCGGAAAAGTTTGCAGCCCCATAGATGGTGCAGCAGAGAATAACTAAAGGTGAACTGTGAGTCTGCACTCATTCACCTGAGCCATGGTAGATTTCTTGTCAGATCTTCTAAACCAGTGGTTCTCAACCTTGGCTGCACATTAGAATCACCTGGGAATCTTTTTAAAATTCTGATTTCTGGGCCTCATCCTCCGGAAATTCTGTTTCTTTGTTATGGGGTGGGGCCACAACATTAGTAACAAAGAAAGAATTTCCGGAGGATGAGGCCCAGAAATCAGAATTTTAAAAAGATTCCCAGGTGATTCTAATGTGCAGCCAAGGTTGAGAACCACTGTTCTAAATAGTCAAAGGGTCAGGCTTTCAAATGCATGCAATGCTCAGGACAGAAAAAAATAAGAAATTCCGCAAAGGTTCTTCACTGTGCAAAACAAAGATCAACTGTACGAAATGCTGAAAAGTGATGTGGTCTGTAATGTTTCCAAGACAGTATCAATCAATACATGTTGTTAATTTGTTAACCTAACAGTGGTTCAACTTTTTCATAATTTTATAGGCAAGAAAACTAAAAACCGGGTAAAAATATCATGCAGAAAAAATTGGCAAATCTCAAATTGAAATTCTCTTCCAACTTACTGATTCTAACTAAAATATTAATGGGAAAATATATATAAGAATAAGAAAATATATAGTAGTAAATGATATTTAATGTCAAAATATTACCTAAAAAGATGTATAGCATGCCTCACACATTAATCACCATAAAATCCCATTCTGAATTCCTAGCTCACAAATGCAAATGATGATTTTTTTTAGTAGCTTCTTATCATGTGATATTATAAAGCATCCTACTCCTCCCTTTCAAAAAAATCTTTTGATGATGCCAAATTAATTTTGGAGATGACTTTTCATTTTATTTAAGCCAAGATATTTTTTTCTCCTTTGCTATTTTAACTAAATAGAATTCTTAGAAATGAAAAAAAAAGTAACAAGTATATTCCTAGAGTAGAATAGCCTTTCATAATTGAAAAAGTTACATCAATCCTTTAATGTTATCCAGTCTTGGCTTTTTAATTTGCTTAAGAAAAAAAATATCACATATTCATGTCATGCTGCCAGCTCTGGATGTGTCATCTCTTCGGATTTCTGATTTGGCTGATAGGGTTTTTCATGACACAAAACAGTTTAAAAAGCAATTTCTAGTAACTTCACAAATGTGGCTAAGAAGCTGAAGACAGAATTTCCAAATACTAAAGAATCGCTTTTGAAGTTTAGTTGAAATGGCCTGATGCCGAATCCAACTATTTTTGTAAAAATTGCTTAACCAAAAAACATCTACTTTTTGTAATTTTTACAACATGGTAATTAGCACTGAGTTTATCTGAAAAAAATTTAAATCTTACCTGAAGAATTACTTGTATATTTCTGAATTAGTTCTTTCTTTTTTTCTCATCATCCATAAATATTTATTAAGATACGTTAGGTGCAGAAACTGGCTTAATACTAGCAATACAGGGTTTAAATTAAAGCAATCACTATCTGCATGAACCAGACAGAAAAATATCTACATAAACAAAAAATATCAATGCATAGTGCTAACACAGGGAGAAGGAACATTTTCATTAGACCTTAATGAATGAGAAAGTGGCCTTGTAGAGAGAGACAATTTCATGCAGAAGAATCAACATGAAGAAAGGCATGGTTATTAAAATATATAGTATGCTTAGAAAGGAAAAATGTGTTGTGTGGAGAGATGGGAAGGATGGGCAATGAGATTTAAATGGTAAGTCAGTGATGGCGAACCTATGACACACTTGTCAGAGGTGACACGCGAACTCATTTTTTTGGTTGATTTTTCTTTGTTAAATGGCATTTAAATATATAAAATAAATATCAAAAATATAAGTCTTTGTTTTACTATGGTTGCAAATATCAAAAAAATTCTATATGTGACACGGCACCAGAGTTAAGTTAGGGTTTTTCAAAATGCTGACACGCCAAGCTCAAAAGGTTCGCCATCACTGTGGTAAGTTGATAATGAATTCCTCAGGGTCTTGAATGCCATGCAATGAAGGTCACATTTTACCTTCTAGGAAAGGGAAATTAACAAAATCCTTTTAATTTTTCCTTGCACTTCATCCTATTCATTCATTATTTATGTAAAATTACCAAAGGAGTATTTTTTTTTAAAAAAAGTACTAACCACTCTAATACTATGAACATCTTCATTTTTGCTTTACTTCTAGTCTTTGTTGACAGACATACATTTTCATTGTTACTTTGTATTCCATATATACAGGGTGTCACCCAAAAAAATGCATATAGACTTTAACAGCTGATAGCTGCTAAATGAAAATAAAATGTATTTTAATAAACACTGCCTTTATAATTATATTTAATGTATGTATACATTTTTGGGGGACCCCCTGTATATACAATTTTGAAGTATGAGTTTTATACTTAACAGTGTACTAGAAACACTTTTCCATACTTCCACATGCTATCAAGGTTTTTTCAGGAATGGGAATAATTCAACCACTTCTTTCTTTAGGAAAATAATTCTCAGCATAGTGGGATGAATGGAACATAGGAAGGACTTAAAGCAAGTGGCTTCTTTTGGAAGTGGCTGCAGTAGTCCAGGCACATGATTCTAATGGCCTGAAACAGAACAACGGCCAGGGGGCGGAAGAAGAGTGAGTAGAATATTTAACAGGTAAAACCACAGCATGTGGTCAAGGGATGAACTACACAGGAGGAGAAGTTGGTGTCCAGCACCAATGACTGGCTGATCTTGTCTCTCTAAACAAGGAACCGGGAAAGGGACAGTGTAGGTTTAGCCTCACCTTGGAGGCACCTATATAACATCCAATTGAAGGCATTTGGAGGAAGTTGGAAACCAATAATCTTAACTCAGAAGAGAAAGAGAGAGCCATGATCATCTGCAGAGCAGAGTTGACAATGATGTCATGGCATGATGATGCCTTAGGGGAGAGCGTGTTCGGGAGCAAACACTGGCGAGTTTCTTTCAGTTTTCACTCCAGCAGTGTGCCAGCGTGGCAGTTTAATTCTAACTTATTTTGATGCACATCAAACACCTCCCTTCAAAGCTCTCAAACTGTCACCAAGGAAAGGTATCTTCCAAGTAAATCAACATCTGTTTTGATGATGCCTCTTATAAGACAATGCACAGCATTTCCTGAACCGGTGTGGTTTTACTCACAGTTATACCAAACCACAGGGCTCCTCTGAAGGACTGATGCAATTAGCTCGTGATAGCATCAGCAAGAAGAGTGAGTTATGGCACATTTCACAGAAGGCGTATGCTGGGTATGCTCTACGGAACGCAGGCTCAGGTACGTGATGGGTATCTGACTCCCCTAAGCTGGAAAGCATTAAAGAGCTTTCTAATGATGGTCTTCAGGGAAGACACAGGCCTGGCTCTTTAATTACTTGTATCTGCCTTGTGAAAGCAGCTCCCCGGGTTTAGGTGACCATTGGAAATCCTGCAGTGCTCAAGGGGGTGTCATGGTCAGCAGGACAAGTGACATAGTTTCTCACCAGACAAATGCTCTTTTAGAACCAATTCTTCTCTTTGCCAAGCGCAGATGGCTACTGCTAAGGAAATATCCCATGCGTGGATAAAGGCCTCCAAACAGCAGTTCCAGCCAGCATCTGGTATTCTGCTAAAATCATGTGCTTTATCACTTCTTTAATTTTGTTCCTCATTACTCCTCTACCTGGAAGCCTCCAACAAAGGCTCAAAGACACATACATCAACAACTGTGCATCTCCCTTCCATAGCTGAAAGACTATGCATCCGCCTCCTGCGTCACCAAAGCGGCCCTCTCCCCACCACCCAGCTGGAGGAAGCTGTGCAGAGGAAAATCTAGCCAGGTCTCCATAAAGCACATATTAAAAAGCCTCTATTGCCTTTAACACTGCTTTGGGAACCTGCTGTTTTTCCTTCCCTTCGCTGAGAACATGAGAAAAAGCCGGTTCCAGATCCACTTGGTTACACCTTTCCGCTGCCTCCCATCGTCAAAACTTGGTGCAGACCCAGAAGAGGATGCTTTCCAGTCTGTGCATGAGTGCGCCTTTTAACACACACTCAGTTAAGGATCCTCACGACCTCTCTGAGGAAAACTATGAAGTGGCCAGAAAAGATGCAGAAAATGGTTGAATGCACTGGGTTGTGGTTACCTTAACAGCTAATAAATTTCCAGATTACCCCACTTGTTCCTTTATAGGCTGGCTGGGCTTCTGAGTTCTTCTGTTTGGTTTTCCACTTGAACTGTCATATCTACTACCAGGGCTGCAGCCACCAGCAAGGGCATTCAGAGCAAGGACACCCTGCAAATCTATTTAGCATCATTCAAGGCCAGGCTTGCCCTTGCTGGGGCCAAGAGACACCCCCGCAGTCTGCTAACATCGATTTGAATCCTGAATCGGCTGCTGCCACCGTGGGCGCTTTGATGTGTGTCCATTGCAGCTTAACTTTATCCCTTTCAGCAATGGGATTGCTCTCTGGCCACCGAAACTTACCACTGGCGAGCCCTAACAGCTGAAAGAAATCTCATTCAAAATAACCTGCCAATGGCAGCAAGTGTGGCTTTGGGAGCCAAGGATAAGGCTTCTGGGTACCTCAGGTCTCTGCTACCCCCTCACTCCAGATGAACTCCCTGGATCTGCTTTTCCTGCTGTATCGCTGCAGGCAGGGGGAAACGCTATCACTAAGGATAGCCAGGGTCAGAGGTTGAAAAGAAAGGGGCATAAAAGAGCCTTGGACCTGGGGGGAACACTACACATTTAGATAAACTGGGGGTTTTAAGGGTTCAGATAATATGCTGACTCCACATCCTGAAAGGCGAGGCCATGAAAGAGTGAATGCAACCATCATGGTTTGATGATGCTCAGATCAACAAGCAAATATTTCCTGGGCAACTACGATGAGCTGAGACCTGGGCCCAATGCTGCGGGTGAGAAGGCAAAGAAGAGGGTGAAGAAGCAGACTCAGTCGTTAGCAAACCTCAGTGTGCAGGAGAGATATCTGCGGTGAGTTTCTTGGGCTCAATATCTCCAGCAATTCTGACTCCTCAAGCCTGGTGCTGCTGAATCTGCAACTTTAACACACACAGCCAGGTGATTCTATCAGGAGGCCCTGGAGCTGGGCTGCTTTGGAGAAACACTGGGCTATGATCTGACTCCTGCCCTCAAGCAGTCTGCAACTCGAATGGAGTGATGGCAACCACCCAAAAGCAAGGCAGAGCCACACATTCTTTTATGATGCGAGCTCTACATATTCTAGGAGTTCACAAAGAAGGGTGGGCAGTGAAGCCGTGAGCATTCAGGAAAGACCTTGTGAACGAGAGTCGGGCTTAGTGGTCAGGCAGAACTTGGAGAGGAAGGGACAGCCCCATGCAATCATCTTAACCAAACCTTCTGATTCAGCCTGCCACGGTGGCTACACTGCGGCCTAAATGAAGCTGGCCTGGGATAGAAGACACTGCTGAACAGGTAGAGAAGCTTCCGATGTTGATTGCAGGGAGGACAGTGTCACCAGGAGAATCATAAAACTGGCATTTCCAGATGACACAGTTTGCATTTTTTTTCTGTCGCATTTATGTGGTTTCCTGCACTTCATAATTTAACATATGTAAGAGAAAAAAAAATGCCGTTATGAAACCCAAATAATGTACCGCTCTGAGGCAGACAGCCACTTGCTAACAAGTGACATCTGAGCCATCAATGTTAAACAAGGTTTGGGGCTCTATGGCTCAAGGTTTGGGGCTCTACGGGGTTCAAGGACTGGCAGATAACCCATAACACGGCGAGAGCAAACACAGAAGGAAACAGATCCCCAACCAAAAGGGACAATCATTCAACACAAGCCTATCTCATGTATTCAAATGTTATATTCATTTAACACTGTGCTGCAAGGAATAAATTATTAACCACAGACCGCGCAAGGCCTGCTTGACCAAAGGGCTGGCTCACAAGATCGGAGCCAAAGGCAGGGGGGCCCCGCCCCTGACCCTTTCCTCCACATGGGTTGATCTTAGAGCCCCTCTGCAGAGATGACCCACTAGCAGTGGTTGGCAAACTGTGGCTCAGCAAACCGTGGCTCGCGAGCCACATGAGGCTCTTTGGCCCCTTCAGTGTGGCTCTTCCACAAAATACCGACTCTTCCACAAAATACCGACTTCTGCACATGGGCCACGAAGTTTCAATTGCACTGTACGTGCACGCCCACATGTGGTGTTTTGTGGAAGAGCCACACTGAAGGGGCCAAAGAGCCGCATGTGGCTCGCAAGCCGCGGTTTGCCGACCACGGCACTAGGGGTACACAGTAAATTCTGTTGAGCAAATATCAATCAAGCAGTATAATCATTTAACTAACTTCACTAGGGGGGGACTGTTGAATTTTAAATTTGCATAAGACTGTGGTGATCCCGGAGTCATGTCCTCCTGTTTTTAAGGTGACTCACTCCAAGAAGATGAGTAAGTTGTCCGAGGTCACCAAAATCGGTGGGCAGAACTGGGCTTCCACCTAGGGACTCCATTTCCAAAAAATACAATGAGCTAGGCTGACAAAGCTTTCTTGGAAGTCCACATTATTTTGGTATGTGGTTTGAAATTGTTTATTTATAGTTCAGAGTGTTTAAACTTCACTCCAAACCAAGACTGTCATTCAGGGGTACCGTGTTTAGTTAAAAGGTGCTCGATAAACATTTGTTGAACAGGACTTGGAAACTCCCAATGCTTCTCATCTTTGCCCATCCCAACACTTCATTACAGGGTCGCAAACTTGCTATCAAATTGAATCTGAGGTCTCTTGTATGATGAATACCTTATGCCAGTGCTTCCCAACCTTTTTGGGCCATGCCCCACCTAAGCATCTCTAAAGACCTGATGCTCCCCCTGTGACATATAATTCTTATTATTCAAAAAGTGAACTCCTATTCACGTGGAGGACACCTAAAAGGCCATTAATTTGGTCTAAACAAGCTTCCAAAGAACATGGCATCCATGAAAGAGAAAAATAAAAGAACAAAAGGACAGTTGAAGTATTGAAGAAGAAATCACTAAGAAATTGTTTAAAAAAATGATATGAAAAAATAGCAAATAAAGTTTCAAAACATATAATAGAGAACTGAAATGCATAAATATGTCAATATATATATATTTATATACTGTATATGAGGCCCCTAGAACCATAAGAAATGCAAAAAATTCACTGTTAATAACTCATTCTCGAATTGCCCCCCTTAAAAATCAAATTACTCCCCCCCACCCCGTGAGGCATGTGCCCCACATTGGGAACCACTGCCTTATGCTCTCAGCTAAAATGAAGTATCTGGAAATGTAGTTTGGTGAGTGTGTGTGTGTGTGTCTGTGTGTGTGTGTGTGTGTGTTTAGTTGTTTGGAGTTCTCTCTCTCCCTCCCTCCCTCCCTCCCTCTGGTCTTTTTCTAATGACAAATGCATTCTACTCAGATCCTATTATTCTGCACATGGGAGAAACAAACACAACTAAGTAAATTTCATCGCTTTCCTTCAATAGAACAAAGCTTTCACAAACATCCTGTGGCTTGGGCTGTAGAGAAATAGCCATGCACTTGAATAAGATGTCCTGGGACACCAAATAAATGGTGACTGATGAAATTTAAGTCCAAGTCTTTCGGATGACTTACCCAAAACCACTTGTGTTTCAAGACCATTCGTGCAGGCTGAAGTCCACGCTTTCTCTCTTGCTCATGGTCCGTGGCAGCACTAATTCGGAGGTCTCAAAATAAACTCTCTCATTTTGCTCCAATATGCTGCAGTAAGACAAAACAAAACACCAACTCAGAATGAGAATGCCACTTGAAGCAGTCAGTTGACATTCAGGGGGAAATCCCTGGCTTTTGTCATATGTATATTTTATAACCTCAAACAAGCATATTAATTACCAGAATGAAGCTATCGTGCAACTGATCTACATATGGTACCTAAAATACTGGATGGGGGGCGGGGTGCAGAGAAGAAGAAACAAAGCAGACTCCCACTCTCTGGGTAGGTACTGAAAATTATAATACACACTAGTGGGAATGTGTCTGCAAATTTCAAGTTTACTAATTGAAATTAGTGAATAAAGAAGGATTCCTTATGTTTAAATAATTAAAGATACCGAAATGCAGTTTCTCAAGAGTAGAAAGTGGAGAGAGTTTTGTTTCAAATTAAAATCCACCTGATTCTGCCCATTAAACTCAGACTGAGTGAACCACTATGAATATTTTTAAATAAAGGGCTAATGGGATTGAACAAAACAAATAAAGTATAAGAGAGAAGAAATGTTCCATTGCAAACAAGAAATTAGTGTTTTCGTTCTGACTCCTGATAAATCTTGATAAAGACCTTCTCCACCCAAGTTGGAAAGCAGCATTTACTTAACACACTGAATATGAAATGAACGGTTAAAATATGCATGCCTCTTCACCCCACTCAGAGCAGCTGGCAAAGCCTACGCCTTCGAACTGTGTGTGACAAGGTCGCTCTGAAAAGTTCGCTTCTGCCTGAGAGTTTTAAAAACGCTCACTTGTCACAGGGCATTGTCCTAGCTCCAGATGCTTAGTCAAATCCACCCCACTGTTTGTTTTTTGACAATGCCCATTTGAGCTCTGGGAAACGGTCTTCAAAAGATGTTTGCATCCTTTTTCAGCCTTTGGTGAGCTCTTCCTCAGCTATTCTGAAAGTCCATTGGCTGTCCCCCAGTTCTCTAACTACCTGATTGCTTCCTACCATAAGTCTACTCTCTATGCATTTCCAGAGGTCCCTAGGCAATCACCAAGACCTCACCATCAAATAACCTAGCTGTAGAGCTGGTATACTTTTATGCCTCTCTAGGCTGCTGTATGCAAAATCAGTTCCTTGAAAGACTGCTGAAGCTACTGCTTTACGGAATACGCGACATGTTTGAAAAGGACTTTGGGGGGTTGTATATAACTGTGGTTAAGTTCATGGAGACACTTAAAACTTTGGAGGAGGAGGAGAAAGCTGCTCTTGGTTAATGTTTAAACAAGGGAGTGGAGAATAAGACCATTATATTTTCAGTCTAGCTGGAGGAGCGACTGCCTGACAAGGACAGTCTTTTTTTCTTGTCTCAATTCTATCAATTCTCACTGAATGTGGGGTTGTAAAGATTGTATTCCTTATCTGAGCACTTTTCATGAAATGTAATCAGCTCCCACTCAAAAGTGTAAAAGTAACGTATTGATACGAATCAACATAAGCCAGGAAGTTCAAAGCATGAAAAACTGTCTTTAGTTACAGTTTTGGTAAAAACTGAATTTGGAGAGAAGAGGAGGATTTAAAGCAAGCCCACTGCCAGTTACTGGCTGGTATCAATCTTGTTTTACTAAAAATAAATTGTTGCCTTTCTCTTATATGTTACCAGGTCTGTATCTTGGTATTCTAAGGAAGGGTCTTTGTCATCTAGTTCAAAATTCTTCTGCAAATAAAACTGCTGGCCCAGAGAGGTTGATGGACCTCTTAAAGTCACACAGCAAGTTAATTTGTGCCTTGACTAGACTCTGGGTTTAATCGGTCATGCCCATTGATTCTTACTGGACATAATGTTGTTGAACAGAATGGAATGTGGTGTTGGTTTGAAAAGTTTACCAGAAGCACAACACTTTTTCATGGTATCGAAAACACACACTCTCTCTCTTTTTCTGTTTTGTTTTTGCCCTAAAGAAAGAAATTCATTTTGGGATTATATTCTTGTCACCAAGTAGAGCAAAATCTAACTTGGAGAAGCAGAACAGCTCCATTATTAGCTCAGGGCCCTCCACTGGCTGCCAAAGTCTGATGCCCAGAGGCTTATACTATTTGTAGAGGAGAAAGGGGAAAAAAGGGACCGTCTCAATGACAAGATTTTCCATTCTTATCCCTGTCGAGGTGAAGGAGTTGGAAGTGATTTATTTTGTGATTTATAGCTGACCCTCAATTACACATCGTCCCACAAGAATGAGACGATTTTTATCCAAAGAAAACCACTAAAAACTCTGCACACCTCATTTTAAGCAGAGCTTCAATACACCTCCCTTCTTCAGCAAACTTTTCAGTAGTCTGCTAATCACCAACCAAACAAACTGCTTGCCTTTCCTCTCCTTTGCCCTGCCATTCCTATTTGCCAGGTGAAGTTATAAATAGAGATAAGACCAAACATCTAGAAAGGAAAAAAGAAATGTAATCGGGGGCCTGAGCATCACAGATATGCCTGAACACTGAGAGTCGCTGTATAAACAAGCTTTCGCTGCAGAAAGTGCTCCCTTCACTAGTTTATCCGAACAATGGTCCATGTGCATCTTCTCCCTACTTCTTAACCTACCACAGAGCTCTACAATTCTTCTATTTTTGATTTCCCAAATATACCACAATCTATACTCAGCTGTCAAAAAAGTTGGAAAGGAGGCTGGCCGGCATGGCTCAGTGGTTGAGCGTCGACCTATGAACCAGGAGGTCACAGTTAGACTCTGGGTCAAGGGCACAAGCCTGGGTTGTGGGCTCGATCCCCAGCGTGGGGCGTGCAGGAAGCAGCCAATCGATGATTCTCTCACATCATTGTGTTTCTATTTCTCTCTCCCACTCCCTTCCTCTCTGAAATCAATAAAAAATATATTTAAAAAAAAAGATGGGAAGGTGGTCCCTTGCTGTGTGAAGAGTAAACGCCTGGTTCTTTAATTTCAGGCTGGTTAACCTGGCTAATTTAGCTCTGAGAGAATCTCCAGTGCAGTCTGCAAATGCTCCAATAGGTATTCCTACAAGACTGAGTGTCCTTTGGCACATGTAAAGAGTTCTCCCTAAAATTACTCAGTGGTTTTTAAAAAACAAGATATTGAAGAAGACAGCCACAGAAATTTCTCCTTGAATTTTTTAAGTGATAAGGGGAAATTTTATAAGCATTTCTGTGATAATTTTCTGAACAGTTATAAGCAGAAGCAGCAGCAAAGTTGCAATAGAAAGTCACTAAGGATTTAAACAATATTAAGTTTTTAAGTAGGAACTGGCAAGGCCAAAACATAAAAAAAAAGCTCTTGAACTATACACAGTACGATGGCTATTGTCCCTTTAATTCTTATAACAAATCAAGACTTTCCCACTCTTTGCCTGACAGACACATGTAGCACAGAAAGCGAAAGAAATGATCTCCTCACTTCTACCTCGAGACAGATTTAGAATGGCATTGTTGTCAGAAAGGAACTTGCTGGTAGTTCTATCACCCTGTTTTGTAGGCGGGGAAAGCCCAGCATGTAGCAGTCAGGAGCATGTTCTTCATTCTGTGGAATACTATTGCTTTTACTGTTAGCATTGTGCCCACAACCAATGGAAACCAAAGGACTGGAAAGAAAATATCATTAAAATACAACAAAATCCACTGCCATTTGTAAATCCTTCTGTTACAAAAAGCGACTGTGTTTTATAAAACCATGAGATGCATCATGAATGGTATTTTTTTTGCCATTTAAAAATACCAAACAGTAGTAATAGCTCCACCGCTAGGCTGCCAGGACTTAACCTGCAATTTGGGCAATCAGTGTGGGACGGGATCACTTTGTTTTATGACACAGGAGCAGATGCTACTAATTAACACACAGAAATATCCAAAACAGGGTTTTTAAAACATATGAGTTTGGAAACATAAGTAGAAACAGCTTTGAAGACTATAAGCAAAATAGTATAATAGGATGAAATATGAGTGGTTTTCTTTTTTAAAAGAGAGTTAGGTTAGCTGGTAAACTTTTATGGGCCATCCTCTTAATAAAGCATGGATTTGAAGAAAAGTACCTGTGAAATCTTGCTTTTTATTTTTGAAAAATAGGGAGAGAGTAACATATATCATATATTAGCCAGTGTGTTCCATGGGATGCTGTAGTCCACTGTGGAACATTAAATTATGCCAAAGATAAAAAGAGGATTTAAAAGGTTGAAATAAATTTGGGAAACACTTTTGAGGGCTGTTGATGTATTAATATGTATTGCAAATCTCTAAGAGGGAAGAGAGTATGCATTTTGGCCCATTTATATTTATAATAATTTATTTAGTATACATAATAATTATGTCCACTGCATGTTACAAAAAATGGCATATCTTTATGGAAAAATGACAACATTCATCAAACAGAAAAGTTAGTGAGAAGAATGATACTAATTTACATTTCTGCAAATGTCTTTCATGTCTGGCTTAACAGAAAACAATATAATTCTCAAATGTGTCTCTAAACTCAATTTGCTACGATATGTTATTTGAAGTACAGGGAAAAAATGGGGCCTTCATTTCAAGCTAATTGTGGAAATTATTTCATATTATACCAATACTTGACAAGTGGTAGTTTCTTAAAGGATAGGGCAATTTGGAATCTGAAACATATCAATGGACTCTTTATAATCTTTTATATTAAAATTCATTGGTTTATCTTGCACTTAGGACAGACTTTTTACCATGCAGGATTTTGTCACACCAGGCACGGATCACCTGGAAAATTAGACCAGTTCACTGAGGTATGCAGATCTTCCAAATGGACACATTTCATTCACATCAACACACATCATTTTGCCTCTGAAAAACTCCACTATCCACTTGTGAGAGAATGGGAATGCAATAGGTGAGTAATGTTTGAGTACTGTTATAAAAATAGTTTTCACCTTGCAGAGCACCTCTCACCTGTCCCAAGCGTCTTCCGGGTTCTTAGAGTGAGAACTGCTGACTGAGCAGACCTTCTAAGTTCTACAGACCCCTCCCACAGAACTGGACTGCCTTCCTGCCCTTGGCTTATGCAAGTCTAGCCAGGCGTCGCTCTCTAGCGGACCTTCGGGTCCAACCCAACAAGGGCTGTTTATCCAGGCCAGCCATGGCCCTGACATAAACCATGAGGGGACAGTAGGACAGGGTTAGCTATGAAGAAAACATCTATTTACTTGGATTCTACCAGGTAAGAATCTGTGAAAGGTGTAGGTTTGAGACTTCTTTAGTAAATACTTTCTTCCAACCTAGGCTTTAATAATCTAGTCAGGATTTGTTTTAAATGAAGACAGTGAACTTTGTAAGTACCCTGACAGACATTCAAAAAGACCTGTTTCATGAAATCAGTTAATGAAGTAACTATGCAGTTATAAGCCACTAATTTTTTAAGAAATAAAAGGAACTACTAAACAACGCTAGTTAACTTTGGGTATTAATGTACACATGCAATAATAATAATAATAACAACAATAATAGCTAATATTTGAGTGTTAATCCTTCAAATTACATTATCTCCTTTAGCCTTACAATCATCCCAGGTGGTGGATACTTTCATTATACTATTTTTAGTAAATGAAGAAATGGAGGTGTATGTAACTAAATAACATACTCAAGTGGCTAAATAACTGACAGATTCAATACTCCTTTAATTTTCTGACACCGAAGATTCTCTCTTAACAACTCACTATGTTGCCTTATTTTCAACTAACTGTTTTGAACTTCACTGATCTAATTCTTCCTCTGACGTTTACAGCAGTCCCCCTTTATCCGCATTCCAAGATCCCTTGTGGATGCCTAAAACTGCAGATAGTACCAAACCCTACATACACCATGTTTTTTCCTATACACACATATCTATGATAATTTACTTTATAAATTAGTCACTGTAAGAGATTGAACATAACCAATAACAACATAGAACAATTATAAAACACTATACTGCAATAAAGGTTGTATGACCCTGGCCGGTGTGGCTGAGTTGATTGGAGCATCATCCTGAACACTGAAAGGTTGTGGGTTTGATCACTGATCAGGGCACATACATACCCAAGTTGCAGGTTCTATCCCTGGTTGGGGATAGGGAGAGTAATGGGAGGCAACTAAACAATGTTTCCCTCTCGCATAGATGTTTCTCTCTCCCTCGCCCTTTCACTCTCTCTAGAATCAATGGGGGGGGGGGAGTTATATGACTATGGCCTCTTTCTCTCAAAATACCTTATTGTACTGTACTCACCCTTCTTGTGATGATGTGAGATGATTAAATGCCAAACCTACTCCTGAATCTGTGTAATCATCCCTCACTTGCAGTACTTGGCTTGGTGTCACTCACTTTGGGAATCCCTCGCTGAAGTCTTCCACCCACAAATTTAATGCCTTTTCCATCTTAACTAAGCACTAATCATACACGGTGGCTGTAAGTATTGCAGTGTGAGGTGACAGCAAAACTAGCAGGAATATCTTGTTCCTTCTTCACAATTTCACAGATAGAGATCTTAGCAATCTTTGCATTCTTTTTTCTTTCCTTAATAAGTTGAGAATTTTCACCTGTTTGCATAAAATAATCTTCATTAATCATGCACTTTGGGGCCATTATGAAATAAAATAAGGCTTCCTTGAACACAAGCACTGGGTTACCTGGATAGTGGATCTGATAACCTAATCAGCTGAGTGACTAATTTGGGGGGGGGGCGAGGAGTGGTGTTATAGATCGGAGAGACACTGGACAAAGGGGTGATTCACATCCAGGGCAGGATAGGGAAAGACAAGGAGGGATTTCACCATCCTATTCAGAATGGCATGCACTTTAAAATTTATACATTGATTATTTCTGAAATTTTCAATTTGATATTTTCTGACCACAGTTGACCCTAAGTAACTGAAACCACAGAAATCAAAACTGTGAATAAGGGGGAATGACTGCATTTCAAAGTAATGAGCTGCTTAGTGATTCCTTCCCCAAAGCAGACAGAAAAAAGAAATCTCTCTCAAAAGCTACATATGCTGGGTGCTGTGAAGTCCAATCTTTTGATTCTTAAAAGGTGAGGAGGCAGGAGCACTGGTAATCACGTTCTGTAAACAAAACCCACGATACACCCAGCCCGTATGTCCTTTCTTTTCTCTGGAAACACATCAATGCAACAAGGGCAATGGGAAGGCTGTCATCTGTGAGGCAGCGAAGGCAAGGAGGTCGTATTAATTAGCCTTTCCAGGTGCTTTCTAAACCCTGAGCTCCCGCAGGTCAGCTTGTTCACGCTGCACCTGTCCCCTTGCCCCTTATTTCTCCCATCTGGATGCCTTTCCTTCTGCTAACCCTGAATCATTCAACATATGCTGAATACCTTTCTAGATTTGTCATAATCATTTTCCAACACCCAGCTCAAGACATTTGTTGTTCCAGAACCACTCCAGCTCTCCCTGTCCCCAAAGAACCTCTGGGAGGGACTCCCGTCAGTGTGGGCTTACATTGCACTCCGCAACTGTGGGTAATATTGCTTCATTTCTGTGTCTCATCTTTCACAACTGTTAGTAGATGGCGCGTAGTCTCAAGACCTGGAGAATCTCTCACAGCACTTCCCACGGTGCTGAATACAAAATAGCATGCTTGTTCCTATTTTTCTCCAATTAGGCAGAGACTAAAGGACACAGGCATGTATTTTTATGTTGATTGATTTTTACACATTTTCCCTTCAGTCCTAAATGAAACAAAATTAGCAGTGTAATTCAACCAGAAATGGTAGATATTTTTTAAGAGAGAGTAGTCTATACTGCAATCAATGGTGTTCACTGGGAAGGAAGCTCCATGCCATTTATGTGACATTCTCAGAGTAGAAAGAATGAGGTCCATCCTAATGTGAACTAATTTTAGAAGAACTGCTGACAAAAAAAAGTAAAAGTAAAAAGATGCATCTGGGTACACCCAGAAATCCACTCATCACACTCAGCTGTGTTTAATGACATCCATTACCTGCAGGCCCATGTCCCATTGACATGGTCTGTACATCTCCGTTTTCAACATGAATGCCACAGCTGGCTCAGACCTTTTGAAAGAATATTAAAAAGTCTGTGGACCACAGACTACAGGAGAATCCAGCTCATTCCATTAGCGTCATAATTACTCTTTGAAAAATTATGCTACGTACTTCGTATAAAATGATACAATCTAATATCAAGTGATAATCACACAACCCTTCTATCCTTTGTCAAACTCATGATGAGGCATTTCAGTCGCCTAGAAAATTCCCGTTTCCCTCAGACAAACCAAATAAATTGGAGGCTGTGTATTTGCAAGAGACATGGTTAGGAGCGACCCTGTTTTTTCACCATGTCAAACTTCTGTGCAGAGGTTAAGAAAGGAAAGCCGCTGTAATGGCTCACATCTAATCGCTGTGAGACTCTAACTTAAGTGCTGGATTCCCACATGTAAGCCCCATCACTGGATTTGCAGAACCATGCAAATCGGGCCTTCCTCTGAAATGCAACAGCCTGATCTTAGCCTTCTTTGCATAGATCATTCTTGGTGGAAATTTTCAACACCACAAAGGTGGGGAAAAGGGTGTGTCGCACATTGACTTCTTAGTCATATTTCCTGATGCTGCCATTTTTGTATATTTAAAATATTTACTTATGGCAACATTGGAGTAATTATAGTTTACAAAGCACTGTTCTCTTTTTCTGTCTTGGTAGACCCCTCAGCATGCTGCACCACAAAAGGAAGCTCTCTGAGTCACTGGCGTGACTTAGGGAGAGGCTGGTGCTCTTGTTTGGCGGACACCAGTGTCCCATTGCTCTTAAAATCTGAGGTGAGCAATCCTAGGCTGGCAACGTTTTCAAAACAGCCTTTCATATGATACAGTAGGACAATGCTAAACTAACACTTCCCTTATGCCTCCATCCACTTTCACATCTGTGTTGCCCACACCCACCTGTTCTCAGTTTTGAGCACCTGACCCCCCCAGACAGACCACCCAACTGAAGCTGAAGGCGCCACGAGTTAAGACCCCCAACTGAGGAAGGGTAACATAATGGATCAAAAAAAAGAAGTGGAGCAATGCTGGGTGATAAGAGGCTCTGGGATCCCACTGCTCTTATGTGTCCACTAAACCTGTTCTTGGTACCCTGGCATCACTGAATTGCCCAAACTGGAAACACCAAAATCAATACCTCTGCATTCCCCTTTACTCCACAAGTCAGCTGGTTGCAAATCCTATCAATTCTACTTCCTGGTTATTCTTCTTGAATCCTAACCTGTGCGCCCTCCAGCATCACTGCCTCTACTCTCACCCACTCCTCCTGCCTTCCCACCTAGATTTCTGACTGCTCTCATGGTCCTCTAATCAACTCACCAGACCCACAGACGTGATGACTACACTGAAAACCATACACAACTCCAGTTCACTGTTCCAACAATCGCAGAAGAGGAAGGGGGAGTGGGAAACATCAGTAAATTACACGTTGAGATCCACTAGCCTTTCCCTTTTGTTGTGATCGGGCAGGAAAGAAGAGAGCTGGAGAAAACAGATGTGGAGGGTATGCAAAGGGCCAAGGACCAACATTTCATTCACAGATTTCTCTCTGAGCTTACTTGGCTCATCTGTATTTTGGGTCAGTTTTTTTAAAAAACTCAATCTGACTTTTAATCATTAAAAATAATCCTAGAAACATGTCCTGTTATGCATTGCCAAGTTGCATTGATGCATTTCATTACTGCTTGAAAGGCCACATATTAAAAACACTACTCGAAGTCAAGCTGAAGAAATAAAGTGATTTGGGATATTTTTTAAAGCAGTTACTAAAACAGAAACAAATGTTATTTTTAATCTCTGGCTCACTGTAAACTGACAAGATATGAATATGAATTTTACCAAGTAATGTATAATAACTGCTTCTGCTCACCACAACCACATACCAGCAACTCAGTGTTATATTTCATTTGGACGTTATATGTGGAACATGTCATCTAGATAACACACCACCCCATTCAAGTAGATTGACTCAAGCTAGTTTTCAGAAAAAACTTAGTAAATAATCTTTTTTGTTGTTGTTGTTAATTCTCACCCGAGGATATTTTTCCATTTTTTGTTTGTTGTTGTTTTTTTGTTTGTTTGTTTGTTTGTTTTGAGAGAGTGGAAGGAGGAGGGAGAGACAGAGAGAAACATTGATATGAGAGAGAGACATCGTTTGGTTGCCTCCTGCATGCACTGGACCAGGGTTAGGGAGCCTGAAACCAAGGTACATGCCCTTAGACTGGAATTGAACCTGGGACCCTTCAGTCTGCAGGTGGACACTCTATCCACTGAGCTAAATTGGCTAGGGCAGTAAATAACTTTTCTTAAATTTGATTTTATAAGTCATTGCAAAGTTATAAATTCCTAAACAAGTGAGGAATAATATCTGAAAAACAGTAACCTGATAACCTAATTGTCTAACTGTTAGTGAAATCACCACCACATTTATTGAATATGTACTTTGGAAAGGAATTCTGCCTGGCTTTCGTCTGGAGTAAAAAGAATCTGATATGGATCATGCCTCGGGAAGGTAATTCTCCATCTGGGAAGACAGCATGTACGCAAATGACACAAGTTCTTTGCCATAGGTAAGAAAATAAGAAAAGAGCTCTGGAATGTCAGGAGAGGAAGCTGTTTCATGCAGGAGAGGGTCTTGGGGAGGAGTGCACAGAGAAGGTAGGTCTTAAGGACTAGATGGTGGGAATTCTGAACTCTATTCCTAAAATGAAAGTGCCAGGAAAAGCTCAAACTAATCCATTTGTCTCTAGAGTTAGCATTTGTTAACTACTCTGTGTTAAGGAATTCATCAATGTTATCTCTAAGTGTTCCCAACAAACATTTAATGATAGCCTGGTTATAGCTGATTTTAAAGACTCAGAGAGTCACTGACATTTCTATTTGCTGAACATTAGTAAGTCAAAACTGCATCTATATCAACACAACAATTAATCACATAGAGATGACAGTCTTAACAAGAACAATCAATGGTCAAAGTCATTACAAATCTTGAAAGAGTATGGCTTAATATAACAAGGATTAGGATATGCCATAAACAAACCCCTTTCCCACCAAATTTAACTGAAATGACAAGATTGTCAAAAATGTAATATACTTATTGATTCTGTCCTCTAACACCAGTGTTATGCAACGGTTTCATTTTACACGG
>NW_005365280.1:1412665-1430262 GCF_000412655.1 Myotis brandtii
TTTTATTTCTCAAAGTGTGATCCAAGAACCTTTTATGTTAAATACATCACAGGAGATTGCTCATCAAAAATGAAACCCCAGGGCCTCACCCTACTTAGGCTCTTAGGGCTCAGGAATCTGAATTTTCAACAAGCTTCCCCCTCCCCCCAAGTGAATACTAATTGAATGTTCAAGTTTTTGAGCCCCTTGTCTATATTTTCCTCCCCCTTGTCTTCTCTTATTGGAATATGTCTTTGTCAGTTTTAACGATTACCTTCAACATCCTACAAATGTTTTTGGTGCCACATGACATCACCTAAAATAAAAATTGCTTCTAAAACATTGAAATTGCATCACTGAAAACAGGATTATTTCAAACCATTTTTACAACCCTTCTTTTTCTATACTACCTAGCTCAAATCAGTGAAACATGCTGCTGGCAAATGCTCTGGGTTCCACAGTAGGCAGAATCACCCTCCACCCCAAAGATGCCTACATCCTAATGCCCATAACTTGTGACTGTTACTTTCCATAGAAAAAAGGATTTTACAGATGTGATTAAATTAAGAATCTTTAGATGGGAAGAGAGCACAGATAAGCCAATATAACCAAAGGGTCCTCAACAGTGAAAGGAGACAACAGAACAGAGTCAAGGGGAGATGTAATCATGGGAGGAAGGTACAGGGAAATGCAACGTTGCTGGCTATGAAGATGGCCACAAGCCAAGGAGTACAGGTGGCCTCTAGGAACTGGACAAGACAATGATACGGATTTTCCCCTGAAGTCCCTATAAGGAATACAGCCCTGTTGACACCCTGATTTCAGCATGGTGAGACCTGTGTTTAATTTCTGGCCTACAGAACGGTAAGATAATAAATGTGAGTTGTTTTAAGCCACCAGGTTTGTAGTAATTTGTTATAGCAGCAATAAGAAGCTAATACAGGTTCTATGAAAGAAATAAATACTCAGATCACCTTTAACAAGAAGGCCATGGCCCACATACTTTTTAGTCTTCCCAAACACATAAAGACAGAATCCCAAATATTCGTTTGGATAGAAATGGGACATGGCCCAAATAGTTAATTTTCAAACAACGCAGACACTTCTTTTATCTATCGCTGTCCTTATTCTGCTCTTCCCACTCAGACCTGCAGCTTACTTTCTCACCTTCCACCAAGACACACTAGTTTATCACTGAAAACCACAAAAACAGTGGGTCTGAGTCAAGGTTTCTCAACTCTAGCACTACTGACATTTTGGACCATACAATTCTTTCGTGGTGGGGACTGTTCTGTGCATTGTAGGACACGTAGCGCATCCCTGGTTCTACCCATTATATGCCAGTAGCACTAAGTCCCTCTCCCGGTTGTGACAACCAACGATGTCTCCAGGCATTCCCAAATATCCTCTGCGGGGGGCAAAGTGGCCCAGGCCACTCTGAGATCCACGGCCCAAGGCATATGTCGGTTTACCTAGCAATCTGCTGCTCCCCCACAAGTTCCTCCCATAGAGGAAGTCTCGCACCCGTGTATGCATCTGGTCTCATTCAAACTAGTTGCCTATGAATTCAGTCTGTTTGGCATTTTAAAACAGCTCTAAGTCAAAACTCAACCACAGGTTTTTTTTAATGGCCCTGCTACACTTATTCCCAGCCACAGGCAACGGAAACATGGCCTCTCCACAATGACCCACAACCCACCCCTGCCAATGAGCTCACAATCCAGTCTGCTGCTGTGAAGGAGGCTAACTAGGCCAAAGCTCACTATTTGACTGTGATCAGGAACTTTCTAAAGCTCTCTGCATCCTTATTACCTAGACATCATTAATAAAAATCCTTTCAATCAGGTGTAACACAGTGAAGACCAAATTTGCAGATGGCTGACTGAAAGCCTGACTCTGATAACAGAACAGATGTTTTGGCATAGGTATGGGGACAAAGCCAGTGTTCTGGAAGAAGAAATCATTTCCTCAACAAGTTATCTTTTTTAAAAAATGACTTTAACAATGACGCTAAAGGATCCTGTTTTATGTAGCTCTTAATTCTGCTCAGACTTTGCATTTTGATCGCAAAATAACAAAACAGCAAATGCTAACATAGCTCCTATTTTTACTGAAATCTTTTTTTTGTTGTTGTTGTTAATCTTCACCCAAAGGTATTGATTTTTTAGAGAGAGTGGAAGGGAGGGGAAGAGAGAAAGAAAGATAAACATCGATGTGAGGGAGACCCATCTATTGGTTGCCTCCCGCACTTGCCCCGACTAACACTGGGGATCCAGCCTGCAAACAAGGTACCTGCCCTTGACCTGAATCAAATCCATGGTCCTTCAGTTGGAGGTCCAATGCTCTAACCACTGCTCAGTAGGCTTTACTGAAATCTTAAAACTACAGCTTCCAGCCCTGGCCGGTTTGGCTCAGTGGATAGAGCGTCAGTCTGCGGACTGGGGGGTCCCGGGTTCGATTCCGGTCGGGGGCATGTGCCTTGGTTGCGGGTGCATTCCCAGTGGGGCGTGTGCAGGAGGCAGCTGATTGATGTTTCTCTCTCATCAATGTTTCTAACTCTCTGTCCCTCTCCCTTCCTCTCTGTAGAGGATCAATGAAATATATTAAAAAAAAACACACACAAAAAAAAACTACAGCTTCCAAAACCAGCTAGGGCTTTACTGAAATCTTAAAACTACAACTTCCAAAACTGGTTGTGACATTCATAGGGTCACAACTCGTCTATGAAAAGCTACAGCCAAACCGAGCCCGGTGAAGTCTAGATGAAGGCAGCTGAGTTACAGAAAGCAGTGGCTTTATAGAACGTTCTCCCAGGAATGTTAGCATTCACATCCCTGGTAACTAGAAGTAACCCATGGCTTTTTAACAGGTTAGCTGAATTGCAACCTTTATAGATTAATCCTCCATCAACTACTACCATATTAATTAATACTAAGACTTTCGAAGTTTACATTTTTTCTCAGAGGCCTTTCTCCAAGTGCACAACATCCTCACAAAGTCTGAAAAGAACATCACACCCATAACTGGAGACCTGAGGGCCAAGGTGCACCACACTCACTATGGATTCCACTCCCTGTCCTCCTTTCAGATATTTTACAACTACTTCCAGGGGGAGGGAGTTGTAACGATGCTGGCCTCATGGTATTCAGCGCTGACAACCACAGACACACATTTTCTCTTTTACCTTCTGGGAAGATGTTACACATTTTCAACTTGTTCTGAAGATTTGAAATTCAAGCATTCACGACAAGTAGCACACATGAGGAAGGAAGGGGCAGGAAAAGAGTTTTCAGGGGGAGGCGGAGAAAAACCTTATAATGCTATTTTATTTATTTTAATTTTTATATATTTTTATTGCTTAAAGTATTACAAAGGGTATTACATATGTGTCTTTTTTCCCCCGCCCTTGACAATCCCCTGGCCTCCCCTACACCCCAGTGTCTTATGTCCATTGGTTATGCTTATATGCATGCATACAAGTCCTTTGGTTGATCTCTTACCCCCCTCCTTCCTGCCCCCCAACCCTCCCCGGCCTTCCTGCTGCAGTTTGGCAATCTGTTTGAGGCAGCTCTGCCTCTGTATCTATTATTGTTCAAAAGTTTATAATGCTATTTTAAATTGGGGTACAGGGCACTGGCAGGGAAGAAGACGACAGGGTGGGGAGAAAAGAAACTTGGACATCATTATGCATGGACCCCAATATGCAAAAATACTAAATTCGGAAGTGTTGCATTATGAAGGAAAACATCAAGACAGGAAACAGCATGGAGCCTGTGTCTCCAACTGGGCTACCCTCCTCAGGCTAGTACTCACACCTCCAGAGCAGTAAAATAGCAAGGGTGGGTGAGTCTGCAACTTGATGAAAATACATATAAACTAAGATTTATAAAGGATTATTTCCCAACCCACACTCACCCCTTTTATATGACTAACTGAGAAGAGCAGGGGAATGCTCTTAAGTGGATTGAGTTACTACGGATTTTAAGTCTCTGCCAGATTGAATATCCCATAACTGTAACTTTTTACTTTGAAAGTTACTCAGGTACTCAACACGCTTATATAAAAATAATGTATAAAGTAGCTCCTTATTTTCAAACCTACAATTACAAGCATATGAAACCAACTCTTGGTCTTAGCACCAGTATTATACATCCTTTCAGCTATTAGGGAGACTGAAATCTTATTTCTTCATTCAACATTTGCTGAATGACTCCTTTGTGCCAGGTCCTAAGGATATACATGAATAAAGCGTGGTCCTTGCACTCTCCATCTAGTGGTGGGATAATAAACAGACAATGGCAGAGTGTGGCTGGTCTATAAAAGAGGAAAGCAGTACAGTGGCAGAATGGATTTTTTTTTTCTCTTAAAAAATATATAAAGTTGGGTTCCTACCATGATGCCCAACTCACAAATTGAATTTTTTGTTGTGGCTTGCTCGTGGTGACCAGAGGATTTCAGTGTGGTTCTTTTGGGCTGGAAACATCTCCATAACAGATTTAACTACAAAATTGGCCTTTACTCTGGAGTATTCAGCTGACAAAGAAAAGTTTCACACCAGAATCAAGAATTGCTTTTCTTCTATTCTATTACGAGATCTGGAATCGCATGCTCATTTTCTCCTGTGTTCACTTACCCTCTACAATATTTTGTAACATATCAGATCTGAGCTTTTTATCTCATTTTGCTGGCTTAGTTTATTTTCACTTACTAGCTAACAATTTGAAAAGATCAATGAATAATGTCTGGTCACAGTAAGCGAAGCACCATGGAAGATGGAAAGAGGACCAAGAGATTGTCCTTGTCCTTAAAGAAGCTTTCCAACCCTAATCTGGGAGACAAACATGTAAACAAACAATGAGGTTCATGTGAACCTAGAGGAATGAAGGTGAGTGCTGGGAGGTGACAAGCAAGAACTCAGCAGGCAGAGGGCTCCAAGTTGGAACGCAGGTATTAATTATGTGTGCACCGGGGGAAGGAAACCTTCTATTTTTAAACTCCCCTCCCCAGAATGAGTGCTCTTTGAAAATCCCTCTTAGATAAGAGAACAGGGAGGCACAGAAAGCTTGGCCATGTTGTTTTTAAAAGTCAACTATGCTATCATGTTTGATCCGTAATCCTTAGATGAAATTATTTTTCAGCCCTTGACTTATTTCCTCTCCATAATCTTGTCATTACTTCGGAAGTAGTTTCTAGTAGCTTTTCCACAAAGAGCTAGAAAAATCTGTGTACTAGGATTTTTCTCCAAATTCTGTTTATTTTACCCATTTTATTTGTATCCGGTTTCACTCACACCAGTAAAAGTTGACATGTTCATGTAGTATTTTGTTGAGGGTTACTCTTCAGGTAAATTGGACATGAACATTTGTCCTTTCAAAGCAGTTAATTCGTTTTTATGCAGTTATATGTTCACCTATTTTTTTCACCAGATGACTAATACTGAATGCAAGCAAAAGGCAACTGATGAAATTCAGATATAACTGTTTAAATTTTATTTTACTAGTCTTAATTCATTGTTTTCATCAATCAGCACACCCTATTTTCTGTACTTACAATATACTTTAAAATTGTGAAATTTTAAAAAAATTCAGTGATTGTCTGAAAGCAGTGCATGTGAACTTAACTGACTTTTTTTTTTTTCTTGCAACTTTTATCCGTGGCTATTGGCCTAAGAAGACCTGCTGCTTGAGCCAAATGCTGTTTGTTTGTTTCTAAATTCTGGCAATAACTTTGGATATATCTTTAATTCGGCACTTAATTTTAACAATGGCAAACATTTTAAAAAGCTTCTTTATTAGACTGAATTATTTTAATTGTGCCAGTTAGAAATGGTAGGAAGAAAGGTGAGGGGTTGATATCACCTGGCAAAAATGCAGGTTAAATTATTCTTCTATAGCAGAAATATATACAATGCCAACACTTAAATTACTTTTAGGATTTTCACTGACATTCTTCTGTATAAGCTGACTTCTTGGGTATCCAGTTGAATTTCTTTTGATTTGACAAAAAGTACATGTTTATAAGTTTTAATCAACTACTGAGTATCTTCAGTTATTTGGGTAAATCTTATTTTCAAAAGCTTACTAAAAATGCTATGTACTCTATCAATCATAATCATTTTCATTCTTATATCAAAAGGGGGCCCTTAAGCCCAAATGTTATTTTCTTATCTACAGATGGTTTCAATTGCTTTGCTGCACAGAGAACCTGGCTGTCCTTTGGCTGGTACACTGTTCCAGCTAAAACTGGGTCCGAAGAAAGAAAGTTGAATAGGAGCACAGGCTGGGGAGTTCAGATAGACTTTTATGAAACAGTTTTCTTCTTTGTGTTTTTTTTTCTAAGAAAATCTGAATATTCACCATGCTAGTGATTTTCTGATTTGAATATAAGTAGAGACCACTATTTTAATTTCACACAAAAATCAGTGGAAATTAATCTATCAAAAGGAAAGGAAAGAAGAAGGAAAGAAAAGGAAGAAAGGTAGAATGTATGGAAGTAAGGAGGGAGGTATGGAGGTCCATAAAAGGAGGAGAGGAAGAAAACATAATAGTTTTTATGTGGGAGGTTAAATTCAAATCTTCAGAAAAAGTGATATATAATCCAAATTAACTTTGAAAATCCCTTAACTTTCCATAAGACACTGCAAACATGATTTTGTGTATACAACTCTTTACAGCAATTTCATGTACATCAAGCATGTCAAACTCGTGGCCCATGGGCCCCATGTGGCCCACAAAGAATATTTTTGCAGCCCAGCCAATATAAAAATTTTGTATCTTAATTTTTACAATATCCTGTTATACATAATTATTAACAACGAACTACAACATTTGCTAATGACTGATTACTATAATCATGTTGCACTCATTTCCCTTACATGCCTTACACGCAGGCGCACCATTTCTCTCCACTAATACTAACAGCGAATATTTTAGCTGCCAATTGCCACGTCATTAGTCTTGGACTGCTGACTTGTTTGTGCGCAACAAAAAATATTTTGCTTTCAGAGAACAAGAAAAATAGGCTTATTTGCATTACGCTTTTTAATTGGTGCAGTTATTCAGTGTCTGGAGAGTTAATGTTCAAGAAAAAATATTAATTTTTATTAAAATGTTCATTATTTTATGTTAATGATTACTCATTTTTTTCAGCCCTTTGTATTCAGCATGTCTCTACTGAGATAAACCCATGTTTCTATGAAAATGGAAGCTTTTGTGTTTTTTTGCAGCCCACGTAAACTTAAACCTTGTTTATTTGGCCTGTGTTAGCCTTTCAGTTTGACATGCTTGATGTACACTGAAGTCTGGAAGCTACTGAGTTAGACTACAGGAAGAACTCACTGCAGGTCTGCACACAAATGTCTGAACATTCAAATCATTCCTCTCTTACAAGTATTATATCCCTGGAATTAAATGGAGGAATTAGCCCGGCCAGCATGGCTCAGTGGTTGAATGTCAACCTATGAACCCGGAGGTCATGGTTGGATTCCTGGTCAGGGCACATACCCCAGTTGTGGGCTTGATCCCCAATGGGGGCATGTAGGAGGCAGCTGATCAATGTTTCTCTCTTACTAATGTTTCTATCTCTCTCCCTCTCCTTTCATCTCTGAAATCAATAAAAATAAATCTTTTTTAAAAATAAAAATAAGCAGAGGAATTAGTTGAAGCAGTAGTGCTTTCCAGCAGGTTTTACTTCATTCTGTTGTAATATTAAGCTGCTTTAACTTTAATGCATATTAATAAGTTTATTGTTGTTGTAGTTAAAGGAATTGTGGTTCACATCTTGAGTTCCTAATGTAGTGGAATTAAGAGTCGCTTCAAACATAACTGCTTTATGCCCTGGCCTGGTAGCTCAGTGGGTTAGAGTGTTGTTCCCATATGCCAAGGTTGCAGGTTCAATCCCCAGTCAGGACACATATAAGAATCAACCAATGAATGCATAAATAAATGGAAAAACAAAACAGTATTTCTCTCTCTTCCTCTCTCTCTCAAATCAATAAATGAAATTTAAAAAATGAAATGGAGCAAGGATTTTTAACTTACCTAGTAGGCTAATTGATGTTTTTCTCTCCTTCTCCTTTCCTCTCTCTCTCTCTCTCTCTCTCTCTCTCTCTCTCAAATTAATAATAAATAAATAAATACATAAATCAATGCTTTAAAAACATTCAATCTGGCTAATACTTTAAAAATTAAAGCACATAATCAAATCAATACCAATATGCCTCTTTTTTTCTTGGGTTCCACTGTTTTGGAGTATTTTGCCATGAGCTCCCATAAAATGCATAAATTTTAAATAATTATGGGAAGATGCTGCTCTGCTTCCCTCTCTGTACCTGGCTTTTCTGGTGAGAGCACCTGGATACCTGGCCTGTGAGGAGGGCCAAGGTGCAGAGCTGCAGGCAGCTTTGTAATAAGGTGATGACCTGAACACCTACTGTTTCAGGACCCCCAGGAAGGCGCCTCAGCTCTCCACATCCCCTTCAACTCCATTTCCTTTTAATGTGAACCCTAATCCACAATGTTCCACTATACTTTCCAGCTTCTTTATCTAAAACATACACTCCTCTGGAAGGACTAACAAATTAAGATACAAACTGCATCAGATTCTTCAAGAAAAGAGGGGCCAGGGCAGTTCCAACACAGGTATAGGAATGGAGTGTCACCAAGAGAGAAAAAGGGACAAAGGGGTCCCAGAAGGCATGGAAAAGTGGTTACTGTCTTATGCCCCAGCTTAAAATCTAAAGTGAAACAAGTAGCATTGATGGGTGTTATTCACTGTTATACATGAGGAACATGTCAGCCATAAAATCCTTAAAAAAGTTAGAAAACAGGGCAAGCAAGGACCCTTTCCTTTTTCCCCTTTATGAACAAACCAGCATGTGCCTAAAGAAACAATCCATTTTATTATTTTACAAAACTCAGTATTCCATCATTAATTATTTCTTCAGGAATAGTTTGAAGTATTACATCAATGAGACTCTAGCTTCTAGAGATTGAATGATGTCATGAAAATTTTAAAAATTAAATTAGTGGTCAAGCTAGCAGACAAAAGGTTATATGAGCAAAAGCTGAGCCCTGGCCAGTGTGGCTCAGTTTGTTGAGCGTCGTCCCATGCCTCAGAAGGTCTCCAGTTCGGTTCCCGATCAGGACACATGCCCACATTGCGGGTACAATCCAGGATAAGGCTGAATGTGGGAGGCAACGT
Organism: Myotis brandtii; assembly: GCF_000412655.1. Lineage (NCBI taxonomy): Eukaryota > Metazoa > Chordata > Mammalia > Chiroptera > Vespertilionidae > Myotis > Myotis brandtii. The sequence goes on from NW_005365280.1 coordinate 1,421,846, forward strand.
ATAGATGTTTCTCTCGCGCCTCTCTCTCTCTCTCTCTCTCTCTCTCTCTCTCTGTATAGATGTTTCTCTCGCCTCTCTCTCTCTCTCTCTCCCTTCCCTCTCCCTTTCCCTCTCCTTCTTCCTCTCCCTCTCTCTTTAAAATTCAATAAAAACATCTATATATATAAAGAAGTAATTGCAAATGAGGTCAGAACTCCGTAACTGTCACGACCAGCTCAGGAGGAGGGGCCAGGCGGGGCCCGGAGCCTGAGAGATTAACACAGAGGGGCGCCTGCTCCGAGCTTCCACAGCGCAGCTGGGGGCAGGCCCCAGCACACACACACACACACACACACACACACACACACACACACACACGGGGCACCTGCTCCGAGCCTCTGTGGCCAGACTTTGGGGAGCGGGCCTAAGCTGTCAGTAGGACATCACCTGAGGGCTCCTGGACTGTGAGAGGGGGCAGGCTGGGCTGAGAGACTCCCCCCCCCAGTGCACGGATTTCATGCACCAGGCCTCTAGTACTTTTATAAAGTTGAATGGGGGAAGAGATGTGGAATTTAGGAGCTACCTAATAAATTCCGATGGAAAGCAGACATGACAATGACAATTGTTATTACTACTCCTGCTCCAAGTAGACACCTGGATTTTTGAGGGGCTACTTAGTCCCTGTTGAAAATCTCTAACCCTGTGCATCTCAGCTGGACATTTTGGAAGAAGAGGTGTCCCTGAGGACACAGAAGCAAGAATGTGTGTCAATCAACAATGCACAGAGGTAAGCCCTGCATTCCTGCTTGCACAGTCTCCACTGTAATTCTATCCTAAGCAACCAGGGCGAGGGTGATGCCACAGGGGACATGTGAGACAGGCTGCCTCTCCAAAGCTGGCAGTCAGATGCAGTTAGAGGAGAGTAAAAAGTTGTTACATGTGTAACATCCACATTAAAGAATACCAAGTCAGAGCCAATTAGGATGACCATTTGGCACTCCAGGCTCATGCATATGGAAATGGATCCGCCATCAATGAGCAATAATGCATGGGAATTGTGGGAACGCGCTAACATCAATGCATCAAAGACACTGCTGCACACCTCCGTCTTTTTAATTCCCATTAGGTCACCCTTGTCTGGGTGAAAAGCGTTCAGTGAATCAATTGCTTCTGTTGAACTGTTTATACATTTTTCAAGTCCTGATTAGGCCATTAGCCACTGAGCATATTGCACAGTTAACTAGAGCAACTGCAATTATGCAACTTCCCAGGAACATACAGAGAGCATTTACAGTGAGACCACAGTGCCAGCAAAATGTGTAATGGAGATTATTTGTCAGCAATTTTAGGAACCATGTGCTTACATGCCAAACGAAATATATGCATGGCAGATAATAGTAGTTGGGGTGAAAAAAAGATACACAATGAAATTAGCAATGTCTACTCTTCGGAGTATAGTAAAACCCTAAAAATTAAAGCTACCCTATAATACACTTTTCAATGTCATCTTTTCCCCATACAGTAATGTCCATAAGAGACTTGAGACAATGCAGCAATCCAACATAAAGCACAAGAACGGAATCTTGAACTCATTCTCGGTGAGCAACTTGTTCTCCTTCGGAGCGCCCCACACATCTGTCAACATCTGTATCTCAATAGAGTGAATACTGGGTCCGATGTGAAGAATTGCCCTTCTCCTTTCAGTTATTTGTTCTCATATTTCATTTTCAAGATCAGCAAAAACGTATGTGATTATATATTTGAGGATTTCCCATTCCAACTAATAGAGCATATTTATAGAAGAAAGGCACATGTGAAAGGAACATTTAATTTCGTTTTATCAGGACACTGAACCGATTTCTACTCACTGCCTGGGATAAACCAATGACAAATATGAATGAAGTTTTGTTTTGTGTTAGTTTTTTTTTTTAAGAAAATTTGCAAGGGATCAGCTCCATCCCAGCAGAGAAATGGGAAATGATGGACCATGAGAATTGGGTCAAAGTGTCTACATTCACTGTACAAGTAATAACATAAGCAAGAACCTCCCTAGGAGTGTTTTATAGTGTTTTTTATGGCAAGACTGTTACTCTCTGGCCTGTTAATCCTCACTTTCCTACTTCTAATCATATACTTTATATGTATTTATTTGTTGAGTTATATATTTTAGCTGAACTTGGAATGACAGTTATTTTTAAGAAGCTGCCAACATGGGTCAGGAGGAACCTCAGAAACCTGGCTCATAGTGACTCTGTCAGAAGGAGCCTTGACAGCCAAAACCAACCAGAAAGTTGATGAGATCCAGCTTTCCAAAACACTAGAGAAAGGGCATCCTTTACTTTCTTCCATATGGCTTTTCAGAAAAAAAATATTATTTACCAAAGAGAACTCCATTTATAATGCAACCAACTACTTCCAGTGTGTTCAGAGTGCAAATCCAGATGTCCCTATGTCAGTCTAGTTCCAAGCCAGATGCAGCTTTCCTCACCTTGGATTGGGACATGGTGTGGGAGAGACACGGTGCCCAATGGGCCGGCACACTGGAGGCATCCAACACAGCTGCTTTCTGAATTACCAGCCCGGCTTGTCTCCACTGACAGCCTTCCAACACTAATTGTGGCTGTTAGGATAAAGAGGGCAGTTTCTCAGCTTCAGTGCCTTTAAGGTGATTTCAACTTTCCACCTCTGTTAGCTCTCCTGCAGGAACTTTTGACATGGATCCCTCCTTAATATTCATAAGGCAGAGTTGCTCAGAAGAAAAATTTCTCACTCCTCATTAGAGAGCTGAAGACCTGAGTCCTTTGTCTTCTATATTTTGGAGATTATATTCAAGTGGTTAGGGACTACCTAAGAGTATTTATGACCAATAGACTCTTGGATTTGGGCTTGGGACAAATAAACTTTTCACAAGAGTCCTTAAAAACAGACAGTGTTCTGTTTGAATTCTGAACACCATTCTAGTACAAACATGCTTGGCATCTACTGCAAGAGAGTTTTCGTCTGGGCAAACTGTTCTGCCACCACTATGGACCTTACCATGTGGGACCCTGGGCTTTCCTCTTCTTCCCTGGGTCTCAGTCCCCCTTCCCCTGAGATATCATTGGTGCCAGGGCTGCAAGGGCAGAGGGTTGTGCATCTGGATGCCAAGGAGCTGTGGGCACCTCTGGCAGGGGCATGGTTCATGCCACATGCCTCCTGGCCCCTCCTTGGTCTGGCATGATGACAGAAAACGGCCACTTTTGTCATCATTTGCCTGTTACTCCAACACAGACCACCGGGATGACAAATCCAGTTCACGGTTGATAGCTGAAGGCACAAGGACATCTAGAAGTCATCCTCAAATCCAGGAATTATTTTTTCCCTCTTATCTCCTAGTTTCTTCCCCAGGGAGATGATACAGAGAAAGGATCTGTCTCTGCTCTCCTCCTTATTCCATGAAAAAGGTTTCAGACTTGTCTGACCCGAGTAAGCAGCAGCCTTCAGAGATAGTCAAATCCATAACACTCCCCTTCCCATATTAAAGTGTTCCTTACTGAAGTGCTTCCTACTGACTAAAGACTATTTTTTATAGGGATTAAATATAAGAGCTGGAAGTAATCGTAAAGATGATTTGATTTAGCGGTGCCATGAACTGAAACCATAGCTATTATAACCTAGAATCCCTGGACCTCAACCTGCCCACCACGCAGGTCCTTGACTCATTCAGTAGAGGCCGGTGGGAGACCAAGAGCTCTCTAGGGGCTTGTGAAGCCACATTAGAAAACCACTGGTGTAATCCAACTCCCTCACTTTCCTGAGGCCCAGAGAAGTTAGGTTACTTGCCAAAAGCTACACTACCGTCAATGACAGGCCTAAAACTTAACAGTTCCCAGTGTTTCAGACCTGGGCCATGCTTTACCTGTCCTTCCTAAGTGTTTAGTATTCAGTAAAACCATAATCATTTAGTATCTGCTAATAAAGATCATGTATTCTTAATGAATATGTAATTCAATTGCTTTGAATTTATTATAAAAACCTATAATTTTTTAGAGTCTTATATGCAAATGTCACCTTTCTTAAATTAGGAGTGTTTTCTGAAAGAATTAAGGATTCCTTATGAATTTACCTTCATAATCTAGAGATAGAGACTTCCTGGGATATAAACCAGAAACACACTGAATGAATTCTTTTTTATAAAAATATATTTTTATTGATTTCAGAGAGGAAGGGAGAGGGAGAGAGAGATAGAAACATCAATGATGAGAGAGAGTCATTGATCCACTGCCTCCTGCATGCCTCACAGTGGGGACTCAGCCTTGCAACCCAGGTATGTGCTCTGACCAGGAATTGAACCATGACCTCCTGGTTCATAGGTTGATGCTCAACCACTGAGCCATCCTGGCTGGGCTGAATGAATTCTTGTTTAGTAAAACCAACAAAATGGTCAATAAATTAACATATTCGTTAACTTCTACAAACAACACACACACACACACACACACAGAGTTCAACTTCTTACTCCAGGGATTACTTACAATGTGGCAAAGAATTTCAATGCTTTCACTATTGTGTCATTTGAAGGTAGAAGTGCATTGTAATTTCTGTTCACCATTGTACTCCATTTTGATCACTACTGTCGTTTATATATCAGCTTGCAATATAGACTGATAGTAAAACAATAAAACTGCATTTTGTAAAACAATTCTAAAACGAAGTCTCTGACAAATGAGAGTGGCACCTCCACACCGCCATCCCCCACCCCCGTTATTCAGAATGAGTGGGGCCGGGAGCACTGGGTTTTCCCTTTAGGGGGAGGAACAACTGAATGAGTAATGAGCGAGGGCACCACAGGTAGTTCCCCCACCCACAGACGCAGAGGCACCTTGCACATTTTGAAAGGAATGCACAATATTGCTCTGCAACACCCACACCACACGCAAAACCACCACTTTTAAAGTCAGCTTCTCACATAAAATCCGGCAGCACTCCCTGTTAGAAGCTGAGAAAAAGAATACTGCTTTTTATTCATGGTAAGGTGTACCCAGGAGTTATACTTTGTTAATCTGAATCTAATTTATATAGCTAACAAAGTATTTACAGGTGATAAAAAAAAGTACGAATTCACATCAAAACCAATCAGGAAACAGAAGAACCAGTCATTGTTCAATCTTTCAACTGTTAAAAGCCAAAACATTCTTCATGTGTTAGCAAGCCCTTAAACAAAAATGTAATTTAACAAAGTAAAAATATTTTCTTTACCAATAATTCTTTTAAGAAAGCATTGACCTTAGCTGTACCAGTATGTTTACTTGCTATCTCTGTTCTGTTTACAAATTTCTAAAAGTGAAATATTTCCAGGGAAAAAAGTTATAAATAATAAATGATTAAGGTGATTTAAAATTTTTAAAAATATTTCTGATAATTTAAAGAATATCACAATACAGAATTTCCTTAATTGAAATTTCTGTGTTTTTGAAGAATCTTGCATACATTCATGTAAAGTCCCAAAAATGCAAATTCAATAAAAATTACTCAAAATATATTGACTTTTAGCTTCTTGATACTATATCATCCAGGGCATGGTGACACAGGCAATAATATTATCAGTAACACCTCATTACACATATTATATATCATCATCCTAAAATATTATAACACAGTCTAAACTTTTAAGACCATGACAGGTTCTGAAATAGATAATGTCTCCTTCTGAACTTTCCACCTTATACTCTTCTGAAGTAGGATGCCCAGAGGTATGAAAAACAGGCCATTTAAAATCTGGTAACATACCATGAATTAGTGAATTACCTTAATTGTTCTTGTCCCAATTAAAACCAGTAAGAAAGGCATCCATCCAATATCCCAACAGAGAGCCAATGTTTCTAGTTTTGTAATTAATTACCTCATGGGAGTCCAGCTCAGAGGCATGCGACACACAGGTTTATGAGGATTATGTTGAAGAGAGATGTTCCATAAGAGGAATTACTTAGTGTAGGTGGACTTCCCTGAAATAAAGATTCTTGGCCACTAGAACCATTCAGTAGTATACTGTAGGCTAGAAACAAAAAAGATTAAATAGTACACAGGGGTGTGCAAGAGCAGGTTTACAGTCGTGGATATGTGAGTCTATTCTTGTATTATTTATTAATTATTGTATTATTTCCCATACTAACAACTGTGAACTTATTTTGCCCACTCCTGTAGTCATCTGAGAAGCTTATTTTTCCACCAATAAGAAGCAAGAAACCTTATGAGCATTTTAAGGCAATATTTTTTAAGCCTTACAAAAATATTTAAATACAACCTCTCCACGCCCTTTTTAAAAACATAAGTAAAGATGTAAATGAAGTCAATCAAATAAGACAACAAATAAAAACTTTCTATGTGGTCAGGATTATATGTTTCTAAGTTTCATGAACTTCCAGGATATTTAAAAAAGTATTTAACTATAAAGTATGTCAATAAATAATGTAGTATTCCAAAATGTGGATGGGGCTGTAATTCCATCTAGTTACTATGATGACACTATAAACCTTGGATGGAATTACAATCTGAAAGTGAATAATCAGGGTGTGCTACTCCGAATGCTTGGGGAATCCATGATGAATTCAACTTCTAAAATAATAACTACTAAGCCATTGGCATGTAATTACAACCAGGAAGCCAAGCTGTCTGCTGGCTGGTACATGAGAAATGTTCAACTGAAAGTACCACTCACTTCCCTGTAGCAAAATCTATTTAATATATCTGAAAAACCTTTTCCTCTCCAAAATTGAATGTCCTACTTTTGTGATGAGAAAATATCCACAAGGGTCTACTACACAGATATATCTTATATCTGTGAAGACCGCACAGTCTAGATGCTGCCAATAAAATTTTAGGATCTTCTAAAAATCACCTCCTGACACCTAAAAACATAAACTCCCAAAAGTACAATGTAATAAGAAACAGCGGTGGAGGGCGGGGAGGGGATTATGCACAAAAGCCATACAAAATTACTGGCATTTCTTCTGATTCTTGGAGACTAGCCTGGCATTTATTAGCATAAACAAAGCAAAGTGCCTGTGTCTGTAAGAGGGGGAAAAAATAAAGATTAAACTTGAAAGATTAAATTCAGGGTTGTAGAAAAATCAACTTAGAAACAAACTCAGAATTTCCCCTGGGAAAACAAAAGACAATGACACTATGAATCAGCATTTTTCTCTAAGCAGCCTGGACTCAAAGGCAGACACACACACACACACACACACACACAAGCACCATCAGGAATGAAGAGAAAGATATATACAAATTTAATCTACATATTTATATTTAGGACACACATGGCTTCCTTGACCTTTCCATGCCTTTATCTTACCTAACTTATTTGGCACTAGCAGAGGTCACCAAAGCACTGTAAAGTCTGTATTGCCATAGCAACCAGGAGGCTAAAAAATCATCCTCTGCCAAAAATCCTCATCAAACAAACAAACATAAATTGTACTTTCATATGGCCACTTCTAACACCATCATGCTTCTCACAGCACAAGTATACGACATCCCCATGGAAACCCAGTTCATGGAGGGACCTCTTGTGGATTATGTGTCACTGGGTTCCTGTCTCACTAAGAGTTCAGAATTTACTAATGACATTAGCTCCTAAATTTATTTCCAATCTCCAGGGATTTGTGTATACTTAATCCCAGTGGTTACCTAAAGTAAAGGTAAGGGACAGTAGGCAAAAACAATACTGATGAATTTCCATGAATATGAGACATGTCATTAATAGCTTTACTTAAAAAAACACACCGTCTTGTTAAAAAATAAAAAAGAACTAGTGCAATGTTTGTCTCTTGGGAGTCCATCCCTCCCTGTAACTTGAGAAACATATTTGGTACAAGTAAATAAAGAAATAATTCTTGAAATGGCTGCGAAGTTACAGAAAGAATAAGTGGAGATAGGGTTCGAAACTCAACTCCTAAGGCAAGTTGGTACCAGATACCATTGGAATTAACAGTTCAAGGTTTCCCTGGCTGAGGGTCTCTAGCTCAAGGACAGGCACATCTCCTAACTCTGGCCTCCTTGAAATGGTTAAGTAAGTACTTGCTTAACACTGAATCGTTTTTGAAAAGTTGTAACATCCAGTTGATGGAATAGAGCCAGCTTGACTCAACAGAATACAGCAAACCAAAAATATAAGGGTAATAGGGAAAAAAGGGAATTCTTTATATGTCCGCTTTCCACAAAATATTCTTAGTGACATCCAATCAGCTTTCCTTCTGCTCCATGATAAACAGGCTATCTAAAAGGGAATGCCATTCTAAAACCACCAACGAAGTACTTCAGAAAATGATATGTAATATCTTGAGATTCCCACGAATTATATCCCTGACAATCACCAAAAAAAGCTGGTTAGAGTTAGACAACTCTCTCATTTTTCCAGGTGCTTCGCTGAAAGAAAACATGGAGACAGATATGCT
>NW_005365280.1:1430285-1445771 GCF_000412655.1 Myotis brandtii
GGGAGGGGTGAGGGAGGGAGGGCTACCTTTCCTACATGCAGCAGGAATTTCCTGTCTGGCATATTTTAGTGCAAATAAAGACAATAATTACTCATTGGAACAGGGCTTGTGAATCGGGCAGTGTTATGGGACTGCAATGCTTAAGGCACAGGAAAACAAGTTTAGGGCTGGGGCTGTCCTATTCTGGATAGAAAAGAAAAGAAGATAACTTGTATTCTAAATTTAAAATTGTTTTTGACAAAACCCTCATTGGGAGTTGTATCCACTACAGGAGACTGGGATGAAACAAAGAAAAATGGGAATTTTCGGATTCCTAAGGGAACATGGAGGGATTGAGTTATTTTTTGAAAGTACCATTTGTGCTCTAATTGGACAACCTGTAGGAGTCAGGGGACAATCCTTAAGAGCTTGATTATGACCTTCAGTACGCACCTCTATCAGCAACTTGACTTTCTCCAGCCCATATAACTCAGTACTGTTATGCCTCCGCTGGAAAACTAGCTACATGAAGGCCATTTCCTCACACACATTACCAAAGAACTCCGAAGTTCTTTCTCCTGAATGTTTTACAGCTTTCCAGCAGTTCCTCATTCTTCACAGGTAATTAACCTCTTGATGGGCTTAGAGCAGCAACAGTGTTAGAAACCACAACACATTGATGATAAGTTATAAACCAGGGGAGAGGATAATTGGAAAATAGATTTCCAGGCTCATTGGAAAATACATTTGCACGTACTGAGAGAAAGTACACTCAACTCTTCAGGAACATATGAATCACAGAACTCAGCTCTGGCAGGGGCCTTAGAAAAATCCCTCTATTTCAATTTCTGATACTGATCATAAAAAATGGAGATACCAAGAGGGAGGGTGACTTGCCCAGACATATTCAACTCAACACAAATTCTGTCAGCGCTGCCTACGGACCTAACCACAACACCGTGGCACACACACTGTTCCATCCAGTCCCCTGGGTAAGTCATGCTGGTGCAGTTAGTTCAAGCCCGTGTCTCCTGCCCTTAGCTTGTCCGATTACACTTTAGGAAAGGACTTGGAAATAATGACTAAGCTCCAAAAACTGAGAATGAGACAAAAGGAAAAAGGAGAGGTAAGAAGGGAGATAAAAAGAAGAGTCAAAGACAATCTATTTTAGCTCTTGCAAACACCACTTGTGTCTTTCATTACATGTAAATGTATGATGCAATGATGTGACACAGCTTCATGTATGCTATAGTGATGAGGATGATTTTTGGTCCAGATTTCACTGCAGGTGTCACCTTTGGAATGAGTTTCCAAATTATTATTTGCTCCTTTCACCAGTGTCATAATTAGGTATGGTGGCAACGCTCCTGGAGGTAGGAACCTGTGTGTTTTGTTCACTAGTATAGTCCCTAAAGCTAGGGCCTACCTTGCACAAAGTGAGCACTCCGTAACATTTACTGAAAGAACGCATACTGAAACTCCGGGGAGGAATGAAGACAAAATATGCACAGTCTGAAAATGCATAGGCAGTATTATCCTTTTCTTAAGGGAAAATGAAAAATACCTAATAAAATGTAAGAACATGTTAAAAGAGAGGGTTTGGGGGAATTTATAAAGAGGTGAAGAACATTAAAAATGTAAAGCACCTATTAAGTAAGCAGTTACCATCAGTTATATCCATTAGTAGGTACTATTAGTGAAGCCAACAAGTTTCCCGTGTTATCAAGAATTTACAATCTGAAGTGTAAGGCCAATAAAATATATTAAAGGGTGGTAAATAGCCACTGAGAAGACACCCTGGACAAATAAATAAAATACAGGCAAATGTAGTTGGAATTGAGTATAAATGCAAGCTCTGGGCACTGTGTGTTCAGACAGAATAAAAGTGGTCACTGTATTTTCTGATGAGCTCTATGAAGTTTAGATAATTGATTGACTTGTTTAAAACCACTGAAATAAACATTTCTCTCTCTGCTTTTAAATTTGAACCTCTATGTTAGCAGCTATATTACAGTCACAAATTATATAACAAATAATTTGGGCTATGACTTTAGGTTCTCAGACAACTTGCTAGCTCTCTAAGGAAATAAACTTACAAATCAAGTCAAGTGTCGGTAGGTAGAATAATATTAACAAATGTAATTATAAAATTTGCCTATTTTAAAGACTCAAGAAAGACAATTCGATCCAACTAATACACAGGTATTCACACAATAGGAAGTAAACACAAATAGCTTATTCTTTAAAAAAATAATATGATTTTGGCCATTGTGAATGCATAATAATAATAATAGCAACAGCCATGTTAAAAATAAAGACTATGGATTAAGTACTATGTTCGGTGCTTTACATGCATCCCATCTCGTTCTTATAAGGATATTAGATGCTCTATATTTTTACTTTAGAGATGAGGAAACTGGGGCTAGGAGGCTAAGTGTGATGCCCAAGATCTCAAATTGACAGATCTGAGTTCAAAACCTCAGTCAGAACGACCCCAGACCTGGAATACAGGCAGAGTCCTTTACTGATAGCAACATAACTATGGACGATCTCATCTGATTTACTGGACATAGGTGTACCTGTACACTGAGCAGTCATATGGCATACAGTGAAAGCCTAGGCTTTGGAGCCCATGCTCCTGGATTCAAATTTCAGCTCTGCCACTAACTCAATAGCTGCATACCCTAACCATTCCGTGCCTCTGTGCCCACATCTCCAAACATGGGAATCATAATAGTACCAAAAGAGCTAACACCTGCTGACTTATAGGGCTGTTGTGAGGATGAAATGAATTAATAAACACAGAAATCACAGTACGCACTCAAAAATATTACCATGTGCAAGTGCTTAGTATCCTTTGGAATGCTAAAAAGTGCATTAAATTTGAAGTCAAATGGCCTCAGCCTCATATAGTACTAGAGGCCCGGTGCACAGATTTGTGCAGTAGGGGAAGGTGGGGTTCCTCAGCCTGGCCTGCACCCTCTCACAATCTGGGACCCCTCAGGGGATGTAGCAGTGGGCCAAGAGGGAAGAGCCCAAGCCAGGGCAGGCGCCGCACTGCTTGTGCTCATCCCAGCCTGCTGTGCCTGCGGCCGCTGTTCAGTAACACTGCCGCGGATTCAGGAAAGGCTCCTACAGCCGGAGCTGCGCTTGCCAGCCATGAGCCTGGCTTCTGGCTGAGTGGCACTCCCCCTGTGGGAGCGCACTGACTGACCTCCAGGGGGCAGCTCCTGTGTTGAGCATCTGCCCCCTGGTGGTCAGTGCATGTCATAGCAACTGGTCAACCGGTCATTCTGGTCATTCGGTCATAATGATCAATTAGGCTTTTATATATAAAGATGTGACCTGAACCAAGTCCCTTAAACTTTCTGATCTTCATTTACCTCATCTTCAAAAATAGGAAGCCAATTGCCTAGACTCCATCCCAGGACTGTCATAGGAAACCGGTAATGGATGACAAGGTGTGAGACAACGCTTTGGAAACTAAAAAGTGCTGAATACTACCATGTCCATGTGAATTATCATCATCAACTTTGAGCCTCTCAAAACTAAAGAGGTCATCTTTATTATATTCTTTCCTGCCTGAGAGTTTAACTTAAGCTTTGGTTTCAAAGTCTTGATACTGGACTCCCTATAATAATAGAACAAATCTCCAGGCATTCAGGACTTGATCAAATGGAACTCTATTAACTACCTCCTTCTGCACACCCACCGTGAGAAAGTAATTGATGTTCATCATGACCCCACAGCTCTCCAAGACTGAAGTACCTTCAGGGAAAAATTAAATTATGCTCAGCCTAGTTTATTATGAAGTGTATTTAATTATAGTCAAATTCTTTGAAAACTGGTGACCTAGGAAAAGCACAGAGAAAAGCTGCATGTTCTCTAGGAACTGGAAGCTTCTCCTCGCCATCCCACCCCCAGTCACCCTTTACCAGAGTCTGTTTAAAGCACAGCCCGCCCTGGGGGAGGAACACGGGGAACCCAGCATGCTAATTTTAAAAGTCAGAAGGACTTTGTCCTGCGTGATCCTCAAGGACCACCATGGGCAACAATCTCAAAACAATGAAAAATTTAAATTATGTAAGATTCCTACATGTTTCAAATATGATGTTGGTTTTGCAAATAAAGAACTTAAACATTTGAACAAGGAATAACATAAATATACTATTAAATATCTTATTATTATCAGCACTTAAGTATAAAAGCCCTAGCTGGTTTGGCTCAGTGGGTAGAGCATCAGCCTGCAGAATGAAGGGTCCCAGGTTCAATTCTGGTCAAGGGCACATGTCCAGACTGTGGGCTCGATCCCCAATGGGGAGTGTGCAGGAGGCAGCTGATCAATAATTCTCTCTCATCATTGATGTTTCTATCTCTCCCTCTTCTTTCCTCTCTGAAATCAATAAAAATATATATTTTTTAAAAAGTATAAAAAAGGAGGAGTAATAGTATTACACTCCATGACATAACATTACACTTCCCCTGTTTCAACGAAATTAGGTATGTGCTAGTGAGGAATCCTATCTAATAAAAGAGAAACATGTAAATTGACCGTCCCTCCACTACACTCACCAGCCAATCAGGCGTGAGTATGCAAATTAACCCAACAAAGATGGCAGGTAATTTGCATACACAGGCACCTGGCGGAGAACAGAGTGGGAGAGCCGGCGGCTTGGGGAGATGTGGCTCCCTTGGTCGCTCCCAGCAGCGCGGGGAGCACCAAGAATTCTGGGAATAGTAGTTCTGATGGCAGCCCCAGGACCAGAAGCGGAATCCCAGAGCACGAGGAGCACCGGGAATGCTGGGATTCATAGTTCTGGTGGCAGATGGCTCTCCTAGACACTAGAGCAAAGTGAGCCTGGAGCAAGTTACTGTTGCGGTGGGGGATGGAGGGAAAGCAAAGGTAAGAGACATAAGTAAAATCAGAGTGTCTAGGAAAAGTTAAAGGGAGATATCCTAAAACTTCCAGGAAATCTCCACCAATGAAGGAAAGAAAAAAAAATGCCTCTATTATTCTGTGAGCAACAAACTAAACTGGGTTGGGGGTCTCAGACAATTCACTCATATGACTGCAAAGATAGATAGAAACTCCCAGATTGGAGAGGGCTCCCCTGAGGGCTCCCAGATTGGAGAGGGTGAGGTCAGGCTGAGGGACCCCCACACCCACCCAGTGCACGAATGTCGTGCACCAGGCCTCTAGTATAATAAATAAAGTAAAAAGTTATACTGTGTTGGTGTTGTAAAAGTATGACTATTTGCCTATCTTAAAATTATTTCAACACTATTATATTATCTTTCCAATGAAAAACTGGGACACAAATGTGAGTCTTAAGTACCACATTTCAAGGTTAGGAGGAAAAGAAGTGGTGGTCTAGTATAGCCCTCTACTCAATCCATGGCAGCCCTCTACTCAAACCATGGCTCCCATCTGGAGAATCCCTGAGAAGGGTGTCCTCCAGCTCTTCTTGAAAATCTTGGGTGACAGAGGTTTCATTACCTCATCAGCCAGCCTCTTCTATTTTTAGGCAGTCCTGATGTTAGAACCTTCTTCCTCAAGTGGAGCCTAAGTCTCTACCTCTAACTTCCCTCCTGTCTCAGTTCTCAGCTGGGCCCCCTGGAACCACTGCAGTCAGTGATTTCACATCCCATCAGGCCCTTTGCTGGTCTTACCCACTCTATCAGTTAAATATGGCCTGTTTCGCCCTAGCTGGTTTGGCTCAATGGTTTGGGTCCTGGGTTCGATTCCGGTCAAGGGCACATACCTCCATTGCAAGTTCAATCCCCAAGCCACCTGTGGGAGGCAACCAATCGATGTGTATCAATGTTTCTCTCTCTCTGTCTCTCCCCCTCCCTTCCACTCTCTCTAAAAATCAATGGAAAAAATATCCTCGGGTAAGGATTAACAGCAACAACAAATGTGTGTGTGTGTGTGTGTGTGTGTGTGTGTGTGTGTGTCCTGTTTCCATTCGCATTTCTCACTGTTTTCCCATAAACCACAACGGCCATTCTTCACAGTCACATACTCCCCAGCTGAAGGGGCTCTTGGGCACCAAGGCTCCATGGAGCCTATGACTGGCATAGCCCTAAGGACAATATGCAAGGGACTTCACGGACTTTCTTGGGAACCAGCTATAACATGTATTATTTCTATGAGAAATATATTCTGAGTTCTGGACCTAGAATCTTTCTGAAAGAATCCATTTATAAATCACTGCTTCTACTTGTGGGGAAAATATGTTCACACACACACAAAGAGAAACCCCACAAGATAAAATTTATTACTCTGTCTTCTTATCTACCTTTGAGCCGAGTAAGTATTCTGGAGCGTGCATAAAAATCCCACAGCCCCTCCTCCCTCAGCTAAAAGAAGCTGCGTAGGTAGAAGCAGAAGTGGCAGAGCTAGCAAACCCAGACTACTCAGATGACCATCTTTCCTCTGCTTTCCGAGATTCCTCTGAGTCACAGGTCTCCCAGGCGTCTCTCCCTAAAAACCCCCATGCGCCAGCCAGCCTTGTGGGACCACCGTAGAGCTCGGGCTCAGCCTGGGACTGAGATTGCTCCTGAAGCTCCTAGTCTACACCTAACAGGTGTTACAGTAAACAACAAAGTCCTCCAAAATGTCAGGTTAGTTGTTTCAACTTGAATCGTGAATGGCTTAAGCAGAGAAGTGACAATTTATTTTTATTGTTTTATCCAATACCATTTAGACTGTTAAATTTTTTAAATGCCATGCATACTGACAGCCCTTACTTTCTATATTAACATCCTACCTAACCTGTGGCGTCCTTCCTGAATCTCTTGGCCTCCACCACCCAGAATGTGGACAGGACTGCCTCGGGGCAAACTGGGTAGTGGGTAGAACAAGAGGTTGGAATGGTTCAGCCTAGGAATTTTATAAGCTTGGTTATCTGGTTTCCCTTACATTTATGACAGATCAGATAGAGGCAAATGAGAGGAGCTTTAAGACAGAAATCAAGAGAAGTGGGTAAGACAGAGGCCACAGCATCAAGAAGAATCATGAGCTTCTGGGACATCATGACTCTACCATATCAGCGCAGTTGCTTCAGAGAAACAATAAATCACCAAGAAAAAATTAAATTATATTTACTATACTGTACTCTATTTAGGATACTTTATACCATATTTTACAGTAACTTCTGCCTGAAAATGTTGAGGGTGTGTGTGTGTGTGTGTGTGTGTGTATGCGTGTGTGGTGTTGGATTTTTTTCCTTCTAACAATGTCAGCACTTGATGTATTTAAATGTTCTGAGTGAACATACTATCTGAAAGCAGTTAATTTCAGGAGTGTACAAAATTAAATATTTAAATCTTTACTAGAGAACTCTGAAGTAAGAACAAAAGTGAATAATCATTAAGGAACTCGAATGATGGTTTTGTATTCTCTCACGGAGGAACTTCTGAAGGAGAGAAATGCATTCACTTTCTGACCTACTGGCCAGAGGCGCAGCTGTCAGTGAGTCCTGGGCTTGGATGGACCAAGAGAAATTTGAAACCTCTCTCAAAGAAATAGGAAAAAAGGTTTCTTCCCCTTCTCATTCCCAAGAGAAAGGCAGTTTTGACCCTAAAAGCTAAGAGAGGAAAAGACCAAATATGTTTTTAATGCAATACTTTCTCAACTCTTCTCTCTCACTTCCATCGATAAGTTGTATTTATTTATTTTTTTTCTATTTTAATTAATTTAAGTTTTATTTTATTTTTTAAATCTTTATTATTGAAAGAATTACATATGTCCTCTTCCCCCCGCCCTTAATCCCTTCTAGCCCGCCCCCCCAACCGGCCCCAGGCCTTCACCACCCTATTGGCTGTGTCCATGGGTGATGCATATATGCATACAAGTTCTTTATTCTTCCCACCCACCCACCTACCCCCACCTTCACTCTGAGATCTGACAGTCTGTTTCATGCTTCTCTGTCTCTGGATCTATTTTGTTCATCAGTTTATTTTGTTCAATAGATTCCACATATGAGTGAGATCATGTGATACTTGTCTCTCTCTGACTGGCTTATTTCGCTTAGCATAATACTCTCCAACTCCCTCCATGCTGTCTCAAAGGGTAAGAGATCCTTCTTTTTTACTGCTGCATAGTATTCCATGGTGTGAATCTACCACATCTTTTTTATCCACTCAAATTCTGACAAGACCTGTTTGCCCCTCTATGACACTGCACTGGCACCAACAACACAATGTTAAAGTGGAAACATCCCAGCAGAGCGGGGAACAGGGAGACTAATACACCCATCATGCATTTTTTATATTAATAATCCTGCTCTTTAAATATTTTTTAAAAATATGTTTTTATTAATTTCAGAGAGGAAGGGAGAGGGAGAGAGAGATAGAAACATCAACGATGAGAAAGAACCATTGATCGGCTGCCTCCTGCAGGCCCCACACCAGGGATCAAGCCCACAACCCGGACATGTGCCCTGACCGGAAATCGAACTGTGACCTCCTGGTTCATAGGTCAATGTTCAACCACTGAGCCATGCCGGTGGGGCCATCATGCATTTTGTTTTAAGTGGATTTCAACATTAACACATACAAGAGGTAAATTTGCTTTGGATTATAAATCAGGAAAATTCTTCAGCATATTATTAGCATATTATCAAGTATTAAGGGCAAAATAATTCTAAGAACAAGTAAGTCCATTGTTACCAAACTGTTATAATTTCCACTTCTTTAAATATCCACTTACTTTTTTGCCCTTGGACTTCCCTAAGAACCTTCTCAGGACTTCTTTTCCCTTCACATCCCTTATTGAGATGCTGTTTAGAATACAGCTGTTTGTTCTTCTCTTTAACAGCACTTCTTCCATTCTTTTTTTTTCTTTTTCTTTTTTTTCTTAAAACCCTTCCAAGCTTTTATTAGCTTCTTTGCACTTCTATCATTTTTTGGTGTGGTCTCTGGAGAGCTGAGCCAAATTTGTTTCCTTTTTAAAATTCTTTTTTTCTGTTTCCTTTCCCTACAGTTGCCCCCCATTCCTTAAATCTCTCATAAAAGAGACAAATCTCCCACTGGGCTTCGTCCTCTAATGTGTTTGCTATTCATGTGGTGCAGTCCTCTCTAGATAACTGACCAGCCTGCTTTCCCAAAGGGGAAAACAGCTCTTCCTTATGAATTTTTATTTTATTTTTTTCTTTGTCACCCGGGATATTTTTTCCATTTATAATTTTTGTTAGAGAGTGGATGGGAAGGAGAGAGAGAGAGAGAGAGAGAGAGAGAGAGAGAGAGAGAGAACCAACATCCCTACTGGAGCCAGGATTGAACCTGAAACCCAGGTATGTGTCCTTGACTGGGAATCGAACTTGCGACCCGTTAGTTCATGGACTGACACTCTGACCATTGCAACACACTGCCAGGGCTCTTCCTTCTGAATTTTTAAGACACTTCTAACAAAGATAAACATGGATCAAACAATACAAAATAAGTCTCTTCACAACACCTAAGTACAAGTAAATAATCAAGTCCTGATAGCCAATGAGTACTGTTCTCACCAATAAATAGCCGCACACCCCTCTAGCCCACTGACAAGGAGGCAGAGAGCCACCAGGCCCTGGTAAGCGTCTCCCCAGGAACCGAAGGAGGTCCCTTCCTGAGTGTGGGTTGCCGTTCAGCAGACACAGCTCACCCACAAGGCCTTCCCATTGCTAGGAGCTTTGCCCATTCCAGTCACCCCTTCCCAAGGCAAAGCAAGTGATGACGCCACAGAGGTGACTAGGAGAAGAGCCTGGCAACCCTTTCCATCTCAGTGGTTAACTTTGCCCCTCCTGCATTGCAAACGGCCATGTTCATTATTTATTTGAGCAGCGCCTGGAACCTTCAAGTCTGAACACATCACTCTCTCATGAGTGACACTCACTGAAGGACTTCACTGTATTAACATGTGAGGAGGTTAGAACAGAATGTGTTTGGGCTGCCCACAGGACTGGCCACGCCCAGCCTCTCCCACTCCTCCTCCCAGCACCTAGGAGGTGATGCTTCATTGTTCTAAGTCTATACTTAACACAACATTAGGCTTTTGTTAACCAAGTAAACCTTTTCTGAAGGGGATTAAAACACCTAAATGGTTATGGCAGGCTTGCAATCTTTAACAACTGTACATGCACTTTCCCAGGTATGTGGTAATCAAGTTTAGTTTCGGAAGTTTTTTGGTCTTCTGGAAGTATGCGAACAATTAGGTTGAAATACTAAATTTTCCAAGACCAGCACATTTGTAAAATAGTCTCAGTAATAGAAAAAGACCCTCACTGAAGCTAAAGAACGGTGCCCAACGAAGAAACAATGCAAAACCAGGAGTCTCTAGAGAGCTGGGTTTTCTCAGCCTCAGCCCTTGTCCAAACAAGCTGTGCATTGAAGGGCTGGTCACTTCACTCCACCTCAGATTTCTCATCTGTAAGATCAGAACATTATGTTAGACTGAACCCTTTCAGCTCTAACACTCTGATTCTATGATTGTCCTTCCAAATCAATAAATAAGATACACTGTTTAATATTGCCTGCTTTTTTCATGTATTCTAATTTTTAAAGGCAGAAAAGCTCAAATATGTCAAGAAAACATAACCAGAAAATTTTTTTTAAAAATTCAACTTTGTGCAACACAAAGTCTGTCCAGAAATTAATATTTGATCCCTACTTCCAGAAAAAGTCCCATTTTGGTTTGTAGCTGTGTAATGTTCAGTCCACCTCTAGACAAGAAGTATTAGGTGCCTGCTGAAGTTCATCTCTATCTGAGGATCTGCTGCTAGTTCAAGGGTTTGGTAGCTCCACAGCAGAAACTTCTCTATTACTCACTACTAAACTGCACTTAAAAGACCAACGAAACAGCTCAGAAATAAGCAAGCAAAATCCTGCTGTCATCCGTCTGAGACTTACAAATTACAGGCTAATGTCAGACTCTGTGACCTCACTACCCAACACACTCCAGTTTTACAAATTGAGTAACTATTTCCCTGTCAGTTACTACTCACACGACAAATATAAAAAGAAAAGGGGAGAGGACCCCTGTAAGTTAGGAGTAGATGAGGATGGGAAAAGTTGGAGGCCAAACATGTCTAACAGAATTCAGAGGCCGATTCCAAGTGGGCTTGGGGAGGGCCGAAGTAAGAAAAGTGGAGATGTTGTTTCACAGTTTGTTTATTCATGGTTTTACCCTGGGCTCCTTAGAGTGAAGTCTGAAAACGGTTTGTGGGTCATAGTAAAGACAGTTCTAAAGCGCGAAGTGACTTCCAGGGAGAGCTAAGCCAGACCACACTGACTGAGCCAACGGGGCAGATACCGAACGGTGATAAGAAGAAGAAGAGGCACTTGTTTTTATTAACGTAAGACCTCACCAACTTCCTTAGACTTCCCCAAATGCAATGTCAGCCTCGCATGATTTTGAATAAGAATCAACTTTGCCCCTCAGAGAAAAACATTCAGAATTCAGAACTTGACCACATAGCTTTTGCTCATCATCATTTAAAAAAAAAAAAGTGAAGTTCCCACTAGGCAGCAACACAGAACAGAGCTTAAAAAACAAAATTCTCAATCCGCTCAGGCTAAAACACAGGACTTAAAATAAAGTGAATGACACTTAAAATGAGCTGCTGAATGAAAAGTTATTTAGAGTCAAAAAATAAGCTATTATTGAGAGCAATGGAGGCTTACTGTGTATTCTCAGTTTCCTCTTCAGTTACAATTTTATGAAGCACATGCAGCAGGCAGTCCTTGCATTTCAGCTTCCCTAACTATACAAATTCTGGGGTCTTTTCTAGACTTGCCTGTGGCTGCTCCTTCCTGTTAGGCAAGCTGGTAATCTGGACAGGCTCTGTGGAGCGAGGTGCTCAACCCTTTAAGAATGAGTGCTGGCAAGGACTGGGAATGTGCTTCTCTGTATCTGGGGTACAGATGAGAAAACACTCCAGCTCTGCCTGCGTGGTTATTATGTTTCTGCTGGGTGCACACCCTGCTGCGTTCTGGACTGCCTGCCCCCCTCCCCCCAGTCCATTCCTGGCTGACAGTGTGATCAAAGGAGGGCGGGCGGGGAGGCCGAGTTTAACCTTACCAGGAGATCAGATTGACTGGTGCCTGCCCAGCAGAAGTCCCGAGATACCAGCTGAATCCTGGCCATTGACAGAGCAGCACAAAACTAGTCCTGTTTCTTTTACTGCTGTGGTTGCCATGGCTGACCCAAACAATATACCCCAGCTCCTCAGTCCTCCAGCTTCCTAACCGCCTCCCACAGACTCCACCATAGACAGGAGGAGGTGAAAACTGCTCGCTGATGGGAATTCAGAAGCTGGAAAGGATTGAAAGGGGATCTAACAGGCAGAACAGCCCAGAGGGTGTAAAGCGGTACTGCAGACATTCTGTTTTTAGCTGCAAGGCTCTGCCTCCCTGAGTTTTCACCTAATTTGTAAGTGAAAAACAGATCTTCAGGAGGAAAAGAAAATGGCTAAAACCCCAACTTGGGAAAATGACTAATCACCTTTAAACTCTGCTTTCACTACAATCAGCAAAACAAGTGGGAAAAATAAAAAGGCAGCAACATCCTGGATATAGTCATATCTGATCAGAGGCAAGACAGGAGTGAATGTCAGTGTGTAGGTCATGGGCGATAAGCCCTAGGAATAGCTAAATGTTGGGATTTTCTTATTTGAAACAAATTCCTGTTTGAAGACGCTACTTTAAAAAAAAATCCAGACACAGAAACCAGAGAGAGAGAGAGAGAGAGAGAGAGAGAGAAGAAAGATTACCCTAAAAATAAACCAGTCATGAATTTTTTACAATACATTTTGAAACTAAAGACAGACTTGCCCTGTGTACGGGGCTCAGGGGATGGAGCACCTGGACTCCAGGCCCAGCTCAGCCACTGTTCAGCTGAGCAGGCCACTGTCCCCTTTAGCTACTTGTTTCTTAATCAAGAGGGCTGGGGAGAGAGGGGGCGAACCATCTTTAAATTCCCTTACAACTCTCAAATTCTCTGTCAGCATTGTAACTAGGCTTGCAACAAACCATATGAATAAGAAAAAACACATGGGGAATAACACCTTAATTCTAATAATGGTTATGCTGGGCCTTGGGGTTAGGGGTGATGCTTCTTTTCACAATTTGCTTAATTTGGGAAACTTGAACCTAAAAATACAAATTACAACTACAGGATGGTGGTGATATACAACATTGTGAATGTACTGAATGTCACCAAATCACATTAAGAAATGGTCAAATGGCAAGTTTTGTGCTATGTACATTCTACCACAACAACAAAAAATTAAATCTGTATAAAAGAGGGGGAACAAACTCTGATGGAGCCTACAGGGTATGAATGTTTTCGAGGTGGGCACTAAATTAATAATAAAAAACCTGGAATTTAGTTTTCATTCCTTATCTGCTTTAACTTGCTCTCCAGGGTCTGTGGAGCAATTTCCACTTCTATCCTGGTTGGAGAGAAATGGCTTATTTGCCATTTCACAGAGCGGTTCTTTAACAACTCTCTTTGCCTCTCTCTCCCCTTCCCCACAAAAATTGGCTGTCACTCTACAGAATCGGTCAAGTGCTACAAGTCACTACTACAAGCTCCTGTGAGGCACTCCCTCTAAGAATCTGTACAGATCCAAATCTCAAGTGCTTACTTGCCTGGGGACTGCCATCATGTGAGGTGTTGCTTCTTTTTAAAGAATAAAAACCAGATGCTCTAAGCTGATGAAAGCAAATGTCCTTTCAACACATCTCTTCTCTAGCACTTGAAACTCTTACCAAGGAGAAGTGCTTCCCACACTCAGTTCAGTAGTTTCTGCACCTCTTTTACTTTGAAGTCGCAGTGCAATCTGATCTACACCTGGGGTAAAACGACTCCTTATGGGGAGCCTTCTGAGGGCGCCCCAAACAAGGGCGTGCAGGCAGAGAGAGCTGCTTGACTCCACGCATGACACCCAAGGACACTGTCTCCCTACGTCAGAGCTAAGGTAATTCAATTCTTCTTGACAATCTTTACACAGGGTCTCAAAGTTACACACACGGGCTTAGTCAGTTCCAAACGTCTGCACAAATGATTACCTAAGAACATTTCTGCCTTGCTCTCTAAGCACTCCAGTGTGAACTGAGGGGAGGGGGAGGAGGGCAGTGCAGAAGACAGCAATGAATGGAGAGATCTAATCTTAGCCCCACTGTACTCTAGAAGCCTCACAACCTCCCCAGGCCTCTGCTCTCACCTGTAAAATGCATCCATGGGACCCAATAATCCTAAAATCTCTACCAGCTGGGGCACTATGCGAGTCTAAGTAATATGAATATGATACAACTGCCCACGGCAATTTACCCAGCAAGCCAAAATCCAGGGAGTAAGCTCACATTGGGGCTGGAGGGAGTGAGGAAAGGTAGGGACCAGCAGCTGAGCAATGAAATCAATGTTTCCAGATTCCAGATCTGCCTAAAACGACGATTAACCCTACAGGTTTGCCTGGCCCCTTACTATGTTCTGGGGAGATACATAAGGAAGCCTGGTCTTCAGTGAGGCTACTGTAACAGGCAGAGACTAAAATTGAGCACGAAACAGAATTTTAAACCAAGTAATGTAAACATTTATTTTAGCTCTTTCATTAGTAAACAAATGAGAGGCAGAGGCCCCTCCTGTTTATTCAAGTGCATGCCAGACACCTCTACCTAGAGGCCCCATTCAGTCTTTCTGCTGGTCCCCCAATTTAGTGAGTGGTGTCATTAAGCGACCCAAACCAGAACTCCTCTCTCTCTTCACCTCCAATGCCTAATCACCACTTCCTGTAGATCCTGCCTCATTAACATATCTCCAGCCTGTCCACGCTTTCCTTTCTGTCACTGCCGCAACCACTACAAGCTCCCGGAGAAGAAGGAGCCAGTCTGCCCTGATCCTGGCAGAATCTCCAGCAAACAGACCAGTGATTGGCACAGGGTGGGTGCCCCATGGTTGTTCAATAACATTCCTCTGCCAGCTGAATTCCTGTAACTTTTCCCTCTCTGGTCCCCCTACCCACCACCTGGCCCCTTATCGTGACAAATGCAGAGTGCTAGAAAAATGGGATTTCTAAAACACACACCTGATTTTTCACATTCCTGCATACAGCCCTGCAATGAGTCTGCATTATGTTGGAGATAAAATCCAAATTCCTGGGTTTGGCACACAGGTCCCTCCAGTTCTAATCCTTGAACCTCACCAGCGCTGTCAGGCCTGCCTCACTTGGGTCCTGCCCACTGGCCTGTTGCTCTTGCAGCCCATCCACATACTATTTTACACTTCTTTTTGCCTGTCTTTGCACATGCTGTCTAGATGATTTTGCACATCCTTGTCTAAACTATTCCTCATTCTGAAAAGCTTACTTTGAAAGACATGTTCTTAAAATCTCTGACGAATTTTCTCCCCAATCAATCTCATTTATGCCCTTTCTCTGGGGTTCTATAACACACAGGTATCATAAAGTTTAACAGAGTACTGGTTGAATTTGTTGTCTGTTCAGCACTAGAGGTCAAAGACTATAT
>NW_005365280.1:1456119-1469650 GCF_000412655.1 Myotis brandtii
CTGCTTTCACTTCTTGATCTTTGCTGTACTGAATGGGAGACACAACTCTGAGTCTTCTGTGAGATAAATATGCCCAGATGTGATGACCACGAACCTTCAGAATTAGAGTCACACGAGGTTCCATGAGGTGAAGGCCTACCTTCCTCACTTCAGGCACCACTCATATTTTTACGGAGCAACCAGACTGTTCTTTAATCCTATCACCTGACCAAAACCCCAAATCCCAGGTAATTCTGCATTTTATGTAGCAACACCATTCAACTGGAACGATCACTGGAAGAAGTGCTTCCCCCCTTTCAGAACCTGCCCATGGGCACCTTTCCTGGGTTTAGTATCGTACATGCCAGGGGTGCCTCCCTGTGGGCCCCTTTCCCTTCACATGACTCCATCAATGGGCTCATGCTCCATCACCTTTAACACTCTTAGCTGTTAAACAACCATGAGCAACAGGATGATAATTTACTTTCAACTCCAGACAGGATTTGTAAACACCGTGATAAATGAGGAGAGGCAGGAAAGCTACATTCCTCTAGCAAGTCCTCTTAAATGGAAACATGCTGCATTTCAGCGTCAGTTGGCATCAATCATTCATTCCCAGTCAGGACTGAACTCACCCAGATTCCCATCAGGCACTTTTCCCATCTGGTCCCCTGAAGAGCACATGTCAGTTGAAATTACAGGGAACCAATCAGTCACTGTGTCCCAGAAAACAAGAGCCCTGATTGCAAATTCATTAACTATGCTTTTGGTTGAAGGTGGTACAAAATGCTCTAAGTAAAGGTACTTTTTTTTGGGGGGGGGGGGGGTGGGGGGGGGGGGGGGCTATGTTTTTTCTGAGCCTGAGCCTAGTTAGATTTCTCTCAAATTCCCCTGGCAACAATGTTCTTTGAATTTTCTTCCAAAATCTGGCAATAGTTTGTCTACCTTAACATTTAATTTTGTTTTAAGTAGTCCCTTTTTCTATAACAATATTTTAGCATTTAACTCAGAGAAAGCTATGTCAAGATCTGCTAGGTGCCATTTTAAAATGGAAATACATGAAGTTTATTTTCTTTTAAAAAACCCAAAGGCATTTTTATTATTTTACTAATACAGTTGCCTCCACTTATCCACAGTTTTGTTTTCTGTAGTTTTAGTTATCTGTGGTCAACTACAGTCCAGTCTGAAAAGATTAAATGGGAAATTCCATATATAAGCAATTCATAAGTTTTTAAACAAAATCTTTATTGTTGAAAGTATTATATATGCCCCCTTTATCTCCTCCTTAACCCCTTCTAGCCTGCCCCCACCCCCTGCCCTAGGCCTTCACCACCCTATTGGCTGTGTCCATGGGTGATGCATATATGCATACAAGTTCTTTATTCTTCCCACCCACCCACCTACCCCCACCTTCACTCTGAGATCTGACAGTCTGTTTCATGCTTCTCTGTCTCTGGATCTATTTTGTTCATCAGTTTATTTTGTTCAATAGATTCCACATATGAGTGAGATCATGTGATACTTGTCTCTCTCTGACTGGCTTATTTCACTTAGCATAATACTCTCCAACTCCCTCCATGCTGTCTCAAAGGGTAAGAGATCCTTCTTTTTTACTGCTGCATAGTATTCCATGGTGTGAATCTACCACATCTTTTTTATCCACTCAAATTCTGACAAGACCTGTTTGCCCCTCTATGACACTGCACTGGCACCAACAACACAATGTTAAAGTGGAAACATCCCAGCAGAGCGGGGAACAGGGAGACTAATACACCCATCATGCATTTTTTATATTAATAATCCTGCTCTTTAAATATTTTTTAAAAATATGTTTTTATTAATTTCAGAGAGGAAGGGAGAGGGAGAGAGAGATAGAAACATCAACGATGAGAAAGAACCATTGATCGGCTGCCTCCTGCAGGCCCCAAACCAGGGATCAAGCCCACAACCCGGACATGTGCCCTGACCGGAAATCGAACTGTGACCTCCTGGTTCATAGGTCAATGTTCAACCACTGAGCCATGCCGGTGGGGCCATCATGCATTTTGTTTTAAGTGGATTTCAACATTAACACATACAAGAGGTAAATTTGCTTTGGATTATAAATCAGGAAAATTCTTCAGCATATTATTAGCATATTATCAAGTATTAAGGGCAAAATAATTCTAAGAACAAGTAAGTCCATTGTTACCAAACTGTTATAATTTCCACTTCTTTAAATATCCACTTACTTTTTTGCCCTTGGACTTCCCTAAGAACCTTCTCAGGACTTCTTTTCCCTTCACATCCCTTATTGAGATGCTGTTTAGAATACAGCTGTTTGTTCTTCTCTTTAACAGCACTTCTTCCATTCTTTTTTTTTCTTTTTCTTTTTTTTCTTAAAACCCTTCCAAGCTTTTATTAGCTTCTTTGCACTTCTATCATTTTTTGGTGTGGTCTCTGGAGAGCTGAGCCAAATTTGTTTCCTTTTTAAAATTCTTTTTTTCTGTTTCCTTTCCCTACAGTTGCCCCCCATTCCTTAAATCTCTCATAAAAGAGACAAATCTCCCACTGGGCTTCGTCCTCTAATGTGTTTGCTATTCATGTGGTGCAGTCCTCTCTAGATAACTGACCAGCCTGCTTTCCCAAAGGGGAAAACAGCTCTTCCTTATGAATTTTTATTTTATTTTTTTCTTTGTCACCCGGGATATTTTTTCCATTTATAATTTTTGTTAGAGAGTGGATGGGAAGGAGAGAGAGAGAGAGAGAGAGAGAGAGAGAGAGAGAGAGAGAACCAACATCCCTACTGGAGCCAGGATTGAACCTGAAACCCAGGTATGTGTCCTTGACTGGGAATCGAACTTGCGACCCGTTAGTTCATGGACTGACACTCTGACCATTGCAACACACTGCCAGGGCTCTTCCTTCTGAATTTTTAAGACACTTCTAACAAAGATAAACATGGATCAAACAATACAAAATAAGTCTCTTCACAACACCTAAGTACAAGTAAATAATCAAGTCCTGATAGCCAATGAGTACTGTTCTCACCAATAAATAGCCGCACACCCCTCTAGCCCACTGACAAGGAGGCAGAGAGCCACCAGGCCCTGGTAAGCGTCTCCCCAGGAACCGAAGGAGGTCCCTTCCTGAGTGTGGGTTGCCGTTCAGCAGACACAGCTCACCCACAAGGCCTTCCCATTGCTAGGAGCTTTGCCCATTCCAGTCACCCCTTCCCAAGGCAAAGCAAGTGATGACGCCACAGAGGTGACTAGGAGAAGAGCCTGGCAACCCTTTCCATCTCAGTGGTTAACTTTGCCCCTCCTGCATTGCAAACGGCCATGTTCATTATTTATTTGAGCAGCGCCTGGAACCTTCAAGTCTGAACACATCACTCTCTCATGAGTGACACTCACTGAAGGACTTCACTGTATTAACATGTGAGGAGGTTAGAACAGAATGTGTTTGGGCTGCCCACAGGACTGGCCACGCCCAGCCTCTCCCACTCCTCCTCCCAGCACCTAGGAGGTGATGCTTCATTGTTCTAAGTCTATACTTAACACAACATTAGGCTTTTGTTAACCAAGTAAACCTTTTCTGAAGGGGATTAAAACACCTAAATGGTTATGGCAGGCTTGCAATCTTTAACAACTGTACATGCACTTTCCCAGGTATGTGGTAATCAAGTTTAGTTTCGGAAGTTTTTTGGTCTTCTGGAAGTATGCGAACAATTAGGTTGAAATACTAAATTTTCCAAGACCAGCACATTTGTAAAATAGTCTCAGTAATAGAAAAAGACCCTCACTGAAGCTAAAGAACGGTGCCCAACGAAGAAACAATGCAAAACCAGGAGTCTCTAGAGAGCTGGGTTTTCTCAGCCTCAGCCCTTGTCCAAACAAGCTGTGCATTGAAGGGCTGGTCACTTCACTCCACCTCAGATTTCTCATCTGTAAGATCAGAACATTATGTTAGACTGAACCCTTTCAGCTCTAACACTCTGATTCTATGATTGTCCTTCCAAATCAATAAATAAGATACACTGTTTAATATTGCCTGCTTTTTTCATGTATTCTAATTTTTAAAGGCAGAAAAGCTCAAATATGTCAAGAAAACATAACCAGAAAATTTTTTTTAAAAATTCAACTTTGTGCAACACAAAGTCTGTCCAGAAATTAATATTTGATCCCTACTTCCAGAAAAAGTCCCATTTTGGTTTGTAGCTGTGTAATGTTCAGTCCACCTCTAGACAAGAAGTATTAGGTGCCTGCTGAAGTTCATCTCTATCTGAGGATCTGCTGCTAGTTCAAGGGTTTGGTAGCTCCACAGCAGAAACTTCTCTATTACTCACTACTAAACTGCACTTAAAAGACCAACGAAACAGCTCAGAAATAAGCAAGCAAAATCCTGCTGTCATCCGTCTGAGACTTACAAATTACAGGCTAATGTCAGACTCTGTGACCTCACTACCCAACACACTCCAGTTTTACAAATTGAGTAACTATTTCCCTGTCAGTTACTACTCACACGACAAATATAAAAAGAAAAGGGGAGAGGACCCCTGTAAGTTAGGAGTAGATGAGGATGGGAAAAGTTGGAGGCCAAACATGTCTAACAGAATTCAGAGGCCGATTCCAAGTGGGCTTGGGGAGGGCCGAAGTAAGAAAAGTGGAGATGTTGTTTCACAGTTTGTTTATTCATGGTTTTACCCTGGGCTCCTTAGAGTGAAGTCTGAAAACGGTTTGTGGGTCATAGTAAAGACAGTTCTAAAGCGCGAAGTGACTTCCAGGGAGAGCTAAGCCAGACCACACTGACTGAGCCAACGGGGCAGATACCGAACGGTGATAAGAAGAAGAAGA
The DNA here is from genome assembly GCF_000412655.1 of Myotis brandtii. Taxonomy (NCBI): domain Eukaryota; kingdom Metazoa; phylum Chordata; class Mammalia; order Chiroptera; family Vespertilionidae; genus Myotis; species Myotis brandtii. The sequence goes on from NW_005365280.1 coordinate 1,460,934, forward strand.
GGCACTTGTTTTTATTAACGTAAGACCTCACCAACTTCCTTAGACTTCCCCAAATGCAATGTCAGCCTCGCATGATTTTGAATAAGAATCAACTTTGCCCCTCAGAGAAAAACATTCAGAATTCAGAACTTGACCACATAGCTTTTGCTCATCATCATTTAAAAAAAAAAAAGTGAAGTTCCCACTAGGCAGCAACACAGAACAGAGCTTAAAAAACAAAATTCTCAATCCGCTCAGGCTAAAACACAGGACTTAAAATAAAGTGAATGACACTTAAAATGAGCTGCTGAATGAAAAGTTATTTAGAGTCAAAAAATAAGCTATTATTGAGAGCAATGGAGGCTTACTGTGTATTCTCAGTTTCCTCTTCAGTTACAATTTTATGAAGCACATGCAGCAGGCAGTCCTTGCATTTCAGCTTCCCTAACTATACAAATTCTGGGGTCTTTTCTAGACTTGCCTGTGGCTGCTCCTTCCTGTTAGGCAAGCTGGTAATCTGGACAGGCTCTGTGGAGCGAGGTGCTCAACCCTTTAAGAATGAGTGCTGGCAAGGACTGGGAATGTGCTTCTCTGTATCTGGGGTACAGATGAGAAAACACTCCAGCTCTGCCTGCGTGGTTATTATGTTTCTGCTGGGTGCACACCCTGCTGCGTTCTGGACTGCCTGCCCCCCTCCCCCCAGTCCATTCCTGGCTGACAGTGTGATCAAAGGAGGGCGGGCGGGGAGGCCGAGTTTAACCTTACCAGGAGATCAGATTGACTGGTGCCTGCCCAGCAGAAGTCCCGAGATACCAGCTGAATCCTGGCCATTGACAGAGCAGCACAAAACTAGTCCTGTTTCTTTTACTGCTGTGGTTGCCATGGCTGACCCAAACAATATACCCCAGCTCCTCAGTCCTCCAGCTTCCTAACCGCCTCCCACAGACTCCACCATAGACAGGAGGAGGTGAAAACTGCTCGCTGATGGGAATTCAGAAGCTGGAAAGGATTGAAAGGGGATCTAACAGGCAGAACAGCCCAGAGGGTGTAAAGCGGTACTGCAGACATTCTGTTTTTAGCTGCAAGGCTCTGCCTCCCTGAGTTTTCACCTAATTTGTAAGTGAAAAACAGATCTTCAGGAGGAAAAGAAAATGGCTAAAACCCCAACTTGGGAAAATGACTAATCACCTTTAAACTCTGCTTTCACTACAATCAGCAAAACAAGTGGGAAAAATAAAAAGGCAGCAACATCCTGGATATAGTCATATCTGATCAGAGGCAAGACAGGAGTGAATGTCAGTGTGTAGGTCATGGGCGATAAGCCCTAGGAATAGCTAAATGTTGGGATTTTCTTATTTGAAACAAATTCCTGTTTGAAGACGCTACTTTAAAAAAAAATCCAGACACAGAAACCAGAGAGAGAGAGAGAGAGAGAGAGAGAGAGAAGAAAGATTACCCTAAAAATAAACCAGTCATGAATTTTTTACAATACATTTTGAAACTAAAGACAGACTTGCCCTGTGTACGGGGCTCAGGGGATGGAGCACCTGGACTCCAGGCCCAGCTCAGCCACTGTTCAGCTGAGCAGGCCACTGTCCCCTTTAGCTACTTGTTTCTTAATCAAGAGGGCTGGGGAGAGAGGGGGCGAACCATCTTTAAATTCCCTTACAACTCTCAAATTCTCTGTCAGCATTGTAACTAGGCTTGCAACAAACCATATGAATAAGAAAAAACACATGGGGAATAACACCTTAATTCTAATAATGGTTATGCTGGGCCTTGGGGTTAGGGGTGATGCTTCTTTTCACAATTTGCTTAATTTGGGAAACTTGAACCTAAAAATACAAATTACAACTACAGGATGGTGGTGATATACAACATTGTGAATGTACTGAATGTCACCAAATCACATTAAGAAATGGTCAAATGGCAAGTTTTGTGCTATGTACATTCTACCACAACAACAAAAAATTAAATCTGTATAAAAGAGGGGGAACAAACTCTGATGGAGCCTACAGGGTATGAATGTTTTCGAGGTGGGCACTAAATTAATAATAAAAAACCTGGAATTTAGTTTTCATTCCTTATCTGCTTTAACTTGCTCTCCAGGGTCTGTGGAGCAATTTCCACTTCTATCCTGGTTGGAGAGAAATGGCTTATTTGCCGTTTCACAGAGCGGTTCTTTAACAACTCTCTTTGCCTCTCTCTCCCCTTCCCCACAAAAATTGGCTGTCACTCTACAGAATCGGTCAAGTGCTACAAGTCACTACTACAAGCTCCTGTGAGGCACTCCCTCTAAGAATCTGTACAGATCCAAATCTCAAGTGCTTACTTGCCTGGGGACTGCCATCATGTGAGGTGTTGCTTCTTTTTAAAGAATAAAAACCAGATGCTCTAAGCTGATGAAAGCAAATGTCCTTTCAACACATCTCTTCTCTAGCACTTGAAACTCTTACCAAGGAGAAGTGCTTCCCACACTCAGTTCAGTAGTTTCTGCACCTCTTTTACTTTGAAGTCGCAGTGCAATCTGATCTACACCTGGGGTAAAACGACTCCTTATGGGGAGCCTTCTGAGGGCGCCCCAAACAAGGGCGTGCAGGCAGAGAGAGCTGCTTGACTCCACGCATGACACCCAAGGACACTGTCTCCCTACGTCAGAGCTAAGGTAATTCAATTCTTCTTGACAATCTTTACACAGGGTCTCAAAGTTACACACACGGGCTTAGTCAGTTCCAAACGTCTGCACAAATGATTACCTAAGAACATTTCTGCCTTGCTCTCTAAGCACTCCAGTGTGAACTGAGGGGAGGGGGAGGAGGGCAGTGCAGAAGACAGCAATGAATGGAGAGATCTAATCTTAGCCCCACTGTACTCTAGAAGCCTCACAACCTCCCCAGGCCTCTGCTCTCACCTGTAAAATGCATCCATGGGACCCAATAATCCTAAAATCTCTACCAGCTGGGGCACTATGCGAGTCTAAGTAATATGAATATGATACAACTGCCCACGGCAATTTACCCAGCAAGCCAAAATCCAGGGAGTAAGCTCACATTGGGGCTGGAGGGAGTGAGGAAAGGTAGGGACCAGCAGCTGAGCAATGAAATCAATGTTTCCAGATTCCAGATCTGCCTAAAACGACGATTAACCCTACAGGTTTGCCTGGCCCCTTACTATGTTCTGGGGAGATACATAAGGAAGCCTGGTCTTCAGTGAGGCTACTGTAACAGGCAGAGACTAAAATTGAGCACGAAACAGAATTTTAAACCAAGTAATGTAAACATTTATTTTAGCTCTTTCATTAGTAAACAAATGAGAGGCAGAGGCCCCTCCTGTTTATTCAAGTGCATGCCAGACACCTCTACCTAGAGGCCCCATTCAGTCTTTCTGCTGGTCCCCCAATTTAGTGAGTGGTGTCATTAAGCGACCCAAACCAGAACTCCTCTCTCTCTTCACCTCCAATGCCTAATCACCACTTCCTGTAGATCCTGCCTCATTAACATATCTCCAGCCTGTCCACGCTTTCCTTTCTGTCACTGCCGCAACCACTACAAGCTCCCGGAGAAGAAGGAGCCAGTCTGCCCTGATCCTGGCAGAATCTCCAGCAAACAGACCAGTGATTGGCACAGGGTGGGTGCCCCATGGTTGTTCAATAACATTCCTCTGCCAGCTGAATTCCTGTAACTTTTCCCTCTCTGGTCCCCCTACCCACCACCTGGCCCCTTATCGTGACAAATGCAGAGTGCTAGAAAAATGGGATTTCTAAAACACACACCTGATTTTTCACATTCCTGCATACAGCCCTGCAATGAGTCTGCATTATGTTGGAGATAAAATCCAAATTCCTGGGTTTGGCACACAGGTCCCTCCAGTTCTAATCCTTGAACCTCACCAGCGCTGTCAGGCCTGCCTCACTTGGGTCCTGCCCACTGGCCTGTTGCTCTTGCAGCCCATCCACATACTATTTTACACTTCTTTTTGCCTGTCTTTGCACATGCTGTCTAGATGATTTTGCACATCCTTGTCTAAACTATTCCTCATTCTGAAAAGCTTACTTTGAAAGACATGTTCTTAAAATCTCTGACGAATTTTCTCCCCAATCAATCTCATTTATGCCCTTTCTCTGGGGTTCTATAACACACAGGTATCATAAAGTTTAACAGAGTACTGGTTGAATTTGTTGTCTGTTCAGCACTAGAGGTCAAAGACTATATATGTGTGTGTGTGTGTGTGTGTGTGTATTTTTTTTTTTTTTTTTTTTTACTGTTTTCAGAGAGGAAGAGAGGGAGAGAGAGATAGAAACATCAATAGAGAGAATCATTGATTGGCTGCCTCCTGCACACCCCATACTGGGGATGGAGCCTACAACCCGGGCATGTGCCCTGATCAAGAATGGAACCCTGACCTCCTGCAGGGTTCATAGGTTGACACTCAACCACTGAACCACACCAGTTGGGCTAAAGACCATATCTTATCTGAAGCTTTAACTTCGGTACCTAGAGCAGAACTTGACATATAATAGATATTTAAGAAATATTTGTTGAATTAATGAAGAATGAAGGGAGAGCAGGAGAAAGGGAAATAGGAAGGAAAAGAAGAGGGGGCAGGGGAAGGAAGAGGGAGGGCCAGCTAACAAGCAAAAAAGAGAAGCCCCTGAAAGGATTTAAGTACTTTTCAGAATTTTAAATAAACCAGGGGTAAGAATCCAGGCCTCCTAATTCTCTGATGGTTTTTTTTCTTCCAAGTCTACCCTATAAATGTTTTTTCAAGGATCTCTTCTCATTCCAACTCTATCATGTCCTGCTAGAAGACCTCCTATAATTAGTTACTAACTATTCTCAAATCCCTATTTCCTATCAGCTCTAGATTTATATAGCCAAGTATCTGCTATCTAGATGTCCCACTGGCAATTCGAATTTCAAATAACAAGAAATAAAATAATTAACACTTTCTTCTGCCCAACTTCAAACAAAAACAACCTGCTAGGTCACCTATAGCTTCCCTGCACCCATTCACAGAGTCACCTGAGACAGCGTTGTGCAAGTTGTTAGCATTCAGTCTTTCTAAATTATCACTTCTATTCCAGGAGATTGCCATGTATGTTACATGTTTTACCTCATTTAACACTGCCAACAAAGCTCTATTAAGAAATCATGTAATGGAACTTGGAAGGGAGTGGGGGGGGGGATAAAGAAATTTAATATATTTGCTTCTCATCTTAGCACTTTTTCTCTTGCACTCCTCAAGTACAAACACACCGAGATCTACTGACTGTTCCACCCATCCTTCCACCAGGTGCCACTAACCTAACTCGGACCCTCTTAAACTCTCCTAAACTGGTAAAATAGACCCATAGATGTGCTCTGTCTCCAATGTCACCCCAATCAATTCTGTCCTCCACTTTGCCAGAAGAAAGAACTTTCTAAAAGTAAAAGTGACTTCTGGTTCCAATCAAGATGGGGAGGTTGCACAGGTTGGAGGCTGATGCATCTCAGAGTGAGGGCTTAAAAAATATGAACAAAAATTAACTAACATAAGATTCAGGGAAGTTCTTGCAGGAGAGAAGGGGGTTAAGCTCCAGGAGGGGAAAAATTAGGGAAAATAGCAGATTGAGATGGGAGACGTCCAATGGTTATGAGGGAGCAAGGGATTTGGGAAACAATGAAGTTATTGATAAGTCTTAGATAGAGAAAACTAAGTTTATGTTAAGATTAAGGTCAACACTATAAGAATAAAATAAAATGTATTCTTTTAAAACCAGCAAAAGAAAATTCAACCGATACAAAGGAAGGATGAAAAGGGGTTAAAAAAAAAGAAGCAAAAAAGCAATGGCAATAGAAAACATTAAACACAGCTAAAAAGTCTTAATAAAAATAATTATAATAAGTATAATTGGGTGTAAAGTCACCAATGAAATAACAGAAAATATACTGCATTTAAACTACACACAATATGTAGGGAAAAAAGTGACCCATTTAAAATGAAAGTATACACCAAAGCTGAAAATAAGGGCTTAAAAAATATGAACAAAAAATTTTTAAAATGCAGGATCTCACATTTCATATCAGATAAATGAAATGTAAGGCAAAAAACATTATAAATGACCACAAGGAACATTATATACTACAAAAAGGAACAATCAATGAAATAGATTTTATAATCATAAACATATATGCATCTCACAAAATATCCTCAAAATATTTAAATCAACAACTATGCAGAAAATTAGATAAATTAAAAATGTAATTAGCAAATAAGGGAAAAAAAGGAAAGCTTAAAAATTCCTCATGTTTCTAGGAACTAAACTTATTATTAAACAACCCCTAGAGGAAATGAAATAGAAATTACCATATACTAAGTTAGGTAATAATAAAAATATTGTATATCAAAATTTGTGCGGTGCAGCTAAAACATGAGGATTCACCTCGTGTCCTTGGCTGATTGAACAGCCTACAGCTGCTGTGGCCAGATCCCTATCAGCAGACTGTAGAGAGGAGAATTACCAGAGTTAAAGAACCACCGTATACTAATTGAAGGATACTATATGCATTAGGATGATCTGACAATCCTAAGAGTCTATGCACCTAATCACAGGAAAGAAAAATTTCAAATCAATGGTCTAGAAAAAGAAGAGCAAATTAAATCCAAAATAAGGACAAAGAAGGAAATAATAAAGAGTAGAAATCAATGAAACAGAAAATAAGCAACAGTTCATTCTTTGAAAAGATAAATAAAACTCCTAGCAAGACTAATGACAAAAACAAGAAGAGAAAATAAAATAACCAATATTAGAAATGGAAAAGGAAAGATCACTAGAGATCCTATCAACACTAAACAGATAATAAGGAAATATTATAAACTACCATTCTATTCCAATAAATTTGACAACTTAGATGAAATCATTTCTTTCTACATTTCTAGCAAATATAATTTACTAAAACATAACCGAGAATAAACAACAACAAAAACTAAATAGTCAACAATCTGTTAAGAAACTGAATTCACTATTAAAACCCTGGGCAGTGCTTACAACTGCTCTGTCTCCTGACTGTGGTGAACGTATACAACTTCACACATGTGCTAAAGCTCACAGTACTGGACAGCAACAACAACAAAAAGGGGACATTTTACTGTATGATAACTTTTAAACAACATGATTTTTAGAGCCTTTGCACAAAGAACACCCCAGGCCCAAATTGTTTCACTACTGAATTTCACCAGCTGTTTTAAAAAGAAATAAAATCGTATAAAAATTACTTTAGAAAGAAAACAGTGAACACAGAAACATTCCACCACACATCTAATTTACCAGATAGAAGAGATAAACTATATGACATCTCATTAGAAGCAGAAAAAGAACTGCACAAAATTCAATATTCCATTGCTGATAAAACCCTACAGATAACCATCTCTCAAGAAATTAGAAATAGAAGGAAACTTCTTCAATCCAATAAAGGGAAGCTATTAAAAGCTTACAGTTGTTATCATACTTAATGGTAAAAGACTAAATTCTTTCTCCTTAAGGTAAGGCATGGTTAACTTATCTCACCAATAAATAAATTTAGCAGTCTACAAGATAAAAAGTCAATATACCAAAAAAAAAATCAATGTTATTTCCTTATCTAAACATTAAACAATTTGAAAATTAGATTCTAAAAAATTAAACTTTTTATAGTATCACAAAACATATAATACAGTTAAATTGTATAAAAAATATGCTGCACCAAAACAGGGAAGCAATACTGAGAGAAATTAACAAATGACAGAACAAAGAGATATACGTCGTTTTTGAATAGAAGTCTCAATATTGTTTATATGTCAAGTTTCCCTATATCGCTCTTTCATAATTCAATCAATCCCAACAAATTTCTCAAAGGTTTTCTTAAAATTATAAGTGAGTTCTAAAGTGTATATGGAATGCTCTAAAGGAGCTAGAACACCCAAAACAATCTTGAAAAAGAAAAACAAAGTTAGAGGACTCATACTTCCTGACTTACCATAAAGCTATTTTAATCAAGTCAGTATGATATTGACATAAGTACAGCATGCAGATCAATGAAATAGAATAGTATTAAAACAGACAAATACAGTCAATTGATTTTTTGGCCAAGACACTAAGGCAATTTGATGAGAAAATCTTTTCAATAATTGTTTCATACATTTGCAAAAATATACGAAAAAAGTTGAACTTTGATTGCTACCTCACATTGTACACTAAAATTAATTTGAGATGGGTCACAGACTTAAATAATGAGGCTAAACTAAAACACTTCTGGAAGAAAATACATAAGAATGTCTTAGTAAGCAAAGAGTAGGAAAAAGTTTTATAAAGACACAAAAAAATATTTATCTTAAAATAATGACAAATTGGGCTTCATTAAAAGCTGCTTATCCGTGCCCATCAGTAGATGAATGGATTAGAAAACTGTGGTACGTCTACACGATGGAATACTATGCTGCTGTAAAAAAGAAGGAACTCTTACCATTTGCAACAGCATGGATGGAACTGGAGAGCATTATGCTAAGTGAAATAAGCCAGTCAATGAAGGAAAAATACCACATGATCTCACACATTCATGGATAATAGAGACCATTACAAACTCTTGAACAATAATAGATACAGAGGCAGAGCTGCCTCAAACAGATTGTCAAACTGCAGCGGGAAGGCTGGGGAGGGTTGGGGGGCAGGAGGGAAGGGGGTAAGAGATCAACCGAAGGACTTGTATGCATGCATATAAGCA
>NW_005365280.1:1470130-1475191 GCF_000412655.1 Myotis brandtii
ATACAGGATATATAAAGAACTCTTTTACATAAAAAAAAGCAACCGAACCAACTTTTTTTTAATAGTCAAAGGATTTGAACAGACACTACAGAAAATAAGATATACAAATGGCCTGTAAGGACATAAAAAAGATGCTCAACATCATTAGTCATCAGTAAGTGCAATTAGAACCATGTGATACTACTTCATTGAACCACTAGAATAGTTAAAATTAAAAAAGAATGAGAAGACAGGTGTTGGTGAGGTTGTGGAGTGAGTGGAACTTTCATACACTAGGAGAGGAAGCATAAAACCCTACAATCACTTCAGAAAATGGATGGTTTCTTATAATGTTATACAACCACCCTATGTCCTAGTAATACCACTCCAAAGAGAAATGAAAATATATGCCCACAGAAAGACTTGCACAGCAGTGTTTATAGCTTCTTTCTTCAGACCAGTCAAAACATGGAAGCAACTCAAATGTCCACAAACAAACAAGTGACTGGATAAACTGTAATATATACCAGTCAGCATTTTTAAAAATAGTGAACTAGCGATACTTGCAACAATGTGGATGAATCTCAAAAGTGATATGTTGAACAAAAGGAAGCAAATACAAACAAGTACATACTAAATTATTCCATTTGTATTAAGTTCAAGAACAGCTAAAACTCATCTATTGTGAAAGAAATCAGAGCACCAGTTGACAAGAACTAGGAATAAAGACTCTCTCTGAAGTGATGGAAATAGCCCCTATCTTCATTGGGGTGCTGGCTACACAGATGTTCCTATTTATCAAAACTCATTGAACTGCACGTTTAACATTATGCATTCACTGTATGTTTATTCTTCCTGAATAAAAATGAATTTATTAGTTAAAAGAAAGATGTACTTTCCACCTGGAGCACCTGCCTGGGGATAACCATAATCTTTGTAAAGAAACAGCGAACAGAGACATGCCTCAGTGAGAAAGGCCATGCAAGGGCGACAGTAAGTGAGAAAAGCCAAAGGCAGAGAAAGAGCAGCGGTCTGGCAGAGTGAGAAGAGAAATAGAGAAGACTGAGTCAGAAGGGGAAGGTACAGGCCAAACAGGAAGACATGAGTGAACTGAACGTAAGAAGGAGAAAATAAGAGACATAAAATTATGTTTCAGAGTAATCCAGCTACCACATTAAACCCAAAAAGAACGAAAGGCGGTTTCATTTGGAAATTGTCCTCTCTTCTCTCAACACCCCTGTTACTCAAATTGAAAGCAAGGAGAGGAGAATTCAGTGGAGGTCTGAACCTGAACATAGCTCTTTCTTTCTTTGTTTTTTAAGCAACCATCTTTAATAGAATGCCCTCCCAGGGCTAACGTCCCACCTACGGCACCCGGTCATTGATAAACATCTCAAGTATGTATTTATGCACACATGCTAGGATAATGAACTTCACAACCTATTCATTCCTTTAGTAAGTGAATGAAACTATGATGACGTGTCCCTCCCAGGAAGTATCCTCGCTAACTGAAGCCCAAGCCCGTCTCGGGAACCAGAGATAACATTTCTCCTCTTTCCAGTCGAATTAATGAGACAAGTCGGAGATGACTCACACAAACAGTTGATGAAGCAATTAATGCCAACTCTCCCTCTCTTACTCATCCCCCCCAATTGAAAAGATCACGGAGAAGTATTAACCCTGGCTGAAAAAGTAGATACCAGGTCAGAAAATTAAACTTTACCATAGAATGGAGTGCTAAGGGACGAGTAGGAGGGTTCCTATCCAAACTCTCTGAATCCAGAAGGACCGCTACATGAATAAGTTCAGTAAGGTTGTGCTCACTAGCACGGCTTCCTCTATTTCAACTCATCAATGCTGGGTTTACAGGAATAGCTTTTTAAGACATTCCTATAAAATTAGCTTCCTCACTGAAATTTTTAAAAGGGGAACAGAGCAAAAGACACGAGTGGCCTCTGGCACACACGTGTGTGCATGAGCATATCTGAATTCAAGCCGCGGCCATGAAACAAGGATTTGTCCATTTAGGCTACTTGTGTGAGAACGGCTTCATCCAAAGTCATTTCTTGCTTTTACTGGAACCAAATATTCAGAAGGAAAGAATTTCAGAAACCTCTAGTTCAGGTGATTTTGATGTGTGTTTACGGGGGTGGTGTGTGTGAATATTAAATTCAGTTGGATGCTTTTTCATACTGCACACTGTTTTCCCACCTGCCTCCTACCCATTCTCACCCATAGAGTGTGGTCACTGGGACATCAACATCAGTATCATGAGGGAAAGTTATTACAAATGCATATTCTCAGGCCATCCTATTAAATCAGAAACCTGGAAGCGGGGCCCAGGAATCAGGGGTTTCACAGGCCTCCAGCTGATTCTGAGACCTGCTCATTTTGAGAACCCACTGCCGAAGGACATGCTCTTCTGCTCCACTATTCCTTTTTTTCCAATTACACTTGAAATTCAGTATTATATTAGTTTCATGTGTATAGCATAGTGGTTACACATTTATATAACTTGCAAAGGGACCCACTACAACCCCAAATCTGTCAGGTGTGTTGGATGGACAAAGATTCAGTTGTCTTGGTTTTACAGTGCTGGGGTCCAGAGAACTCTGTCACTTGCCCATACCCACAATGTTGAAGAGTGGCCAAGCCATCACTGAAACAACTCTCATATGTGTGGCAGTTTATAATCCATTCAAAATGGACTTCCAAAATAACCTTGTCAGGTAGTCAGAACTACCCTCATTCAGATGAAGAAGCTGGGCTCAGAGAGGTTAATGATTTAGTCTACTACAAAAGTACGTAACAGGGCCAGCTAGTGTGGCTCAGTGGTTGAGCATTGACTCATGCACCAAGATGTCACAGGCTCGATTCCCAGTTAGGGCACATGCCCAGGTTGTGGGCTCAATTCCCTGCAAGGGGCATGCAGGAGGCAACTGATCGACATCATTGATGTTTCTATCTCTCTCTCCTCTCCATTCCTTTCTCTCTAAAAATCAATAAAAACATATTTTTTAAAAAAAACAAAACAAAAACAAAAAGCTAAGTAACAGCCCTGACTTGTTTGGCTCAGTGCATAGAGCATTGGCCTACGGACTGAAGGGTCCCAGGTTCGATTCTGGTCAAAGGCATGTTTCGGGCACATACCCAGTAGGGAGTGTGCAGGAAGTAGAATCGATATTCTCTCATCGATGTTTCTAACTCTCTATCCCTCACCTTCTCCCTTCCTCTCTGTAAAAAATCAATAAAATATATTTTTTAAAAAAAGCTAAGTAACAGAACTGAGACCAGACCCCCATGCCCTGATTTCCAAATTAGTGCTCTTGCTGCTCATGGTGAGGGCTTGGCACCTCTACAGTGTAGGCCCATGCATGTGTGTAAGCACCCACGGGTGTGAGAACTTGCAGACTGAGAAATGATGGTAAATAACAGGACTCATATGTCTTAGCCCAGACTCTAACATAACATTAGAAATAAGTCAATCAAATGTCATAGTCAAATTTTGCCTGCCCCCATCAGCATGTACTGCTGCTCCTCCAATTTCTCACTTCCACCCACCTTTATGAGCTAGCCCCCATATCACTAGATTTAGAAAAACATCTGACTGAGATGAAACAGAGTGGGGAGGGCGCTCACTACCACTAGCATTTGTAAAGAGCTGCTCAAAGAGACAGGGATGGCAAATTCCCTTAGGTCTTTCTGATCCATTCCTTTTGTTGCTTTCCCTTTTTAGCACTTTTAAAAATACATATGTTCATTTTGGAAAATTCAGAAATGACAAAGAAGGAAATAAAACTCTCTCAGTTGGCACTTAATATTTATCCTGTTTATTTCTAAGCCTAGCTTTGTAAATGTTTAATAATATCTAAACACTATACTTAATTTTTTAAAATTTGGAATATGCTACATTATGTACATTTCTGTTATGGGTATAGACAGTGTGGGGCTATATTAAATCATCATAAAGCAAGATACTTATGTTCTAATTCTAGTTTTAATATGTTCCAAAGAAATGTTATTAATTCATTAAAGTAATAAAAAAATTTACCCTAGGGGAATTCTTATCTAGATAAATTCTAGGAATTAAGAGTCATGGAACATGCCAGATAATTGACATCATGCAGAGCCAAGAAATCAGAGAACTATATTTCCCTAAACTCTGATCCCTGCCTGGTCCACAGCTTTGGGCATGAACAGAGGGTCCTTTCAGTTCTCACATCATTACCTGTAGCAGATGTATACTTTCTCCTCTCCTGACCTCCACCTCAGCCCATTATTTCTCACTTGGACAACAAAAGGTTTTACAACTCGCCCTTTTGAATTCATCCTCCACACTGGGTCACATGTAAGATACGTCTGCATGTGCAACCAAAAATGATGAAAATAGCTTATACACATTATTGAGTACATTTCATGTGCTTGACACCATGATACATGCTGTTCATATAATATTATATCTTTATAACAATCTTAGAAGGCACATGTTATTATCTGTTCTAATAAAAGACAAAGATGCTAATTGACTGTACCTTCGCTATGCCCAAGCCATGCCCACCAGCCAATCAGAGTGACTATATGCAAATTAACCAAACTAAGATGGCGGCCGGCAGCCACAGAGCTGCAGCAAGCAGGAGGCTTGGTTGCCCCGGTGATGGAGGAAGCCCAGCTTCCCTCCTGCTCTGGCCGGCTGTGGCCTCCACAAAAGGTAACAAAGTTTCAATAATAGAAGCTAAATAAATCCCAGATACCTGCTTCCAGCCAGCTTCCACTGGGAGCTTGGGTGGTTGGGGGCTGTGGCCAGCCTACAAACAGCCATCAGCCCCTCACCCAGGCTGGCCACACCCTCATGGGGTGAGGGTCCTCACTGGGGGGCTTGGCCAGCCTGCAAACAGCCATCAGCCCTTCAACCAGGATGGCCAGACACCCCAGCAGGGACCCCTACCCTGAAGGGGCTGTGGCCAGGCTGCAAACAGCCATCAGCCCCTCACCCAGGCTGGCCACACCCTCATGGGTAAGGGTCCCTGCTGGGGGGGTTGGCCAACCTGCAAACAGCCATCAGCCCCTCACCCAGGCTGGCCA
>NW_005365280.1:1475366-1490233 GCF_000412655.1 Myotis brandtii
ACCCATGCAACAGGCCTCTATCCTATATAGTAAAAGGATAATATGCAAACTGACCCTAACAACAGAAAGACTGGGAATGACTGGTCACTATGACACACACTGACCACCAGGGGGCAGATGCTCAATGCAGGAGCTGCCCCCTGGTGGTCAGTGTGCTCCCACAGGGGGAGCTCTGCTCAGCCACAAGCCAGGCTGATGGCTGCCAGTACAGCGATGGTGGTGGGAGCCTCTCCCACCTCCTCAGCAGCGCTAAGGATGTCCGACTGCAGCTAGGCCTGCTCCCCGCTGGCAAGTGGACACCCCCCGAGGGCTCCCGGGCTGCCAGAGGGATGTCTGACTGCCAGCTTAGGCCCAATCCCCCAGAGAGAGGGCCTAAGCCAGCAGGTGGTCATCCCTCGAGGGGTCCCAGACTGCGAGAGGGCACAGGCTGGGCTGAGGAACCCTCCCGAGTGCACAAATTTTTGTGCACCGGGCCGCTAGTCTATATTAAAAGCATAATATGCTAATTAGACCGGACGTCCTTCCAGACGACCTTCCAGACAACCTTCTCGATGAAGCCGCAGTGGTGGGGGCTGAGGCAGAGGCAGGCCTCTAGTCTATAATAATAAAGGCGTAATATGATAATTAAACCAGACATCCCTCCGGACGACCTTCTGGACAAAGCAGGGGCTGCAGCTGCAGGATTGAGGCAGCCACTGCGGCTGCAAGGGAGGGATCCAGGCAGCCACCGTGGCTGGGAAGGCCTACTCTTGCACGAATTTCATGCATTAGGCCTCTAGTTTTAATAATAAGAGTAAAGATAGAGATAAGGACTCTTAGGCTTACAGAGGTTAAATAACTTAGATATAAGGACTCAGGCTTATGAGAGGTTCAATAACTTGCTCAAAGTCACACAACTGTAAAATTGGAGGCAGCCTGACTCTGAAACCTATACCACTTGTTAACTCAAAAATGTCATGACTACCTGCCATCAACAGCAGTAGTTCCCAATATTATTTTTCAATCAAAATTTTTGAAGACTTAGGGCAATAGCTATTTTACTCTTAAGATCCACTGGTCAATAAAATATACAATGATCAAAAAGATACTATTAATTTAGTAACACTTTGAATGAACTTTTGGTTGTTAAATCACAGTATCAGCCAGCTACACACAGGATGGGGCAAAAGTAGTTTACAGTTGTTCAGATGGAAAATAATACAATTAACAAATAATAATACAAGAATGAACTCTATGTTTCCCGAACTCACAACTGCAAACCTACGTTTGCCCCACCCTATATATTGGGGAGAAAGCCCCTATTTCTGTGTTAGTGATATTAATTATTAGTCTTCAGACAATGCTTATGTGCATATGGATGTAGGCCCTCCCTTATATAAAACTACGTTCTCCTATGTGCTCTGTAATCTATGTTAGAAACCCCCAGCATTTAAGCTGACATCCTTAGTATGAAATACCATGGGCTCCACAATTTGGCCCCAACCTACCCTTCCAACTGCGTTTCCTGTTCCTCCCTCACCACATACCCTATGTTCTACCTTCAGTGTGGTAGACAAGTATTCCAAAACTATTGGACTTCATGCTTAGAGGACACCAAGCCATTTCCATGGACGCTCTCTACCTGAAGAATTCTCCCTCCTTTGAGATGCAACACAACTCAAATATCCCAACTCTGTGGAGCCATTCCTAACAACACCCCTCCCCCCTCAAGGTACATCCCTCCCTTATATGGTCACAGCCTTCAGTAAACAGTCCCTATCATGACATTTAACACACTGCAAAATAAAAACATGTGCAAATGTCTGACTACTCCTCTATTCCAACCTCCAAAGGGAAGGGTGGTATTTATCCATCAGTGTCCCTAGCCCTTATCCTCATTCCTGGCATACAATAGGTGCTGTTCATAAGATTCATCAGTGCCAATCTGGCTGGTGATTTTACACAGGAAAGTCAGTTTAGAAATAGCTCATAGCACAAAAGAAGCTTTAGTTCAGTATATTGTAATGACTGATCATCTGTAAACCATAACATTCACAATGTCCTTCCTCTAAAAGTAGGAGGCAAGTGCTCTCACACGAGGAGTGAAAAGATCTGAGTTCAGGTTCTGGACCTCCCACTAACCAGCTCTGTGTCCTTTAGGCAAGTCACATTCTTTCTCTGATCCTCCATTTGCTCACTGAATTGGAGGGGGTTGGGAGGTCGGTTAGTTCTTACTTGCTGCAATTCCATGATTTGCAAATTCTATAGACCAGGGTTGGCAAACATTTTCTGTAAAGGACCCAATAGGAAATAATTCAGGCTTTGTTGGCCTACAGTCCCTTTTGTAAATATTCAACTCAATTCTGTGGTTGTAGTGTGAAAACACCCATAGACATTAGATGAATGAACATCACTGTGTTCCAATAAAGCTTTATTTACAAAAAAAAAAAACAGGCAGCAGGCTGGATTTGCCTACTCCTGGTCCATACAAATGCCTCCACGTTGCTATGCAGATCACAGCATATGATCTCTAGATATATAATTTATGGGATATCTATTCCAAAGTCTTCAAGGAACTAATAAGGAGATACACACCACCCACTCCCCTAGCCAGAACTTGGAAATGGGGGAAAGCGACTCCCTAGGCAGAGGTCCATGGTGAGAGCAAGATTCAATGGATTAGAACATGCACATCAAAGTCAATGGAAGAAAGCCAAATACCACCACCACCACAGCTGTCCCTTGCTCTAGCCAGCACCTGGTGAATTACATTCATATATTTAAGGAAAGACTGTGCCCCCAAAAGGAGGCATGGGCTGGCTCAGGGAGGTGGAGTCACTAAAGCTAACATGGGCAGAGGGGGAGGGAAAAGACTATAGCCAAGGACTAACATGTTTCTGGTCCCGCTAGAAAATCCACCCTTCTCCTGGAATGAACAGAGCAGCAGGCTACTTTAGCTTGATACCACTTAACAGAAATGCATCCCACTTCCTTGTTCTGATTCCTGGCTCACCAGGCAACCACGTGACTCCAGCTAAGATGTTTCTTTAGAAAACATGTGCGTTGTGACTACTGCTGCTACCTGCAGCCAGAGAACAGCAATTTATCAAAGCAAATCAATACAGCAGCTTCCAATTATGATTTACATCCCCATGTAGCTTGATCGCGTGGGCCTAAGAATACTTTAGTGATGTTCTTCACTGTGAATTAACATGTTGGCATAACGGTGCCAGCTCCGGCTCATATGTTACATAGCTCTCTGTGTCTGTGTGTCAAGCCCTGGACACAGACCTGAAGCCATTTCTGGTCGGAGGGACTGAGGGCAGTGAGTCTGTGGAGATCCAGCCCGCCTTGTCTACAACACGGCTTACATACCACCTTCAGCTCTGCTCACTTTCAAGTGATTTCCACAGCTCTTATCAGGACAAGGAAGCCAAAGAGTTCGGTGCTTCAGGACAACGTTTATGCCTGTATCCCCCGGCATCTATAAAACTGGCACCAGGTTTAAATAATCTGAAAACCAGAGCCAATACTATAAGCACAGCCAATGACCCAGAGTACCAATTAGTGACTGGCACGGCACCACATAAGGTGCAATGTAGTTTACACATGGTTTAAAAAAAAAAACCTAAAATGAGATCAAGGGTCAGTGATGTCCAGAAAATGCTAATCTTTTGCCTTATCAAGCTGAAAACCAAAGGCTCAGTATTGAAGTCAGAAAAATTTTAGCCACAATAACATGACAATGAATTTTGCCTATTCATAGGCCTGGGGTAAAATGAAAGAGGGCACCAGAAGGTCAGTGCCTGCTTCTCTAATTCATGCCTGGATGTGCAAGGCCAAAGGCCCCCAGACCAAGGAGGAAACACAGAGCTAACTGTAAAGGAGCAGGGGAATTCAGCACCTCCTTTCCTGTTAACTGTGACGGGATCTGTTTTCCTCCTGCTGTTCCAGAACTTCTAACCTACAGGTCACGCACATACCCACAGGAGAACCCATGGAGTAAGCGAGGCGCTAGTTCCCAAGGAAAACACTTACTTCCACATTTGCAGCGTGTTCCCTTTGCAAATTCAGTTGCACAGTCCAACTAGGAATCAAATATTATATGCTCGTTGGTAAATTATCAAAATGTAAACCCACAGCTACGGCGGAGACCATCTGAACTGCCAAGAATTTTAACACTGTGATTTTAGTAAGAAAGAACACTTCCCCCCTGCTGTTTAGTCTCCAGCTAGGCTTGCTCTTGCTGATAATATGTTCCTCTGTGTGTGTGCGTGTGTGTGTGTGTGTGTGTGTGTGTGTGTGTGTGTGTGTGTGTGTGTGTGTGTGTGTGTGTGTGTGCAATGCATACACAAAGATGATCGTGCATTTTTGTTCTGAGTTTCTCACTTGGAATGTCCAAGTAGGATTATTGTAAGTGCAGTTATGCAACAAGATAAAATTGTCATTTTTTAAGTATTTCTATCCATCATAATTGTGGAGATGGCTTAGCTTCCCTGGATGCTATACTTCCTAGAGACTGTGTATTAATTTCCCATCACAGTTAGCACAGTACCTTGCACACAATGCATATACTTAGTAATCATTTGTTGAATGGATGACCTCACAAAATCAATTCCAATTAAGAGCAATCAACCTTTTGAGTTAATTAATGACATAAGCAAAATGCTACATCATAGAAAACTGTAATGCTCTATAGTCCTCTATCTTCTTATATAGAAAACTATTAAGTATTTCTACATCAAAGATTCCCAAAGCACTGTAAACATGTGTATTCCCCTATGTCCCCCAAAGCACTGGATGAAAGAGTAACTTTACTTTATTTTGTGCAAATTGAGAAATCACCCTTGAATTCACGCTAAATAGCTAAATGTAGCAGCAGACTGTCAAAAGCTGTCAAGTGAAATAATTATTGATTGGAGCATTAAAATTAAAAATGAATGTAGGTTAATAGATGAAGATGGTTTTAAGAAAAAGCATATAATCTAAAACGAGAAAAATCAGACACTGAATCTGCCAATCAGGCCTGTCGGGATCAGAATGAAAGATTTCAAAGGAAACAATGATAATCTTGAAATAAAAATTAACTGCACAACTGCCTTTGTGACAGCCACGATAACTGAGCCAGGCTCTCCTGATGGCCCACATCCCACTTGCCCTCCCTTTTTTGGACCCTAACATAAATGTCAGGAGCTACCGTGAGAAATTGAAACTGGTGGTCAGCAGCTCTGTGACCTTCACACTAATGCACCACAGTCTCCACTCCATGAAAAACCCTCTCCCTAGATAGAGGTGTGTTTATGTTACCCATCTCTAGGCTGACAAAGCTCAAGTGTGCATATGCATTGAGCTATAGATTCATACATTTAAATTAATGCCCAACGTCTCCATTTCTCACCGTTCACATGCCCCAAACAGAACTCTCAATGTTACCACCAATGCCCTGGCCTGCTCCTAAACCAGTCTTCCCCTTCTCAGGGAAGGGCATTACCTTCCTGGATTTGCCTGGTAGGCACCATGGCTCCGTGGATTTTTGTCTTTCCCTTTCTCCCTATTTCTAATCCATCAAGCCCCATCTGCTCCCGTGTGATGCAGAATTGAAACTCACCCATTTCTCTTCCTCTGCATCCCCACCACATCTCGTATGGATTATTGCAACAGCTTCCCTAACAGTCTCCCTGGTTGCTTCTTCATCCACCTACAACCACAGCATCAAAGCCATCTCTTTAAAACGTAAGAGAGGCCATCACTCCCTCTGCTTAATCATCCCCTGTAATGGGTTGAATGGCAGACCCCCCCCCCAAAAAAAAAAGAAAAAGAGGAATTCATGTCCCAGAACCTGTGAATGTGACCATCTATGGAAAAAGGGTTTTTGCAGATTTAATTAAGTTTAAGGTCGCAAGATGAGATCATCCAGAATTACCAGGTTGGCCCTACATGGCAGTGTCCTTATAAGAGACAGAAGAAGACAAGATACCGACACAGAGGAGAAGGCCAGAACTGCTGACTCATGCCTCCACACATAACAGTATGGCTTTTTCAAAGTTTTAAAGGATACAAGTTATCCAGAGATTGGGGTGTCGCTTCCACAGGCCAAAGGATGTATGGAGTCACCAGGGGTTGGAAGAGAGGAAGACTCTCCCCAGAGCCTTTGGAGGCAGTGTGGCCCTGCCAACATGCTGACTTCAGACTTCTGCCCTCAGGAACCATGAGAGAACAAATTCCTATTGTCTTAGGACACCAAGTTGTGGTCATTTGTTAGGGCAGCCCTAGGAAACTAATATAGTTTCCTATCACATTTAGGATAAATTGGATGTCCTCCTGCCTTGAGTTTCAGACCCACAGGCTGTTTCTGACCCCAGGGCCTTTGCTCCGCCAGTCTTCCTGAATTCTCATCCCTCTCATCTCATCCCCACCACTCCAACCTTCTAGTGCCGGCTCCTTCACATTACAGAGGCGTATGCACAAATGTCACATCCTGTGACATCCCAGATAAATAATCCCTCTTGCTGCTACCATCACTCTCTCTCTCCCCTATTTTTTGTCTGAAGACACAGAGCATCTTTACAGGATCACTTGTGGTCTGTCTCCCTGTGAGAAGGAATGCTCTCTGAGGGCAGGACTTCCACCACCTCTGTTCCGCATTCTATCCCCAGTGCACCCACTGAGGAGTCAGTCAGTAAACATCTGACTGCATAAAAATGAAAAGTTATTTTTCTCCCACCCAATCACAAAAGCTTTAACTTGAATGTATCAAGTGATACTGGTTTGAGACTTTCTGTTATAAGGCAAGCATGCTACTACCATTCTTGAAACTATCTGAGGGTTATAAGCCCCTCCCACGCTCTTCTATTAAAACTCGGTTGATCAAATGTAGCTTTTCCACTTTTGTTATTTGGGTCAAGATAAAAAGCGTAGTGTAAAGGCAAGACCCAGATCATTTATCAACCAGCCATGTGACCTTGGGTAAATAATCGCCCTCTTTGAGTCTGCAGAAAGGAATGCTGAGACTTGCTGTGTCTACATCGGCAGGACTGCTACGAGAGCCAATTGAAGCAATTCAGTCTACAAAATATGTTTTCAGATACTGCGCAGGCCGGTTACTGTGCCAGCACCGTGACACAGCTAGAACCCAGGCAAGAAATGTCTGCCCTATCAAGCATACATGTAAGTGGGCAGTTCTACAAACTGTAAAGTGCTGTGCAAGTGTAAAAACATATGCGATCTGTGCTTGAAACACCAACATAACCAGCTCCCCATTTCCAAACCATTCAAGTTTTCCTGCTCTGCATACTTCTTAATACAAATGTAAAGCACAAGACAGTTCTCTGAAGATAGAGATTGGACTCTTCACTCAATCAGTCACATGTCCAAATGCTCCTATTTGTCTCGTGCTGAACACTCTCTAATACAGAAAAAAAAAACAGGAGCTACCATGAACCAGGTGACAGCATCGAGTCATCTCAAAATGTGGACGCTCTAAACCCAGAGAGGGTATTTATTTTTCTGTATCAAAATAAACTGTGTGTCTGGATTGTACCAGGTCTGTCTGCAATGCCACTTACCAAGTTCATATGTGGCCATATCATGGTCATCTTTAAAAAAATATATTTTTATTGATTTCAGAGAGGAAGGGTGAGGGAGAGATGTAGAAATATCAATGATGAGACAGTCATTGATTGATCAGCTGCTTCCTGCACACCCGCTACTGAGGATTGAACCTGCAACCCAGGCATGTGTCCTGACCAGGAATTGAACCATAATCTCCTGGTTCATAGATCAACGCTCAACCACTGAGCCAACCCGCCGAGCATCATGGTGATTTTTAATCAAATACAAAAGGTAGCCCATGGCTTGTTTTCTGTAACTCAGCCTTAACATCTTATCCTCAAAGACACCCATATCTTTCAATTCTACATTAGTGGGTTCGTATTTACTTTTTTGGGAGCAGAGAATTCATTGAGGAACTGATAAAAACTGCAGCTCTCTCCACAGAAAAACACTATGATATGGTCACTGGGGAGCCATAGGATATTATGAAAAAAATTCAGTGATCAGAAATGAAGAATTCCCAACAACTACCTTGTAATGTCAGCACAGCCTCCTCGCCTGACCAGCCAGTAGCATTTCTCTCCCCTCCTCTGGCTGGCCTACAAATGAGGCACCACTGTGCGGTGTGTCATCTCAGGAACTCTGCAGCACTAGCTGAGTGGAGGAAATGGGAGCCGGAGGTAAGGACTCCAAGCACACCTTGTGCAGTTTCCCCACTGTCACTGCACAGTGGGCGGTGCGAACCAGTCTCCAGAGGTGCAGCTCTCAGCCAGGGCCTGCCAGCGTGACAGGGCCCAGAGCTACCAAATAGGAAGGACTGGAAATTGTAAGAGAAAATGGAACAATGAACTTTTACTTTCACTAAAATGCCCTGTGTGTGCGTGTTGTTTTTTTAATCTGAAATGCATTTATATGTTTGGTTTGTGTATAGTGATAAGGAAGAAAATGTATTTAAATCGATAAAAGCCAAAGGACAGTCTAACTACAAACAAGGTGGGAGTGGGGGGGGGGTCGTTTTTGTTCAACAAAACTGATTCCATGCATTGAGCCACCTAACTATTGCTTTTCTTGGCTATGTGTATGTGGGTGCTGACCCACAGTAAATAAGGAAAAAATCCAAAATAAGAGAAAAATCTAAAATTATACAGAGAAAACAGTCAAATTATAAAGCCTCTGAGTCATCACTGGAACCAAACCTGAGTTGATTCCTGCTTTACCAAACACTATTAATATTTTCTACAATAAAAATTAATATTTGTCAAGTTCATTAATGAGTCTAACTTGCTAAAGTTGACCATATATTGTTTCTTACCTCGCTCTGTGTATCCAGTGTAACAATACTAGTTTTCTACTCTGCCCCAAAAGATCTCTTATATGTAAGAGTTTAAGAAAACACACACACACAACTATAAGATTTTTTCTTCCAAAGAAGGTACAAAGCGTTTTTACCTAAGAACTTTGAATGTGCATAGTTATGCATAAAGTTGTCTTTAAGTAATGTTGGTATGCTATATTTAAAATACTTAAGTTATGTTCATATAGACATTTATGCAAGCTTCTTAGAAATAAAGGAGAATTCTACTAAGAATTAAATAAGTCAGTGCCATGATTTATAAATTATTTCAACTTAATATTCTAAACTTTGAATTCTTCAAAGAAGTTTTTTCAATAGAAGAGGGCATTCCTTCAAGAGAAAAAGTGGAATACTATATTATTTTTCTTTCCTACTTTAAGACCTCAGGTTTGCCATCTCTAGGGACATTTAAACTTTATAAAAGATGTATATGTTTAGGATACTTTAAAAACCAATCTATCTTTTTAAAAAATATGTTTTTATTGTGTGTGTGTGTTTTGTTTTGTTTTTGAGAGAGAGAGAGAGAGAGAGAGAGAGAGAGAGAGAAAGAGAGAGAGATAAAGAGAGGAAGGGATAGGGATAGAGAGATGGAAACATCAATGAGAGAGAAACATCAATTGGCTGCCTCCCACACACCCCTACTGGGGATCAAGTCTGCAGCCCAGGCATGTTCCCTGACCGGGAATCGAATCTGGGACCTCTTGGTTTCTGGGTCAACACTCAACCACTGAGCCACACCAACTGGGAGCAATCTATCTTTACGCAGTTAAAGGAGCTCAATTACTTACAGTCAGTTTAGACATAATTTAATACTACAAATCAACTACAAAAAGTAAGCTACAATTATTACTCAATCCTAAAAGAAGGACCAAGAGAAAAAACTGAAATACAATCTTTATACATAAAATAAAATTGTGTTATGTATCATACTTTAGTTAAGATTTTTATTTTTAAATCTAGCTAATTTCCCTGCGTAGGCTAAGTTTCCTTGAGCTTTTCTGGACAAATTCCCTGCATTCAACAGAATAAGTTCCAATGTTTATTCAGAAAAGAGGCTCTGGAGCACTAAGATAATTATACAATTTTAACTTCTAAGTATATATTTTTTAAAAATTAATAACATAGTGTACTTCCTTGCATAGAAGAAAATTTAAATTACAAAGAATCTGACTTTCAAAAATCCTAAACCCAAAAGTCATTAGAAAATAGCCCATGAGCCAAGTAGCTTCACTAAATATTTATCACAGCATAACATTTCTATAATATGGACGTGCCTGGTCATCGTGCAATTTCATAGTCATGTCCATTTTTATTCCACTGTTTTTTAGCATAAAACTAAAGCATGTCGATTCTGGTACAAATCATAAAAGAGACTATGAGGGAAGTTCAAAGTAACCTCAAGCATGATGACTTCATGTTCAAAAGATTTTTCTCATGGTAATAACATTTAAATCTTTGCCCCTGTCTGACTCACATGCTTCAGCCTGGAAGTTTAGCCAAATGAGCTATCCCAGCCAGGTGAGGAAAGAACTTCCTTGTCCTAAGCACAAAGTGAAAGGTCAGTCCCTCTCAACTTGGCAGGCTAACTATGGGCAGATTTCACGAGAAATTGACACAAGTATGGAGGGGGGAAAAATTCCTAGTCCCAATTCCTCAGTTGGAATCTACAGAAAATTCATGAAATATCAGCAAGTTCTTTAAGTGTCTTTTTTTGTTTTTTTTCCAATTATTTTCAGAGAGAGTGGAAGGGAGGGCAAGGGAGAGAGAGAGAGAGAGAGAGAGAGAGAGAGAGAGAGATTCAATGTGAAAGAAACTAATGGATTGTTGCCTCCTGCCCATGCCCCAACCGGGCTAGGGATAGAACCTGCAACCCAGGCCTATGCACCTGACCAGGAATCAAACCCAAGACGCCTCAGTGCTTGGGCCAATGCTCCAACCACTGAGCAACACCGGCCAGGACTTTAAGGTGTCTTTTTGATTTATGGGAAATCCAAAGCCCCAAGTTTCCTTCCAAGCATGTATGGTAACAAAGGAGCTGTAATATCCTTCATGACAATGGCCTCTAACCATGTCAAGCGTTCATTGCTGGGAGACTATCCAGTTTACTCCACCACAATCACAGCAAGCTACCCCACGAACAGGGTAAAAGTAGTCACTGAGCTAACTATTTACAACCTCGCTCTGATATAAAAATTCCAAAAACTTCTGGGACCGACCAGGGTTGTACACAGATGTGCAGTAGTCGAGCAGCACTTGGTCTTAGCACTGTGCTGATTCAGGTCTTTCCCACCAAGATCCAGGCCCCAGCGTTATTCCCAGCCCCATCAGAGGAAGACAAGAACTGGAGAAGTTCAGACCAACGTGGGGTTCCCAAACATAACTCACTTTAGTAAGTCAAACCTGTCAACTAAATTACAGTCCATTTCAGAGGTCGGTCAGGTGACTAAAATGACTAACATTTTAAAGAATGAAAGTGGCTGTGTTTTACACCACAAGCCCTTGGATAATTAAAATGAAAAGCATATTTATTTCTTCTTGCTTTAAATGGTGTGTGTTGCTTGTATCTGTTAGACATTGGACTCCTTCTCTAGAGCCTTCTTAAGGATGAAAGCAAAATTTTCTGTTTATTAAGGGCTCCAGAATTGCTGTTTATTACTCCACTACTGCATGTTTTCATTCCAGAGGCGTGTGATTGTTAATTTGTTATTGTGAGTTTCTTACGGAGTCAAAACATCCAGAGCAAAGCATGAACTACACACAGCAGTTAAGGCTGGAAAATCTCTTCAAAGACATGGAAATGACTCACTGCCTAAAGATATGGAGGCCTAAGAAATGCTCTTTTCTTTCAATTCATGGCAAACTTGTTCAGCTAAAACAAACAAACAAAAAAAGTTTTCAAATCCGAAACCAAATTCAGAAAATTGGTTGATATATCCTGTGAAAAGTATTTTTGAGCTATTTTTCTTCCTTCTCTGGTCAGTGAGATCAATTGTCACTTTTACTCAGGGGACACATTCTGGCTGGTAGCTACTCTCACACTCTCTCCTCCAATAGTATTTACACCCTGATAAGGGAGGGAGAGACTCACCTCTATACAAATTGACTATATTTAGTCCATGTTTCTCTACACCATTTTATAAAAAGAGGGGAAAACCGTCAAAATAAAGCCTAAGCATTTCTAAGAAAAAAAACTCAATAAATATAGATCTTTTCGATCAAGTCAGATCCAAGTACACAAAGAGCTAATCCACATGGGCAGGAAGGATTGGTAAATATTTGCTAAATAAAGGCAGCTGATATTTCTCTACCCTCTTGACCTCTTGTCCTCCAGTCCCCTTCCCCACAATACCCACATGAATTTTCTTTTTGGTCATAACATGAAACTCTAAACAATGGATTAGGATGACACACTAGGAGGGAGTTTCTTATACTCTGTAAACTATAAAAAGTTAGAAGGGTTTCCACTAATATTAAGAGATATTTTAATGTATATCTTTTTTTCTAATATTTTTTACTTATTTTTTTAGAGAGAGAGGGAGAGAGGGAAACATCAATATGAGAACAAAGCATTGATCTGCTGCCTCCTGCACGCCCCCCTACTGGGGATCAAGCTCACAACCTGGGCATGTGCCCTGACCAGGAATCAAACCAGCAACCTTTCAGTGCACAAGACAATACCCAACCAACTGAGCCACACCAGCCAGGGCTTAATGTGTATCTTAGTGTCACTGCCAAACTGAATCAGAAAACATCCAATTTTGCAGAATTCTTTAAGAATGATGCCAAGTATCATTTTAAATGCAAATTACTAAGACCTCTTGAACCTGATTATGTATGACAGAGAGTAATTTCTTAACAGGGTCCTATTTCAGTTGGATTTCCCAAGAGTTCAAGCCATATGGAGCCTAATTAGACAGTGAACATATTATGTCTTAGGTCTGAACTAGTATAACAAATATTTCAAAAGCTATTTTTTTTCAGAATGTGATATCAATTTGAAAAAAAATACTACCTTATTACCAAAACTTCTCTATTATGAAGTCACTGCTGTGGTGTTGTTATATGTACAAAGACGATTACAAACATAAATAAGTGGCCAGATTCTATTCCATATCTATTTTTCTCTCCCTCTTTTTCTCCCTTTCCCCTTCTCTAATAAATTAAGATCAGTTTGAAATCTTTCATTAACTGTTTAAAAATTTCAAATATCAGTAAAATAATAAATAGATGCCTTCAAAATGATATAGGAACAATCGATTTTGGATCTGAAAATAGATATTAGGGAAGAGGAATAAATGAAATGTACAAGTAATTCCAAAGTAAAACTTGCTGAAAATTTCAACCACCATCATCCAACATCCCAAAATATGCATATACATATATACATGCTCAGTAAATTGGGTTCAGGCAAGATACCTAATGTGAATAAGAAAACAAATCCAAATTATAAACTTTTAAAAAGAAATATAGGTTTAAGTCTCTTAAATACTTATAGAAAAACTTCAAAATAATAAACTACTTAATGAATGGACTATGAAAGCTTATATATTTATATAAGCTTATGTATTATTTACATATTTATAATTACATATAATTAATAAAATATAATGTATAAAATAGGAACTTCTAAAGTGCTTTCTTATACAATGATATACTTATATAAGTTTATATATTTATATGTTCATATTATATATATTCATAATTGTATAAGAAATAACATACAATGCGTAAAATAGAAACTTCTTTATTTTATTTTATTATTGACATTATTACAGATGTCTCCCATTTTCTCCCTTTTTGCCCCCCTCCACACACACAACCTCCCCAACCCAGCTCTTCCCCATGTTATTGTCCATGTCCTTGGGTTATACATATATGCATATATGTTTTTGATTAATCTCTTCCTGCCCCCTCTTCCCTAACACCCCCTCCTCAAGGTCTGTTATTATGTTCCCTGCTTCTGTACCTCCAGCCTAAAATAGGAACTTCTAAAGTGCATTCTTATATACTTTTCCTTTCTTATGTACTCATAACATTGACTAGTCTGTGATATTATTTGTATTACTTTTTAGCATAGAAAATATTTTTAATAAGCAAATTTATTAATATAAACTCAGACATGAACATGAATCCAAACTATGTATGAAAGGGTCAAAATTAACAAAATGTGAAAAATTAATCATATAGACAGTTTCCTCCATTTGCCAAGCAGGGATGCACTGAGCACAAAATGACTTCAGCCACAATTGGGCAACTTCAGACTACATTTGTTCACTCACTACATACATAGTTACTCATCATGTACTACTCTACAATGATGGAGCTGTATGGGAAAATGTGGTCTAGACCTTCACTTTATCCTAGAAGCTCTGAGTATTAGAGAGAGCAAATGCCTTGAGCACAATGCGTTTATTAGAGAGGAGAGAAGTCCCCTCCCTCCCTGCTCCTTGCTCTTTCCGCCTCACTGACCTCGATGCTAAGAGGGAGCAAGGGCCTCACTCACATGGAGGATGTCGGGAGTAAGACATCTGATGAACAAAAGGAAGCAGCAGTGACCTGATAAAATGATCTGTGCAGACAAGTACACAAGAATGCAGGGCAGTACAAGGCAGATTCGTTTGGGCTGAAATAGAGGTGGAAACACCTTTCTGTTCTGGTGGATGGAAGGCTCATGTTGGTCATTCATGGTGGGTCAGAATGTGATGAGGGGAAGGCAGAGGGGTTAGAGAACACCAGGAACAAGCCCAGTGGTCCGAATAAACATGATATGTACAGGCAAAGTCTGAGACTGAGGGTAGAAACCAAGCTTTGTTCATACTCTCTATAATCCTTGATCTTCCTCTCACCAACCCCTGGACCACCATCTCCCATACACCTGGTACCTTGCTCTAAATGCTGCACAAATCTACACTAATAAAAGAGAAACATGGTAATTAGCGTACGACCGCTACCCTTTTCATTGGCTAATCAATGAGTATATGCA
>NW_005365280.1:1491217-1520959 GCF_000412655.1 Myotis brandtii
GTGACAGGGGGTGGCGCCGCAACCTCCCCATCGACCCTGCCTTGAGTGTGACAGGAGGCGGTGCCCCAACCCCCCAATCGGCCCTACCCTGAGCGTGACTAGGGGTGGCATCGCAACCTCCCGATACGCCCTGCTTTGTGCATGACAGGGGGCGGCGCCCCAACTCCCCAATCAGCCCTGCTCTGAGCCCGACCAGGGGCTGCACCTAGGGATTGGGCCTGCCCTCTGCCACCCAGGAGCAGGCCTAAGCCAGCAGGTCGTTATCTCCTGAGGGGTCCCAGACTGCGAGAGGGCACAGGCCGGGCTGAGGGACCCCCCTTCCCCCCCGAGTGCACAAATTTTTGTGCACCAGGCCTCTAGTCTATATATATAAAAGCCTAAGCGACTGAATGACTGAACGACTGGTCGACTGGTTGCTATGACAAGCACTGACCACTGAGGGCAGATGCTCAGCGCAGGAGCTGCCCTCTGGTGGTCAGTGTGCTCCCACAGTGGGAGTGCTGCTCAGCTGACCAACGGGCACCAGAAGCCCCGCTGACACCTGGCGAGAGCAGCTGTAGTGGTGCAAGCCTCTCCCGCTTCTGTGGCAGTGCTACCGGGCTGTGGCAGCAGCAGGTGCAGCAGGGCTGGGATGAGCTGGAGCAGCGCAGAGCCTAGCCCAGGCTCTGGCTCCTTCCCGGCTACTTTGCACACTACTACATCCCTCGGGGGATGTTGGACTGCTGTGGGGATCAGGCCAAAACCAGCAGCCCAACATCCCCTGAGGGGTCCTGGATTGTGAGAGGGTGAAGGCCAGGCTGAGCGACCCCACTGGTGCACGAATCTGTGCACCGGGCCTCTAGTAAATTATAAAAGTCAAAGGAGAACAATAATACAATAATAGCAGGTAAGTGCAGAGCACATTTACTAGGTACCAAGTGCTCTTATAAGTATCTTACATATATTGATTTATTGAAACCTTTCACTGATTATACTAGTAATCCCCTTTTCAGATGAAGAAACTGAGGCACAAAGAGGGTAAGTGACTTAGCCAAGCTAGGAAATGGCAGGCTCATATTCAAATCACGAGAGATACCAAAATTATGGTAACTGACCACATGAGCATAACCTTCCAACAAGTCTGGAGTAGCTTCAGAATAGTCTGGCTCCCCCTTCCTCATCACCCAGCTTTCATTCCTTCCGGTTCTCCTTCTGACAATTCAGTCCTAATTGCTAAGTGTTCTGAAAGCTGCTGTCACACCTATAGGAATACTTCTCCAAATGGATGGTTCTTTAGGTACCACTGCAATCCAAACATAGTGGACATCTGAGAAACCTTGAGACCAACCTTTCTATAGAGTGATGGCTGCCACCTGGCAACTGAGATGGATTTGAAAAACATCCTCCCTTACTGTACCAAGTAACTGGTCACAGAATTTGTTATCAGCAGAACTAGCATTAAAAACTATGACCTTTGCCCTTTCTCTCTCACACCCTTATCTCCCCCGCCCCCCCCCCCCCCCCCCCCCCCATATATTTTTTGCAAAGCAGCCAAAGGAAAACATCAAAAGGAGCCTTCCTGTGGGATTAGCAGTGAGTGCATTCAACGGCTGGACGGAGAGAGCAAAGAGAAAGTGAGTCATGAATACTGTGTTAAACCTATAAGCTTGCTCCGAAATGTTTTCTCTTCTACGCTTGGAGCTGTTGCCTGTACTCAGCCCAAAACCCCATCTGAGACTGTCAGTCGGGTTCTCAATAACACGAAAGCTCATAATATTTCATTCAAAATGTAGGCATTTCAACTTGTAGTACCTATGTCCTTTTGACAACAATGTAACTTCAATGAAGCAATAACTGCAATGGCTTGACCAGGGAGAAGTGGTTTGGCCCGATTTTGCAATCTAGCAATTTACCCCTGGGGGAGGTCTCCAAGTTGGGGGACTCATCAGAATTGCTTCACTTCTGCGATTTTCAACCTTTTTCATCTCATGGCACACATAAAACTAATAACTAAAATTCTGCAGCACACCACACAATATAATTTTTTGCAGATCTGACCCAAAACAATAGGTATAATTTTTATTAATTTACACTGGACAGCTATTGTTGTGTTGGCGGTTGTCATTTTTTTTATTTGACAATCTAAGGGAAAGAGGTCAGTGCCCCTGACTGAATAGTCAGGCACTGCATGGTTTAAAGATTCTTGAAGCACACTGGTTGAAAAATCGCTGGTTTACTAAGATCCCATAGGCTCATGTGACCAGGTAGAGCTCTGGGTGCCCTCAACTAAAAACCCCTTCTTTTGATTATCAGTTGCACTGGTTAGATTTTATTTTCTCCTGTGGATTCTGGCTCTCCCAACTGCACCCTGATGCACCAGGAAGGGTAAACAGGTCCTTTGAACATAAGGACCAAGAGCTTAACAGTGTGTGTGTGGCACATAGTAGGTGCACAATAAACATTGATTACTTTTCTTCCTTTCTCCCCAAAATGAATTAAAAAAAAATTCAGATCATCTCAGGGGTGGTAATAGATTAGAAAGAAATAAACTTTTAAAATAAATAGCAACTTGGGAATTTCCTTTAAAACAATAAAATTCAATGTCAGTGTATATTAAATGATTAATTTCAATTTGTTACTGCATGATTGCAATTTAAATTCTAACATTCTAAGTAAAAATCCCTCGACAGCCAGAACTTACATAAAAGGATGTATGAACACAAAGTTTCTGAAAAGGGTAATTCTAAAAAATATGGTAAGAGTATTACAAGAAAACCCCCCACCTTCCCTAGGAAGACATGTTATTAATAGTACCCTACGTGAGGCATGCTTGCATTCATGCCCACTGAGCTTTTCTAATGAAATGTTCCTTCAAGTTCTCCTTTTGTTGTGAACTTTAGTTATTGCCTTCCCACTGGCTATACATAACCACACATATCTTTCAGAACCTAATTGAAGCATGGAGAAGTTAACATGATTTATTCAAGGTCAAATCTCAAGTCAGTGGAAAAGCCATTAATACAGCCCTGGGCCGCTGAGGGTTCTGGGTGCTGGGCCACACTGCAGGGTGAAGTTTTAACTTTTCATTGCTGTTTTCAAAATTCCCTTGAGTATTTAAAAGCAGCTCATGTTGACAAGATAGAAGGAAGCAGCTTTTAACCGATGTCATTAACACTGCACAATTTCACATACCTAGACCTATCACACATGCCAATTCGTTTTTAACATATGCATTTAAAAGTCTCTTAAAGACACTGTATAACTGACTCAAATACATATATGGATGGGAGGGGGTTTAGTAGCCTAAACTATACCCTATGTTTGTTTGTTTGTTTCATTAAATGCAGCTGAATCGCTATGCAGGGTGAGCAGTTTGTGCAAAAAGAAATGCTCTGCATTTAAGAGCTGCACTAGGCTGCACTAGACCCCCCTCTAAGATAAGACCCGCATGAACAGTACTGGGAAGAGAGTGCAGAAGACTCAGGGAGTACAAGACGCATTCAGGGGGAAAACATCACAAGTACAGAGAAATGAGGGCGCCAGAGTTGTCATTAAAAAAAAAATTCACAAGCATGTGCAGATTAAACCGATAACAAGAGGGTGGTTTTCTTCTTCTTTTTTATAAAAAGGGAGGTTATTCTGCTTGCTTTCAGGACCTGAGAGAGAGAAAGAGAGAACAGCCAAGGCTGAGCCTGGTGAAGACTGACTTGAATCTAATTCAGTGCCTTAGAAGCAGGAGAAGCCACTTGCTAGGGAGTTGTTTTATTTTGCTTTTGCTATCACAATGGAAGACTACATGATCGAACAAATGGGCTTTTTTATTTCCCTTCTGTTATCTCTATATCATGAAAAAGCTCGTTTGCCATTTAATTTTTATCTAATCGTGCTGGCTGTTTTTCGTCTGTCTTTCTCCTGTCTGCCCCCACCCCACCTACACTGGCATTCTCTGTGGTCAAAGAATCTGTTTCAGTATTAGTGTTCTATACAACAAATGTCAAGTAAACACTCTACACATTTCCTGTGCTATTTAAAGCATCCTGAGCAATTATTTGCTCTAAAGTATTAAACTGTAAATTTTCTTAGCTGGTGCCAATTTCTATAGTAATAGTTGTCACAGAACAGTACTTAGAATACTCAAATGCAGCTTTTAAATCAGCTACACTCTTCAGCTACATTTGCCAAGGTTTGTCTAGTTCCATATTTTTACAGCATGTTTTTGAGACAATGTACAAAACTGTAACAAAATGTCATATGTAGCTCTTTTTTTCATATTTGAAGCTTATTAATAGGCCCATTGGTATCTCTCAACATGGATTTTTCTCTAAGCAAAAAGAGAAAGAAGATATAGATAGGTAGACACATACACTTCAACCTCATTACCAAACTACTTATTACTACAGGTCAAAATCATTTACTTTGATAATATCACTACATTTGATAAAGCTCCAAATCATACAGTTGGTTCATAAAAGGGTCCCCTAACACCAGTTCTACAAAGGGCACATACCACATTTACACATACAAATGCATGCAGCACTAGAAAAATACTAACAAAATACCTACACATGTAAATGTGTACGGAAAAATGACTACATACAGGTAGATGCATATGCCTTTCTAAGCACTTTTATGTTTGGCTAGATGTGGTTCTGTTTTAACTGCCACCTCCTCCTACAGAAATGCATGGTCCTTGGAAAATATTTCATGCAACAGAGTATAATTTACAAACAAAAACCTCCTTGCTTGTTTTTATTTAAAATATAGTTAGTGATTAGAATATATTTTCCAGCTGATGAAAGAATTCTATTAATCCCACCAGGCCAGAACCCATTTTGGTTTTTACATACTGTACCAGGTATTACTACTGAGTGAAAGACTGCATTAAAGCACTAAGGGACAACAAGTTATATTATCTTAACAGGTTCCACTCAATGCTTTTTTATTGTGCTATGAACTGCCTTCACATTGGTTACCAAAAATGTATCACTATTTTAAGAGTCAGACTATTAAAGAACCATGTGTCCATAGCCCTTAATATTTGTGAATTATAACCCGACAAGCTTTTTAGAGATCTGTCAGCACAGTCATAGTGAATCACCCCCTTGGGTGGTCGGC
The DNA here is from genome assembly GCF_000412655.1 of Myotis brandtii. Classification (NCBI taxonomy): domain Eukaryota; kingdom Metazoa; phylum Chordata; class Mammalia; order Chiroptera; family Vespertilionidae; genus Myotis; species Myotis brandtii. The sequence goes on from NW_005365280.1 coordinate 1,496,312, forward strand.
CTGTTACAGTAGTCCCTCCACAGCCGCCTCGTCTGGGAAGGGAACTGTGATTTGAGTGCACTGAACTATAGCCTCATCAAGAATTCCCAACACGTCATGGCACTTAGGCCTGAACATCTGAGCAGGGAACATTCTCCCGACCTTTTTACGCAGGTCTGACTCAGTTCCTCTTATGCTCCACGAAGGGAAGAAAAAACGGGGAAGAAGTAAGAGAGATGATGAAGCAGAGAGGAGAGCCAAGAAAAAGGAAGGAAAATAAAATAATCATCTGGCTGGGGTGCATTTTTGTGCACTTTCTGTTAAAAATATTTTAAAACATCATTTTTCTTTTTTTATATTTTTATTGATTTCAGAGAGGAAGGGAGTGGGTGAGAGAGAGAGAAACATCAATGATGAGATAAGGGAGGGCCTCATTTACTAGTAGAGGACATCAAATATTTGGTAATTTTTAAATCTGGTCAGACAGTTACTTGAGTGCTAACTGAATCCTTAGACTTTATTCAATATTTATGAAAAAAATTTTGCAAGTCCCACAATGGCATGGGGTAGTATGCAACAAAGTATAATTAGTTAAAAGCAGTGGGTCTGAAGTTAAAATGGTATGAGCTGAATCCCAGTCCTACCACTTAACTAGTTCTGTGGCCCTGGGCAAGCTACTAACCCAGTTACCTTATCTGTGAAGTGGAGATAATCACTACCTATCTAGGTTTACTATGAGGATTAAGGGATTAACACAATGACTGACACATCCCAAATCCTCAATATGCCAGACAGCTATTGTTATTATAAAAATAGGTTCTCTGCACAATGAGCTTTCTTGAGTGTGTATACTGTTCCTTGTGTTTCAGTCATGGATCTGGTAAATATTTGTTAACTGAATGATTTATGGAATAAAAATATCAACAATCAAATGCAGGGTTTTTTCACTAAAATTGTACATGTCTCTGTCTAGAAAATGCCCAAATGAATGAGAGAAACAAACTGAACAGTCCCACAAGAAAAGCATGAAGAACTTGAGTATCCAGTACCCTTTTAGAAAAGCCTAATTAATATTAGCAATGTTAGCTGCCTCGTATAAGAGATCAAACCAGCATTAACTTTAAAGTTTAAAAACACCATCATTCATCTTTACATGTATTCGGGGTTCACGAAATGTGTTAAATACTAATATCATACACTGAAAAAGAATAACATTTAGTCAAATCCACTTACATCTTTTTAAAAGCTGCCTCCACCCCCAAACAATAGTGAAAAGTAAAATCAAAGACTGATTTGTTTGAAACCATAAACAATTTATTCAACTTTATTTTTCCCTCCTAGCATAGTGCCTTGCGCATGGTAGGTTTACAAGAAGTGAACAAAGTTAAGTTGAATGTAAAATGAGGATGATGGACAAAAAGATGTGTACGGTCCTTTAAATGTCATGAATGACAAACTGCCTACATGATCAAACAATCACTGACTGTATTTGATCACCTTAGCTAAACTCAAGGACTCACTGCTCCATTAATAATAAAATTCATTAAAGATATTACTCCTTCCTTAATTTCAATTAATGTGAACAAGGTCAATCCAATCTTGATTTCTGTATTTAACTCCATTATCATAGTATTAAGAATATGCCTAAACTCTACATTTCTAGAAGCATAACAAAACTGGAGACTGTGAGAAATATATTTTGGAGCTAAAGGAATAAAATTTCCTTTCTTTTCCCTTTAATAATTCCTCATCTCCCTTTAGTATATTTGTTGAGCATTAGTTGTTATTTAATACAATGGCTCTCCTGGGATAAAGAAAATCAACCTAAAAGTAAAGAGTTTTCCAGGGATAAAGATAGTTGCAATAGAAAAATACCAGGGGGAAATAATATTTATATTATACAGCAATTAAAACATTATGAACAAAAAATACATTTTTGAAGTCATATCATAGCAGAACTGGCCAAAACAGAATATTTGATAAGATATGGATGAGTGGGGGGGGGGGGGGAAGGAAAATCCACATTGAAGGGTTAATTTTCTCTCGAAATCATTTACTCACAGGTCTGTACCTGTATCACAAAGTGTTTTTGAGTCTGCTGTGTCATCCAAGCCAAAACCCCCCTTCCAGAGAGGAGCAACTCCTAATTCTGAATTGAAATAGATTCACCAGCATTTCACGTACCTAAGAACAGATCCTGAAAGTTATGAGCAAACGTTATTTGAGCAAAAGCTATGAGCAAAGGTAGAGAATCAAATGACAAAGATTTATTTCAAAGTCAAAATGTTATGCTCTTTAATTTTCTGAGGCACATGCTAAGAGAAAGACTCATTAGAGAGAAAAGCAAAAGCAAAACTCCTCCTCCTTCACAGAAGCTGGCAAATAAAGAATGTACGCACAAAACACCTGGATTTGCTTTCCTGCTTCCTTGCCAGTGACTTTTTTTAAAATATAAGATTAGCTAACAGTCAAACCAACCTTCAGAGCAATGACTTATACGCAGTCACACACATATACTCTCACACAAAAGAGAGCAAAGCTGATGCTATTTAAATATCATGAAATATTTTCTTAACCATGCACAGATGGAAGTACAGACTTTTCTGCCAACCGCTTGGTTCAGAAACTTTGCTCTATTTTTAATTATTTGGTTCAGAGGACCCGTTTGTGATTAACTTCTGTGTTGGATGGCAAAGCAAGTAAAATCCTGACCCACGGCAAAAAACACCGAGAGAAGCTTAATTATTTTTAAAGAGCTAGTATAATATTGTAAACCGTGTGTAGGGACAACTAATTTGTCAAAGACCTGTTGATGGTTGCTGCGGCTTGAGGCAACAGAGTATATCAGTGACATTGAAAAATCCAGGAGATCTTCAGGAAGTGACGTCCAAATAAGGTTCGTAGTGGCAAATACTGTACGTTTTTGTCTTGGAGAAATAGCAACGGAGTAAGAAACGGAGAGGAAGAAATTAACAATGTTAATTTAAGGACTAATCTTATTAGCACTAGGGAGTTTCAGTTTTGACTGGGATTGGTGACTGGAATGCCAAAGCTTTAACACAGGAAATGGACTCATATTCAAGGAGAAGTTGGTCAGGAAACTCAAACCATAGAATTCAGAATCATACACCAGAACTGCTGAGCAAATTAAAATCCTAGAAGAGAAGAAAGAGGAACAGTGGTCTAGCATTAAGACAGAAGAGATGGTCAAGGAAAGAATGAGCAGGTTGGAGCAATTTAAAATTTTTAAGAGCCGTGTATTTTTTTTAGAAAGCTGTTTTCAAAAAGGAACAATAAACCCAAGTAGCAAATTGGTATAAACACACAAAGGAAATCAAGTATAAGACATCCAATTAAAAACCTTCAAGGAAGAATGGAGCTAAAATCTGACAGACATTTATTCATAGAGAAGCTTTCTTTTGATCAATATCCCTAAAATTTTAAGATGTTCTGAGTTTAAGTCCTTGGTGTACCTGGAAAACCTTAGGGCCTACTGAACCATAGGCTACAGAGAGCCAAAATGTTTCAGGAGTCATAGTTATTGCTAAAAATTACATTTGCAATGACTCCCGGATCAATGCCAGAATGATCTGGGAACTGAAAAAACAAAACAAGCCCCTAAGTTCTCCTTGAGAAGTGTAGAAATGAGAAATAAAAATAGAACACCCTTCGCATGAGAGTCTGCTTCTTAAACCACTAACACTGGCCACTACCTTTTGACTGGGTGGACTGACATGGCAGGGCCTGTAAAGGACATACCCATATCTGTGGGCAATTGTGAAATTTCAATAATTGAAAACAATCCAAGGAGCCATCATGGAGAAGAAAAAAGTTGGTTAATTCCAGGAAATCCAAAATTAAGTTGACTCCTATTGTACATACTCATATTCTTCCTTTTCTACTATGCAAATAGGTGAGGTATATGTATGGGTATGTGTGTTTGCAAGAGAACATAAGCTTTAAAAAACAAACATAATGTTTTAAAAGCACATTTATGTCTGAATTATTTATAGTTGGTTTCATAATACCAACCTGGAATTATTACTATGGGCCACAGGCCATGGCTTAGAAATGTTTTTATTTCGTTTAGAAATGTGTCTATTCGCTGTAACAATAGCCACTGTGCCGGGATGGGATTTGACTCTGTGTCTTTGTCCATAAAACAATCTCATAAGATATGTAAACATGAATTCAATTTTCCTTAAGTCAAAGAAAGCAAAAATATGGTTGTCAGAACAAGAACTGCTTTCTGTGGGATATTCTAGTTAAATGAAAGCTATTCAACTTGAATCAATTGCTGTATCCATTCTCCAATACACAGCAGATTTATATTTCAGAAGGTTTTTGACAGAGAACAAAATGTTACTGAAATATCTCTTCCATTCCTTTTGTCCTACATAACATTCCATGGGCTGAACTCCCAACAAGGGGCATATATTTTTCAGCTTCTGTTTGCACTTGTTCTATTCTGGTTTGTCTTTGTTGCAGATTTTCAGTTTTGACCCTTTCCTGACAAATATTAATATACACCTTTTGGTTGTGTTACAACTTGTAAATTAAAAAAAAAAAATCCTACATTTTTATTCTGTACCGTCACCAAGCACCTGTAACTTTTTAAAATAAGCCCTGCTATTTAAATCAGTGATAGAACATTTTTTATAACTACTTATGTAAACACTAGAAATCCAGGGAGAAAATTATTCCAATCCAACAATCCACACATTCCTATCCAAAAGCAATCACTTGAGTATTTAAAAGCTAGAACTGTGGCGAGAGACAGGCTAGAACTAGCTTGAACAAGTCTGAGCAAGACGCATTTATCCTCCACTGGGTCTACTCCAGGTCATCCCAGGACTGTGCCTGTGGGCAAACGCCAAGATGGAAAGAAAGGATTGGTGCCTGTTTTCTAGCATATCTGTGTAAAGACTCAACAAGAGCCCAAGAGGGAGTTGCTGCTCTGAAAGGGACAAAAGGTGTGTAACAGCAAGCTGATCAAGCAGAACAGTCAACACTGTCCTGGCCATTTAGTGACGAAGCCTGAGCCAGCTCAAAATCCGTTGGAAACAGATTCCAGACAATGGGAGAGCTAAAATACTGGTTCTCAGGGATGATGTCCAAGAGGAGGTCTCGGAAGCTGGGTGTCATCCTTTAGGGTGGCCCAGAATAAAATGGTGACGCATTATGCCTCCTGGTGAGTTCATATATACTTTGAACGGCAAAGACACCAAGTCCCGTGGACTTCCAATGAAGATCTTGGGGCAAGAAGAGATGTCCACCAGCACTCTGTGTGACCTGTTAGAGAGAAACATCCTTAGCTACTCCATCACCAAGCAAAACCCCCCTGCCAGGCTGTAGCACCTTGACTCCTAGGAAAAAGGTGTAAAGAGACTGGGAAGGGGAGGGGGAGATGCCTAAAAGAGAGATGGCCTTTGTCTCATTTGTAGTGTCACTAAGAGGCTTCCACAAAGAAAATCTAGATTTAGTCCAATCTAAAAGTGAATCATCCTAAGTATTTCTGAAACTAACAGCAGGGTCGTCAGCTTCTGCAAAGAAAGAAAAGACTTCAGAACAATTATTACACATGCTTCTGGCATCAAGAGATAAACACTGTTTTTATTAAAAGACTAGAGGCCCAGTGCACATGAAATCGAGCGCAGTAGCTCGCTTCTGCTTGCCTCAGCTGGCCCCCCGGCCCTCCGCCCCTCATAGCTCTCCTCTCCACCGCTGGTAGCTCTCTGCCACTAGTAACTCGTGCCCCGCCCCACCCGCCATGAGAGGCGCTGCTTGTTTGGTCGTGACGGTGTGACGGCCACGGGCCTTTTATATAAGAGATTAATTGCTAGATGTTGCAGGATAGTAGATACTCATCATGGAAGCTACTCAGTGTCCTGCACTGGCTCCTACAGCTCAGGGGGCATAAATCTGATTAACAGGCAACTAGGTGGGCTTCCACTACCCACTTCTGTAACATCCAACAGAAAGACAGTAGGGACCTACAGATATAAAAATGATCCACATGGGAAAGGACTTCTCAGAGAAGATGGCATCAGATTCCAAGATTCCACATACAAGATCAATTTGATTTCTCGTTTTTTTTTTTAACCTGGCTGACACTGGTGCATTAAAGGAAATCTAGTTCTAGCAGCTCAACACTAAAGGTGCAGTGGCAGCAAAAGGGAAAACATTCTCTACCCATCCGTCAAGTTTAGGCTTAGGCACTACAAAAACATCTACTGTCTAAATGTACAATGAAAAGTTTCAAGGGGTAACTAAGGAGTACAGTACTATTGCACTTCTTCACCTTTCAGGCTCCATCTCAAAATTGCTCCAGTGGGCCAATTTAATTAAGCAAAGTTATGTCTTTTCAGTCTACAGTTTCAGAGACACAACTGCATAACTCTTGCCGTGCCTTGGCTGCCCAGGTGATGGAGAGGGGAGCTGAACTGCAGGTCAGAAAGCTGGGGTCACAGCACAGGCTCCATGTGCTCAAGGCACCAGAACCCAGCAGGTTGGTCAACCTCTTGGGTTTCAGAAAATGAAAAGTACAGTCTTCTCAGGAGTCATGACTCCCCAGTGAAATGGCTTATCAAGGCTCTCTGACCTCTGTGATGTGCCGTTATCGGCGGAGGTTGTCCCACAACACACCAGCCACTGCACAGGGTCTAATGACGGTGGTTTGAAGGCTGTATTTACTAGATCAGAGGCTCAGACTGCAAGAAAGGGCAGTTTTGACTAGTCCTACAGAGAAACAGGAAAAGACAGGTGAAGTCTTTGAAGACCCTGAACATTTAAAATGGGAAAGTTAAAACAATGTCTTTAAAGAAATCATTTCCTGAGACTTCAGGGCAAAGAGTCAAAAGTACATACCATTTAGAGATAGAAACTCTGAGATTAGTCAAGTCATCGAATGTTCTCTGCACAACAGAATAGCAAACAGCTAGCGTTTGTTCATTTCCCTCGATACAACCCTCTCTCCAGGACTTAAGGATGATATGAACTGTGATTTAGAGAATTTTGCTTGGAGAAGCTCACATACTACTGTAAAACCCACGTTTCAAGGTCACATGCAAAAGTATTTATCTTCATTTTAGTGTTACTTCTTACATACATTGGCTTATTCTCACCTCCAGGATGACTGAAATGGATCTAAGGCTTGCTGGGAGGGGGCAAACTAAAAAGTAGTCTACCCGCCTTTCGCATCTGTTTACACAGATGGTTAAAACAGTACTGTTCATTAGATAGAACTGAGATGGATGAAAAAGACGACCAGTTCCTTCTGAAGAGTAGAGAAAGGCACAGAGGGTTACAGAGGCTTCCACAGAACAGGAAAGCCAAGATAAAACACCAAAATGTGGGCTTAGATGTTATCACCATATTTTTCCAAAAAGATTTCCTCCATGGAAAAGAAAAAGAAAAGACCTGTTAATCCTATGAATAGTGTCAAGTCAGGTACCAGAGGCAGCGGCCAGAGGTAAACATTCTTTTCCCAGCTCCTTATATAAAGGCTGTCTCCCCAAAAAGCTACAACTTGGGGGTCATCTTTCTCAGTGGTCTGAGCATCAGTGACCGAGGCAGCTCCAGGGGTGAAGTGGAAATAGAGCCCCGGAAAGGGAAGCGTAATCAAAACAAAATTAATTCAGAGTCCTTTCTGCCCACACCGGGAACTTGCTAGACCAGAGCTAGGCAGAAAGGACTTCGGGGCACTTCCTGCCAGGACACTGCTGCAGACAAAGGGCCCAGGCCTCAGTTTCTAGTGTCAGGCTCCCTTTTTTCATACTTGTCAAAACCTCTATCAGAAAGCATATAGTCCCCACATTAATACCCTCTACCTGGAAAAGGTATCCTCGCTTACCAACAGGCAACTTCTAGATGAACTCATATGCAAGAAAGAGGAGGGGAATGGCCACATGGCCAGCTTACTCAGAGGGGCAGACACCATGGTCAGACCGCCCTCCAGCCCATCGGTCTCATCCCTCATGGGTGGGGTTATGCACAGAGGGGTGCAGGGTTCCCTTGTCCCTCGAAATGGTTCCCCTGTCCGTGTGGTGCTTTACCTCAACTTGCCCAATCTTGCTCAGGACTCCAGAACTACTAGTCTCTTCCAGATAAAATGATCTCTTTGGGAGAGTGATCTCAGAGGGAACTTTCTCCTGAACTGGAGAGCGATCACAAGAGTGCTTAAGGGAGATTGATCCAGGCCAAAGAACAAATGTGAGGGAGGTCAACCTCAAACTCATTCATTCAAAACGACAGCTTTGTTTCTAAGAATTTTCATGAAACCTAAATTCAATAGGAATTTTTTTCCTTTTTAAAAAAATATGTTTTTATTGATTTTTAGAGAGAGAAACATCAATGTGAAAGAGAAACATCTATCAGCTGCCTCCTGCACACTCCCTACTGGGGATCCAGCCTGCAACCTGGGCATGAGCCCTGACCAGGAATCAAACTGGAGACCTTCTGGTGCATTGGACCGACGAACTGAGCCACACCGGCCAGGGCAGGAACGTTTTCAATAAGAAGAAACACAGCCTTAGACATTCAAACACCAAGCAACTTTTTCCTGCACTGAATTTTAATAATAATAGAGTTCTGTGTGGTTGTAAGTGCAGTATTATAAAATTTAAATATCACTGAGCATTGGACCTTTTTTCCTCCTTAGCACAGGCTTCTAACACAGATTTATCCCCAGTATCGTTCATTGTTGTGATGCACAAAGCTACTCCAACAAATAGATGCCACAGCTTTTTCCACCACTGTGGACCACTGGGCAGATCCTGGTTCCAGATACAATTCCTTAAGTCATGGTCTCTATTAATAGATGGAATATGACTGAATAAGGAGTAACAGATGAGAAAACAAAGTCCCCCAAACCTATTGAGCAAGGTTAAGGATTCTGGGCTTTATGCCGAGGGCCATGAAAAATTGGGGGAGAGGGGGTGAAGCAAACCAGAGATTCAAACAGCTATTTAATAGTAAGAAATGTTCATTTTGGCTTCCTGAAGGAAAATGAGTTGGACCGGAACATCTAGAAAGATCATTTAGGAGGAACAGCACATACCAACCACCCAGCCCAGCTAAGCCACAAGCCCAAGTTAAGGCCTTGAGACCAGACTTCTTCAAAGCTCAGTGCCTAGAAAACTGCCCCCAACGTCCCACCCAAAGACTCTTTCAGGAGCAGCCACAGCAGGAAGGAAGCAGGGCAGCAGTGTCCCCTCCAGTGAGCATGGGTGACAGTCACACCCAAGGAGCCCACGCTCAGCAGGGTGGTCTGGGGACTAAATGAGTGGAAGGTGTGAAGACCCCAACCGAGGACCCCTGGATAACCATCCGACTCCACCAGCATGAAACTCCGGACTGATCTCTCCAAGGCCTAAGTGAGGGAGGCTTCCAGGCTCCCAGCACATCCCGGGGCCTGGCTTCCTGAGAAAAACATGGGTCAGTAGCAGAGGGCAGAGAACCCCACAGTCAGGCAGAGGCCTGGACAGCTAGGAAACTAGCCCAGGGTGGGTAAAGGTTAAGGAGAAGGAGTGAAGAGCGGGTGGGAGGGGAGGAGGAAAGGGGGCCCCTGGCAACAGAAAGCACTAGGCTTTCCAGGGGGTCCAGTTCCAAAGGGGAGCAGTGGGCAGATGAGAATGAGAACTATTCTCAGCAAAGCTGAGCTGTAGGCCAGCCTAGTGCAGGGCATGAGCTGCCCAATCTTCTGTCTTCCTTCCAGGTTGGCCCTGGGTACAATCCCAGAAAAAAAAAAAAGAAATTATAAAAAATAAAAGAAAATCAGACTAGGGAAATACCTGCAGCAAATACGACTTTAAGAAATATCTGGAACTCATCAAGAACTCATATACGTAGATGATAATATCAAGACTCCCATTTGCTAATTGTGTAAGAGGAAGGTAGTAAATAAACATAGATGGAAATGTTCTATCTTGGAGAGGAATCAAAGGAATGCAAATTTTAAAACCAAGAAGCCTGTTCAATTAGCCAATAATAGTAAGTCCCACAATTAATCAGGTTGAGTAAGACACATTCATTTGTCATTTGTAACAATGTAAATTGGTACCAGCCTTCTAGAAAGCAATAGAAAGCAATTCAGGGCAAGCCCCCTCTATCGTATTAACAGCCTTCTTATGTAATTGTGTCTCAGGTCAGTACTAAAGTGTATGAAGATGTTCAAAGAAGCTTTATAATAGTAAACAATTAGAAACAACTCAAATGTCCACAAATAATACAAAACTTAAATTAACATAAAACAACTTTACAAAATATTATATAATCCTTGCAAATGATAACTGTAAAGTCTAGGCTGCAAATGAGAACGTTTATGCTAAGTGGAAAAAGCGAAACAGGAAAAAGAAACATGTTAAATCGTCAAGAACCAGAAGACAACACATAAAAGTGAACATGATTTATGGACTGGGATGGCAGAATCAAAGGGAACTTTTGCTTTTATTGCCTTCCTTTTATTGCTGTAATGTATAGGCAACAGATGTTTAACATGTAATATTTCTAGCAATCATGTAGTAGTGAACAACCTCTTCGGTGGAGCAGATCGACCTGCGGAGAAGGTCACGGCCAGAACAGTACAGGGTGTCTAGGCTTTCCCAAGTTTCAAAGGTCCATTTGGGATTCAAACCCTGCCCAGGACAGGCTCTGAGGGGCTCCTCGTACCTGAAATAACCCCAAAGCACAGTTCTTTCCTTTGTTCTTGTTTTTTTATTTCCAGCTCTTAAGTGCTATGTCATCTCCCCCTTTTTGACTTTCAATTTTTAGAATCATGTATTGAGATCCGACTATATACAATATATATATGGATGCTCATTTGATCCTTCAATACAATCCAGTAGGATAGATGTCATCATCCTCATTTTACAGATGAGGAAACTGAGGATCACAGATTTCAGAAATGTAGCTTGAGTCACACAACTCAGGAGCCAGGGCCAGAATTCTAACCTCCATCTCCCCATTATCAGAGCCCTCAGTTTAACCACCATGAATACTGCCTCTCCCCTTTCTCTCTGCCTATGAAACAAACAAAATAAACCACTCTTAAAATGCCACTGCTTGTATTTACACTAGCTGCCTAAAAAGCTATACAAATTGCAATGAATCAAGAGATATCAGTACAGACTGCTTATAAATTAAGCAATAAGACAAGGTAATGCTGCCCACACTAATTGCAAAAATTGATGCAGAAGAAAAAAGAAATTACCTTGACACTCAAAGCTGCACCTGCAGGTAAATCAAATGACGTCAAAAAGGATCTCTACTTGCCAATGAAAAGCAGGATATCACCCTTGATACTGCTACAAAGAAGGGCAGAGCTTCTGCACTCTCCTTGCAAAAAAATTACTCCACAATTAGCTGAAAGATTCCTTCCAATTATAATGCATCCTCGCTCCAGAAATAGATGTTGTTTGGGGCAATGGTAGCAACAACAGTAAAAAGGAACAGAGGAAGGATTACGGTATGAAACTAATATAGATTGGGTGATAAATGATTTTAGGCACCACTTAAGACTTAGTCTATAAATAATGACACAATAATAGCTAAAATGTAAATTATAATTAAATACAAGACCTAACAAAGTCAAACAACAGCAAATGATGTTTGACAGAGCAAAGGTCTTGGGGGAGCCAGGAAGAATTACAATAAAATCTATTCATGGAGCTGCACAGTGTTAAGATAAAAGGAGCCTGGGAGATCATTTCTCCCAACTAGCTTTTATTTTGTAGATGGGGAAACTGAGCCCAGCAAGGTAGAGTGAGCAGAGCAGGAAACAGAAACTCAGTGTCCAAACCCCCAGTCCAGCTGCTCCCCAGCACACCACACTCACTCTGCAGTAGACTGGAATACTGGAGAGCTACTCCATTCTAAATCACATTTTAAAATGAGCATTAAACATTCTATAAATATTAAATTCCTTTTTAACAATTTTCAAATGCACAGGGGCACATTTAAAAAAGAAGCCTGGTTTTGATTTCTTTTGCAAAACGGCTCAGTGTTTAACCTAGTATTGAGTGAAATATTAACAGGTCATATAATGGTTTCAGTGTTCCCTCAGTAAAGCTAAACAGAATTTGAAAAACCATATCCTCTCTCCCCCTCCCCAGGCCTACAGGAGTTTCTGGAGCACACATTAAACTCAACACTGTTCAACAAGCCCATCACTGTTAAGTAACTCATCAGAAAATAAAGAGGGAATTACCAAAGGGGAATTGCCAAGCAATTAGTTCTCTGAAGCAGATGACATACAACTGTTGTAGGGAGGAGCTTCCCGGTTAGTCATATGCCACAGTCAGAGCCTCCTAATCTGTAAATAAAAATGCATCACATATGATTACAGCTGGGATGGAGGCTGGGGCTGCCAGGCTAGGGCACGGAGAGAAAATCCCAAGTCCTCTTCTGTTCTGTGTATCTACAAAGCAAGAGACATTGCTCTAAAGACATTTTTTTTTAAAAAATCTTTGGTAAATTTCATTCAACATAAGAAAGACAAACTGGCCTTCTCTAAGCAGGCTAAGAGCAAAGTGATCTCTCTTTATCCTCCTGGCATGAGTCGGTTAAGGTTCATCCGCTGGTCTAGTGAAGGAGAAAAAATGAGAGTCTGAGAGGGGTGGGGACAAGGGGTATAGCAGATCTGAGCTGCCTGACAGCCACCCCCACTAAAGGGTGACCTCTTTTCACGCACGTTTTGTTCTTAAAGCTTGCACTTAGCACCACCCCACTGCCTATCAAACTGGAGAGATAAATAGTTCCTATCTGCCAAATCTTGCAAGCTGAGCAATGACCCAGTGAAGTTCTTTGAAGAGTCAAAAGTTCATCGTCTCACAGGGACTCTTGATGTCAAACAACATTTAGAGCCCAAACACAGATAAGCATATTGCCACTGTCATCATTTTCTGCAATTAATAATTATTGAAAATGTGTAGGAATATGAGAAAGAGTGAAAGAAAACACCACAAAGACAGCCCATACGCGGCTCGGAATGGACAGGCAAGCATTAAAAAAGAAGGTTCATTGCCCATGAGCCCTTCCCTGATCCTGGCCTCTGAGAGTATGCTATTCCTCTCTTGTAATTGTTTAAATATTACTCCTGGACATACCTTGCCTTCTGGGCTCAACTGTAAGCTTCTTATGGACCGGGCTTAAGCCTTGAGAGACAATGCATGGCAGCAGTAAAGATGCTACCACTAGAGCTGGTCAACCTTGACCAAGTCACTTATTGCCTCCGTGCCTCAGTTTCCCCATCCATGAAATGGAGATAATAATAGTGTCTACCTCAGAAGACCACAATGAGGATTAAATGAGTTAACACACAGTGAGAACTACTGATCATCTCTAAATTTCTTTTAGGGCCCAACTGGCATAAAGCTTCTCACACAGTAGATGCTTATTAAATATCTGCAGAGTGACCTGCCCCTGGAGTTGTGTTTTCCATTCCTCTCACCCCGATCCTAACTTTCCTGTCTTTAGTGAAAGGTAGGTAAGTCATTGCCTCATTCTAAGCCCTTTAGGGGAATACAAACAGCCCATCTAAAACTAATGTAAAAAACAAAACAAAACACTTAAATAATCTTCAAATTTTCTTTAACTATATTAAAAGAGACTGCCCACTAACAGCAGTGTAACCAGATAATTTCCAGTTTTCCCTGTCATTTTGAGCCAAGAAGTTTTCACCCACTCCAAAGTCAAGGCTCACTAATCCTACTTTTTTTTTCTATAATATAAATGGGAAGCCAAACTTCAGAAAGCTGTGCTTTCTGTGTGTGTGTGTGTGTGTGTATGTGTGTGTGTGTGTGTGTGACATTTAAAAAGAGTCCATATAAAGCCTTCGGAAAAGCCTCTAAAGTTATAAAACACATCCATATTAATGTGATTGATCTAAGTACAGTAAATGAATTGCCACAAAAATGAACAATTGCTCCAGAGTCAAGTAGGTGGCACAATGTGATTTACGCATATCACGTGAAATGAATAAATCAACAGTGGGAAAGATCAAAGGAAATGCTGGAATTGTTGTTACTATGTACAGGGCCTCACTGAAAAGCTTCTTAATATAACTGTTTAGAGGAAAACAGAAGGATGGTTTGTTTAAATGACAACAGATAATGCATGCACGGAATTTCAAAAGCAACATTCGTTTTCATACACACACGTATTAGGTTTAGCTAAAATTAGCTCATGTTCCTTTCTTTTTTAAATGTCTTAAAGGAATAAAGGTTTCAACAAGATTTCATTGAGCTGACACTCCAAAGTGCCTGAGCTTCCAGGGCAGACCCCCCATTACCCACCCATGCATCATCCCCACTTCTCCACCCACGCACCCTCTACCCCAGGTCTTAAAGAGGAAGCATACAAAGGCTGTGCCACTCCAACATTCCAGCTTCTCTTCCATGCCTCTTACCTTCTCTCTACATATTTTGTACCAGCTGATGTCACCCCTGAGGTACAGTCATCCCCTTCTGCCTGTCAAACCTTCTGCCACACACAAAACCCAAAGCCCAATTTCCAAGATCACTTTCATGCCAACGACTCCTCCAAATTTATCTCCAGACCTGACCTGTCAGCAATTTTATTCCCACACCCTGTACTGTCTGCTGGGCTCCAGCAACTCAGATGTCCACCAGCACCTGTGCTTCAGCCAAAGGGGCCTTGTCAGTTACACACCGTGCACTCCCTGTCATATCCCAGCCACTTCAATGGTCTTCCTCCAGCTCTATCCATCTCTACCCACAGAAATGCTAACCAGCCTTCAGAGCTGAACTCAAATGATCCCTCCTCCTCAGTCTTTCCTCGTCATCCTACTCAGCATCATTCTTCTGAATTCCTTCTGTGTTAGAACGTACCCCAAGAAGTACAACCACCCCATTCTGCTTTGTCTTAGTTTTTTCCAAGCATTTCTTCTTTCACCTACCTGACCACAAAGAACACATAGAGTATAACCTCTTTTGGGTGGTTGTTACTCACTTTCATACCCACAGCACCGTGTAGTAGTTTAAAAAAATACACAATGAATACATGAATGAATCATTTCTTAATAGAGAAAGTGCCTGTGAACAAGTTATGCCATAACTTTCCTATAATCATATCTTATTTGCAAAATAACTAGAACCAGGGATATTGTAATTTAGGTTTTTAGAAAAACTTTAATGAATATAACAGAATACAACATGAATGACATGATTTCCCTGCCCACATTTAGCCATCAATTGTGAGAACTCTACGGAGGACATTATTTATGCAAAATGTTTAAATAATGCTTTATTAGCTTACTTTAAATGCAATCGCCGAAAATGTCAGTTGCTTGGAATTCAAGGTGACTCTGCACTACTTTGTCAGTAATACAATACAAATATTTGTAAGACACTTACTGGTAGACTTGCTTAATATAATGTAAAAACTTCAGTATCATCTCAATAAGTTTGTACATATTGGCCAAGAGATATGACTTTCTGATGCCTGAATTTTCACAATAAAATTATTTTAAACACCACAAGTTTTTTAAAAATTGCACATGTATTAACCACATATTCAATTAAACTACTTCCTTAAAAAGCTTAAATGTGAGGATTTTCTGCCTAGCATATAATTGTAAAAATGGGTAACATCCCTAAGAGATAAAGTAACAGTGAGGCATGTCACCATTTTTTATTCAGGTGACAGAGACCTTAAGAAGTTTATCTTTGGCCCTAGCCAGTTTGGCTCAGTGGATAGAGCATTAACCCCCAGACTGAAGGGTCCCGAGTTCAATTCTGGTCAAGGGCACATACCTCAGTTACAGGCTCATCCCCCACCCTGGTCTGGGTGCATGCGGAGGCAACCAAAGGATGTTTCTCTGTTTCTCCCCCTCCCTTCTACTCTCTCTAAAAATCAATGGAAAAATATCCTTGGGTGAGGATTAACAACAACAAAAGCAGCTTACCTTTGCATGAAACTGCAGGGTGATCCTATTTCCTTTCACAGACCATCTCCCTAATCCACAGCCAATAAAATGCCAAGTACCCAGTTCCAA
Source organism: Myotis brandtii (assembly GCF_000412655.1). NCBI lineage: Eukaryota > Metazoa > Chordata > Mammalia > Chiroptera > Vespertilionidae > Myotis > Myotis brandtii. Next base: position 1,512,303 of record NW_005365280.1, read on the forward strand.
ACTCTACAAGGATATAATGTGATAACTTCCTCCCTCCTCTGCTCCCCTCCCAACAGACTTCTCTGACTATCCTTTCTGGGACATAGTACTTCAGTCACTCAAGGTTTTGCTTGTTTTTACTCAAATCACAAATAACTTATCATGTGCATACAACTCATCAGTTCATCTTACAACAATATAAAAACAATACATGAGAATCCTATCCCAGTAAGAGAGTTGGATGAACACAAAATTCAGAAAAATAAGTAAGTCTCATTTGTTGTGCAGAGCTACAAATGTCTACAGGGTTGGTCCAAAGACCAAGGTATAGGTATGTTTACTTGTTCCTAGTCATATATGGTCCAGGAGCAACCATCACAATACAAGAATATCAGAATTACCCTGTCAAGACATAAGTTACTTGATGTTCGTGGATCATAAACCATATATGCCAGGCATTATCCTACCCTATATATGTATATTATTTCACTCCATCCTCACAGCAGCCCTAGGATAAAGTTCTAATATTATCTCCATTTTTAAGATAGAGACACTGAGGCATCAAAAGGTTAAAGGATGGCCCAAGGTCACAGTGGCTACTCTAGATGTAAAGCCAGACAGGCTGGTCCCAGAGCCCCATGCTCTTACCTCAGACGCCACAGAATTTACATGTAACTTAAAAGCTGGATCTTAGATAAAGAGAGGGAGCTCTTTATTTAAAGAAAGCTGAAGAATCATTTTCAAGATGAACATTTTGGTAAAGCAAATGTCCATCTTGTAACAAATTAGTTGAAAATCCATATTTTTATTTGTGAAGCTTGATGGAAGGTAGACTTTCCATCTCACCAAGGAAGGAAGTAGAACAGTTCTCAGGAAGAGCTGCCTGGAGACCACCCATCCCAGCAGTTCCCAAGCCTGAGGAGCCTCAGTCTGATTCCAAGAGACCATGAAGGTTCATTTCGATTCAATAGGTCTAGGGTTGAGTTCCAAATTCTATTTTTTTAAGCTCCCAGGTGATTCTGTTGCCCAGCCAGGTTTAGGAACCTCTGAACTAGTCTATTTCCACAGCTTCCAGCAGGACTGCTCCCAAGGCAAATAGAAACAGGGAATCTATTTCACAATTGCCTTTGGTTGCGTACACCAGTGTTCCCAAACCCTTAGTGCCCCAACTTGTGCCTAACTTCCATCTCTCCTGACTCCCTTTAGGCAGTATTCTCTTGTCCTCTCTTCAACCGAGAAGCGTGAGTCATCAACCCTGCATACACCCGGTGTCTGCATGACTTTCCACGCCAGAAAAATTTACTGTACGTGAGGAAATCAGGAAGTTGTAAAATCCAGACAGAGACAGAGAAATTCAAGATTCAACAAATACTGGTTGCCACTGAACAAAGAGGCCTCTTGCACATGTGGCACTCTTCAACAAAAAACTAAACCATGGAAACTGTGCATTCTCATTGCACTAAGTAAAAGTGACAATTAAAATGATCGGGCTCGAGCCCAACACACAATGGTCAATCATCACAAAATCAAATGCTAACTTCTTCATTAGCCAAATAAAATGAAACCAAAAAGAGAGATACTTTAACCCAACTTTTATAAAAAACTCTCTTGGCAATCTCTCTATTTCCAACACAATATGTTTGCAAAGACAATTATATTAAACAGTCCACAAAGTGCTAATGGATAGCTAGTAGGCGATTTTTCCAGGCCAGGCTTTATCTTCAGATGGGAACTAGCAAGCATCACAAAACTCTCACCTGATATGTGACGCACTTCTCTGTAGTGGCTGTGGAGGAGGAGACTGCTGTACAAGGATGACAAACGAGTCTGCAGTTTGAATGGACCACCTTGGTGACTTGCTGCACGGTGCTCCTGCAATGGTCCAGGAAGCGCAGAAGAGGAAATCAAAATGAAAAACAGAACAGATTGTTTTAAAAAGTAATTCCACTTAAGTGTCAATGCACTGAAATCTTCGCTCTTAAGAACACCAAATTTTGCATTTTATTTCAGGAGAATCACACAGATACCAGCCAGCTCAAAAGGCAGGTCTGGTTTTACTCAACGGGGCCTCGGAGGGAGGCCAACACACAAAAAGGTCATCCCCTCAATCAAATTAAGAGCTCGGTCTCCCCATTTGAGCCAACTACTGTCATTCTTTTCTCTAATGATTCTAACCAATCATCTGATCAACACATGCTGGTAATCACAACAATATCAGGTGACAATGAATATGGATTGAATAATAATTGAGCCAAAGTCTAATTTTAATGTGGCATATATTACTATCAACATGCAACATAAGGGACAATCATTAAAAAAAAGCACAGTTATTAGCATACCAATCTAATGGGATAGAAGAATGTAACACAGGCAGAAAAAAATTTTAAAAGAATACACATAGTCACTAGACTTTCCACTAAACTTTAAAGCATTTCATTATTAAATGTATGTATATTTCATTTTCATTTTGCCATAATGCCTTGCACGTGGTAAAGTAAAAAATTTTCTTATGTATAATGAATGTGTGAATGGATGAATGAAAAAGGGGATGAATGAATCTTCCATATACCTTTCCATCAGGGAGCTTGGTGCTTGTAGTTTTTGTGAGGTAAAGACCTATGCATAGAAATGGAAGAAGTTGAGGACTTGATCTGCTAACAGTTTCCAGCCCCATCTATTAAAATAATATGTTTAGATACTGGTAATTCCACATTACAGAATCAGTAGCACAGTTATTATTAAATATTCCCAAACTAGTCATCGCTGGACTGATTTCCAGTCTTTGATTACTGGAACTGATCTGCACATTTGTTTAGGCTGATTTTAAATTTAGTTTGGGCTTCCTAAGCCCATGCCAGGTAACAGTAGGAAGGAGAAAGCCCAGGATTATATTGGGAGTCAGAAAGAAACTATTCTGGAGCTATGAATATGATCTCCAATGTGAATAATCTGTAAACAGGTAGTAAGCCAATTATCCTTGGGTACATGGCAACACATCTCAGTAGTCATGATTATTTTCATCCATACACACTCACTATTTTTAAGAGCACAACCCAGCTGGAAAGGAAAATAATTTCAGCAGCTTTCCAACACTTTTCAAAGTAATGAATAGTAGCCAAAATATTCTTACTTCTAACTAATCCATTCACCAAGTATTTATTTAAGCATCTATTATTGCATGCCGGGGACTTATAATCAAAAGAAGTTCCATTTCCAGGCCTTGGTTTTAACCAGGTGTAATCTGTGAGTACAGAAAAAGAAGATAAACTGTACCAGACTAAAACGTCTTTGAAGACACTATCCCTCTACTAAAAAGCTTGTTGGGTTACAAATGTAAATAGTGGCCAAATTAAATAGATGCTCACAAAATTCTATTTACTCTTATACAATAATTGTTTTAAGGGGAGGAGTCTTGATTTGATCTAGTAACATCAAATGAAACATCAGAACACTGAATAATCACTTTCGAACAAGGTGCAGGTACCGCAGACTCGCAGGCAGCACTTGCTTTCTGAGCTAACAATTGTGAGGGTGTTTGCCTGTATATATCAATGTGTGTGCACACAACCCCATTTACATATCACCTGACAGATAAGGTTTTATAGAGTCCAAATTACAGTCTCCTCCTATTCTGCTGAAATGCAGAGAACAGTCAAACATGATGCAAATGCTGTAAAATATTAATTTACTTTCTCATTGGTATGCCTACTTATTTAAAAAATATTTGTATTATTTGTATTGCTACATCAGTTAAAGTAATTAAGAAAGTTAACATAACTTGCTGTATTCTTTTAAAGGAAAGAAACACAAGAATACACAAGAGCAAGAATGAATGGATTCATAGCAAAACAATACAAGCAATATAAAAGAAAATAACCTATTAACTATTTTATACAATATATACACTAAACATGGAATATTTAATATTTTAAAAGCAGAGCAACCTAACACAATACCACTAATAGTGGAAGATTAGTAAGAAAGGTGGCCTAAATAATATTTATGCGTTGGTCAATAAAGAGGAGATAATAGGTAAATAATGTAAACACGGGAGATACTATAAATACTTCGGAGAGAGTGGGCCAAAGCTCAGGGTGCAATAAAAGAAAAACTACCATATACAGTGACAAAAAAATACACTTTCTTTGAATGCTAGAAGCATAAATGCTTCTGGGTCAGTAGCAGTGTCAATTATCATTAAAAACTTCTGCTAAATGACTCCCTCAAAACATGTCATGTTAAAGAGCACCTAAGTAGAAAAAAAAAAAAAGGAGTTCCTCTTAGCCTGAATCAAAAGACCACAATCAGGAGAGCCTCTGTCCCCTTAAGTCTCAACCTCTGATTACACTACAATGAATTTTCTGAACAGTAATTTTCAGGTAGGATACAATTTTTGCTTACATTATGGCAATTATCATTGCATTTTCATTACTCCACAAATTGGATGCATTGAAAGTTATAGAAAAATCAATGAAACATTTCTGCTAACATCAAACATGTCAAAGAAAATATAATGCTCATTGCTTTTTTGCCTGTAACATTTCTAAACATGTTTTAGCATATTAGTAATGGTAATATATAGTACAAATATTTATTGTACATTAACTTGAAAAGTTCAGATTTATAAGGATTATAAAATATATACAGTGATAAAAGACAAAAATATATAAATTATGAAATAAAAAAGGGTTTTAAAGAACTGTTTTCACAAATAACAATTATTTGCTAAATCATTTTTTAATTTTTATTGATTGATTTTAGATAAAGAGGAAGGGAGAGAAAGAGAGAGAGGAGGACCATCGGCTTGCTGTTCCACTTATTTATCACTCATTGGTTGATTCTTGTATGTTCCCTGACTGGGCATCAAACCTGCAACCTTGATATATAGGGACAACATGCTAACCAACCGAGAGACCCACCAGGAATACCTAAATCTTTTTATTGCTCCTATAATTTTAAGCATATATTAAAATTATAGAATATATAAGCATATATATATATGTATATATCCAATTACAACTCTTTCAGCCAACATTTAAAAATAGTCTCTAAAACTAGCACTCAGTATACTCATCATTATATCCTCTCTTAAAGAATTTTTGAATGAGTATTTTATTAAACTGAATTTAATGAATCTAAAATTTGAACAGCATAATTCTATTGTTTTCCAACCTCATTCTTAAGAATAAAAAAAAGGGCAGTCCTATATGTAATGCCTTAGAACAGAAATTACTTCTCTATTGGGATTTTTAGATGATTTATTATTTTCAATGCTTTTAACAAAATAAGGAAGGCTGCTTCTGATAACTGAAAGTATGACCTGTACTAAATCTGTTCTTTGAAGCAATTAAACTGCACATATCTAAATCTCTCACAGAAGCCAACCATTCAAATCATTGAATTATTCTGGAAACATAAAGCAACAGAAACAAAATTATCTCTCTCACCCCTAAAACTTATATTCTGTCTTATGGCACTAGGTCAGTTTATGTATGCAGGTATTTAAGCTCTCCGGAACCTAAACTATGTTATTACTTTCAAACAACTGTAATTTAAAGAATTAACATTCACTCCTACGTTTACCTAGTTTAGTAAGATATATTTATTGACTAACTTCTATGAGGAAACATAGGGAGCTGGTGTCACAATATGTTAGTCATCAGACTGTCATTGAAGTTAAGTGCCAAAGTAAAATCCACTTGACATTTCAGAATGGAAAAAAAAATAAAGGCACATTATACAAAAGGAATGTGAGTCCTTAAACTCTGTAATGACAACAAAAACAGGAGTCACAGAAATATGTTCACTAACATTTTAATAATCTCTTCAGGCTGACCTTTCCCAGGACTCCCAAACAACTGAGGAAGGTATATTGAAACACAGGGCCATCTACAGGCATTTGACGTATAATCCCAGGGCTAAAGAGTTTTTCTTGAACCTTTCTCTAGTAAAAGACAATTCAGAAGCCCTGAAGCCAATTTATAATATTTCTGATAAAGTATCACTTCTGTTTACCAAACCCTCTTAAAACGAAATCCAGAGAGAAAAATATTAACTTTTCACAGTTCCCAATCAGGTACATTTCTCATCCTTACTTTAGCATGAATTTATGCATTCAAAAATACATGTTCACATTTTAGGGCAAGTAAAAACGATTTTCTGTAAGTCACAAAATATCATCCAGGACCTCCAAGGTGTTGGGTAAAATTTACACTTCTGTACCTTATTTTATATTCTTGCATCCCATCTGTTTACCTCCTAGGAATAACAGTAGCTCCTCGTTTTAACCGCTGCAATTGAGTAGGCCACAATCTAGTTACCAAACACATAAACTCACTACTAGAAACTGGTAACCTCACACCCCACCCTTGGCCCCAAGGGGAAAAGGATTTACCAATTTAGCTTGGGGACCGGTGGCAGGGTCACAACTAAATCAAGGTGTGATTTCAATTATTTTTACTTTCAAATATCAAGGTTACTAAAATACTTCCCTTTATGTGGATTGCCCGAGCAACACAGAGTTTCCACAACCAAAGCTAATTTTCTTTTCTTTTTGTAACAGTATTACTTGTCTTTGCTTAACAGGTTTAATAAGGTGGTGCCCTAATACAAAGAGTGGACTGCTGCTCTCTAAATTATTAAATGCTCATTAAATTATATCCCAAAATAGAGCAGAAGTTGTTTATTGTGCAAAAGCACCACACATTATCAGTCTACCAGCTACAGGCCTGTATGATCCCTTTCCTGAGACACAAACCTTTTCACTTACTATCACAGATTAAAGATCATGGCCAAAAGATCCAAATGAAGCACTTCAATACATTCAGAATGGCTGCCTACGGTCAGTCCCATTTTTTGCTATTATGACGGCTGTAAAGTTTTAAAATGTGACAATGGGGATAACTTTCCCAAATAAATTACTTCCACTGAGTAAACCCTTTAGAAAACCAGTCATGACTACTGTAACTTAGGTTCTAAAGAATGAGCACTTCCGCCCTTGAAAGGGTTAATGCCTGCAAGGCCAATGGCACCAGAAGGCAAAAGAAATGTTGCTTTAGTCAGCTCTGAAAGGTTTCTAACAAGTACCAAATACTTGTTGAACTGTTCACAATAAACACCAGCAGGATTGTCGGGCTCCTTTCACTGTCTGGGAGAGGCATTTACATACTGCACCCAGTAAGAACAGCTTGTTGGTCTCCTTTATAAGAGTATGGATAAGACTCATTCAGTGTCTCCCGTCCAAATGAAGGCGCAATTGAAATAGTGAAGTCCCTCTCGTCTGGCTTGGGCAGCACAAATACTGTGCATAAAACACTTGGAATAGTCCAGGCACAAAACAAACCCACCTGAATGGAGGAGGAACACTGCCTGTTGCCATGGCAGCCTGATCTAATTACATGAGTGATGGGGTTGGAGTAAGTGCTCCGAAAACCTACACCACTGACCATATCTACAAGAGGAGAAAGACAGGCAGGCAGGAGGTTCAGGGGGAGACTTCAACTTCTGCTTTATGTAGAAGGGGGCATTTAAGCCCATTTGTCTGTGGAGCTGTTAAAATACTGACTGATGCATGCACAGTTAGAGGGCAGTCAGAGGAGATTAAATGCCACAGCATTGGCCGTTATGGTGCAATCCTTTCCAAGAGTTCATGTGCAGGATTTTCTCATCCTCCTCTCTGGTGGTTTCCCCAGGCATGCGTTTCATTACACACACACACACACACACACACACACACACACACACACTAAACTCAAATATCAAACTTCCTTCGCCCACCAAATAAACCACAAGGTGGGCTTTACCAGGGGCTTCTAGGAACTGCAAGGTTCCTCATAAACCCAAACAGAAATGGCTTAGCTAACAGTGTTGAAAAGTAACTAGCTGAGCCTAAAAATAACCATCAAGTAACCACCCTCTGCTGTGTGCGACATGTAACGATGATGTTTAAATATTAAGAGCACCCTGCATTATAAAACACAAATGTCATTGAGCTGTGACTACTAGATTGCCAAAGGAGGACTTATTTGCATACACACATTCCCGTGCATGCACGACAGGATGTGCAGAGAGTATGCCACTCTAAGGCATTAGTTTTGATTCTGTGGGTGTAATGGGGGTCTTATACTGTTGCTAACTGTACCCTGTGGATCTCGCAGGGAAGCTAAGAATCTCTTCGGGGACAGAACCAGTTTGGAGAGGAGTCCCTACTGCACAGCATACGGTAAACAAAATAAAAATAGCTTGCCGTTCTCCTTAGCCACATCGCGCATTATATAACCAGCTTCCGACTGGCTTTTTTTTTTTCTTGCCCTTACTACTCTTCAGCAATTTCCCAATCTTCCGAAGTATTTATATTACCCTCTTATCTGTAGGATTATACACTAAGAAAGCAAAACAAAACAGAGCCGCCGCGGGATTGAACCGAACTCCACAGTCCTTAGAAACTGATTTTTTTGTTGTTTACTGGCTGGATCTCCACCACCACCCTACTTCCACCCCCAACCGAGGTGCTTGCTCCATCTCCCTAGAAAACCTGGATTGTTTCATCCCTTCCAGTCAGCCCTCTACGTGGTCGGAAATAAAATGAAAGCACCAGCCGCGGAGTTCGGGCTGGCGGCCTGAGGGCGGAGGGAGGCTGAGGAGGGGTCGGGCGCAGCAGAGTCAGCCAAGTGGCTTCA
>NW_005365280.1:1521834-1522379 GCF_000412655.1 Myotis brandtii
AGCGGGGTGTCGGCCTGGGAGGCTGAAGCCGGGGAAGGTTGTATGTACACACACACACACACACACACACACACACAAACAACACAACACGCTGCGTCGATTTCCTTCTTTCCTCTTCAAGCTGTTTTCCGTGCTGCCTTCGGGGGTTTGGGATTTGTTTGCTGGTTGTTGCTTTGGCCCCTCTCAGGAGAGCGGGGGTAGGGGGGGATCTTAATCTAAATCGGGGGAGAAGGGGATGGGGGAGGGGGAGAGACAGAATCAGAGGAGAAAAAAAATCGCCACTTACTGTAAAGTGTAAATGGATCTGGGGTGGCGTGGGGAAGGGGGGGCAGAGGGAGAGAAACAGTGTCTTGCGGCTGCTGTAGCTCTGGCTGCTGCTCCAAGGGGCTTGTTTTGGATCCCCCTGCAGTGAAACAGGTCCTGTACGGCTCCGCCACTGTAGTAGAAATGATGTCTGCGGTATACTCTGCTCTCTCCTCCTCCTCCTCCTCCCCCCACTCCCTTCCCCTCCCCTCCCCTCCCTCCTCCCTCCCTCGCGCTCTCTC
>NW_005365280.1:1522503-1527188 GCF_000412655.1 Myotis brandtii
AGACCCGCGCCCTTAACCCTAAGGTGCGCGTGGCCCCGGTTCGGAGGCCCTCTGGGAGGCGGGCGCGTGTCCCCGAGACTGATTAGGAATGGAGGGGCGGGAGCGGGAGGGGAGACACGGCCGGAGGGGACAGTTCTTTCAGGTTTGGGAAAGGGGCGGGGAGCTGAGGCGATGAGGTCATCGTGGCGGTGACCGGTCGTCCTCGCGCGCCTCCCCGAGTCCCAGCACCTCTGGAGGAGACAGCGCGACAACAGGGTGCAACTCGGGCACCCTGGAGGAATCTCCAGCTCCGAGGCGGTGAATAACCCCGGGAGAAGGGGAGGCGGCCAACGCTGATCGCTAGGCGCCCTTCGTCCTGGGCGTGCCGAGAAGCTGACAACCCGGGCGGACTGCGACCAACGCGCACTTTCACCTCGCAAGGGTTCAACTTCGGCCATCCGGAACCCAGACCACCGGGCCGCGGGGAGTGCCTTTGCGTGCAACTCTAGAAAGTTTTAAGGGTCCCCCCGACTGCACATGCAGCCTTACCTTTACTGCCTGGGGAAGCTGGTGACCTCCCTTACCTCCTTTCTCTTCCTGCAAGTCCGGAAATCTGCTATGGGTATGGAACTACCTAGCTCTAGTCCTCGTAGAGGACCCCGTCCTCCTCGCGCAGCGTATTCGGGATCATTAATTTAATCGGAAATGAGGTAACCAGTGTAGGAGATTGAGAAAGCAAACCGAGCATCAAATGGCAGTTCTGGGTGAATCCACGCTGAAGGACTTCCTCTGGACTCAATTTTTTAAAGCGCGGTTCTCAATCCCCTACCTCCCAGCCCTGATCCTTCCACCTGGTGTTAGCTCCAAGGGAAGGAATATTCTTTGAGGGGGGGGGGGGTGCATCTTGCCCACAGGTATGGCACTTGGAGCTAAAAGGAGCTTACTGTGGCATACCCCTTGCTGCAGATAATTCTGGAGGACTAGTAGGTGTCGGGCAGCATATGACCTTCAGGTGCTTAGAACCAAGTATCCAAGTAAGTTTCTCTCTGAAAGCCACCACTTTTGACTGTAAGCTGTATTTGAGAAACCTTTTGGCTGAGTTTACTTATGAGCTAGCGGTTAGTCACCAACAGAAGCAAGATACAGACTCGCCAAGAGAAATGTGTCAGCTTTTAAACAATTGTATTGTAGAACCAACGTGCTACAGAAATAAAAATAAGCATGCTAACTGGGAAGGTGTCGAGCCCGGGCAATATTTTTTTTCTCACACTTTGAAATACCATACACATATACATGGCTATTTAAATAGAACTACTACTGTTCACTCTTACTCGCTTTACAACTTTTTTTTCCATTTAAAAATAATTGTTTATAGTTTAAAGACCCAGGGTTGGTCTAAAATGACATTGTTGGTCTCATTACAGCCTCTAGTGGACAGTTAAAATGAGTTTCCTGAAAAGGCTCTTCTGGTGTTGTGCTCCTTGACAAGCTTTATCAAGGTGAAGGTTAATACCTCAGACATAACCTGGTAATATCTCTTCCCCCCACTTTGCAGAGTCGGCTTCTGAAAGGAGCTTTGTGCTGAAGGTATTATTATTACTGGCCTGTGAATAAACAGAGAGCTTCTGCTATTCATTTCAATTTCAGACAGTTTTCATAAAAACTGAACTCATCTAAATTATTTTTATGACAGAATGTATTGGTTGCCGTGTTTTTAGCTTAACTGAGATGTTTTTATTCCAACTCCTAATCTGCAGACTGTCCAATCCACCTCCACTCTATTTTTAGACATCTTATATTTAGGATTTTCGGTAAAAAGCTAATATTTTAATTATTGCATTGGCACAAGCAGTTAAGTTATTTTTAAAACCTTAAACAAATTAAAACACATCATTCAGATTAGAGTTAGTCAATTAATTTAAATATTCCCTCAAGGAAGCTAAATATTTATATTACTCAAGCAGTAAGAATAATTAATAAGAAATGTGTCATTTACTTTCTTAGCCATTGAGATTAAAGCTATTAACTGCCATTAAAATCTGTTAACTATTTCTTCCTACAAGGTCCAACCAACATCCTATATAATAAAAGCCTAATATGCTAAGTGTCTGGTCATCCGATCGATCGTCTGTTCAACCAATCAAAACATAATATGCTAATGATATGCTAAGGCTTGCTATGATATGCACTGACCACCACGGGGCAGGCACTCCGACTGGTAGGTTAGCTTACTGCTGGGGTCTGGCAGATCAGGACTGAGCGAGTTGGGCCAGACATGCCCTGGAGCCCTCCCACAGTCCCTCCCCAGCTGGCCAACCTCCCGTGTCCCTCCCGGGCCCTGATCATGCACCTGTGGGGTTCCTCGGCCTGGCCTGCACCCTCTCAAAATCCAGGACCCCTCAGGGGATGTTAGAGAGACAGTTTTGGCCCAATCCCGCTCAACGCAGGAGTTGCCCCCTGGTGGTCAGTGTGCTCCCACAGGGGAAGTGCCGCTCAGTGGAAAGCCAGGCTCACAGCTGGCAAGCACAACAGCGGTGGCAGAAGCCTCTCCCACCTCTGCAGCAGTGCTAAGGATGTCCCTGGGAGGAGCGGGCCTAAGCCATCAGTCGGACATCCCCCAAGGGTTCCTGGACTGTGAGGGGGCCCAGGCCAGGCTGAGGGACCCTCCCCAAGTACACAAGTTTTGTGCACTTGGCCTCTAGTAAACATAATAATACTCATGATAAACTTTCATTACCTTTAGCACTGAAATGTTTTATTTTCAGATGGCAAAATAGTAAGTGTACAATCACACATAACTGGTACTGATTATTTAAAAACACCACTCTCTCAGGCAAATAAAAACTCAATGAAAGAAGAACAGAGGTTTCTAAAAGTCAGTAGGCAAATATGTAGTACTGTGATCTTATTCATAAACCTGATACTATATTTTACAAGCATAAGTCCAACTTTGAAATAAAGGAAACTGAGAAATAAGGCCTGCTGAGACTTACTCCTAATTTATGTTCTGCATTGATTAAACATTTCATCCCTTGTGTCTATTTCTCTGTTTTGGTAGTACCCATTTTTGAAGGTTGAAAATGGGCTCTCAAGTATATATTATATCATCACATCTTCCTTCTGAAAGAGTCTTCAGTGGGAGCTTTTTAGACAATCAGAATGAGCGTTCCACCCCAGACCTACTGAACCAGAATCTGCCTTTTAACCAGCCCCTGGGTGGTTCCTAAGTACATTAGTGTGAAGACTGCTGTCTATACTGCAAGGGCTCTGTCTACACGAATTTGGCCACAGATGTAGAATTTAATTCCTCTATTCCCTTTTTATCCCCTCCCTCTTTTATTATTTGTACTTTTTAATGAAAACTTGTTACATTTTATGCTTTGGTTAAATTGTACTGCATTTCAGAAGAGCTGTGATTTATGCACAAATCTGTACCATCATTACCAAGAGAACTCTGAGGAATGTCCTGGGGTCTTGAATGTGAAAGTTTTCTTCACGGCAGCAGAGGGAGCACAAGAGTACTTAATAAAACAAGTGTACAGGCCATCCAAATCATAAGGGATATTAAATTGTAGTATATGTTTTCATTGGACTAGCTTACCAGGTTATAGCAACTAAATATCAAAGAGATTGAAAGTTCACTATAGATGTACTTATTCGGAGTTGTAGGCTTGAGGTCTTAAAATAAAGTGGATCTCAAAAGTCATACTTGGAAAAGATGCTTAACTTTCATTATGTCACAATATATGGAATTTAAGCCATTGTGCTGTATGCCTTAAACTTATAGTGTGATGTATGTCAATTATTTCTCAATAAAATCAGAAAAAAAGAAAGGTGACTTATAGAATAAGGCAACTTTAAGAGTAACTTCTATTTATTTTTTAATGTTGGGGGGTCCCCTGGTCATGTGGCTCAGTGGTTGAGCATTGATCCATGAACCAGGGGATCACAGTTCGATTCCAGGTCAGGCAGGGCATGTGCCTGGGTTGGCGGGCTCCATCCCGAGTAGGGGGAGTACAGGAGGCAGTGGATCAATGATTATCTCTCATCATTGATGTTCTCTCTCTCTCTCTCCCTCTTCCTTCCTCTCTGAAATCAATAAAAACAAATATAAGTAATAATAAAAAAATAAAATGTTGGAGGTCAATTAACCCAATAGTATGTCTGATAAATTTATTTCATTGGGATTTAAATCTGTTTAGGAAAGAATGCACTTCTCACCATGTTTGATTTCACAGTAATTTTAGGCATTTATCCTTAATGTTTGCAGTGGTGAGGACATATATTTCAGTTATATCTATGTAGCTTTTTACACTCTTACAACCTTCTGTATTACATCTTCAAACACTCCTGTGAGGTGAATAAGACATGGGAAAGCCAAGCCTCAAAAAAGTTTTGGAACTGCTTTGTGCTTTCATGATATCGGGTTATTTAATTGTTATAATGATCCAATGAGGTGTTCAGAGAGGAGGGAAATCATAGAGGTTAAATATCCAGCAGCATGTTCTCTACAGTTTTAAAGGTTTTTCAAAATTACTAGATAGTGAATATTTAATAAGTGAACATCTAGGCAAGAGACTTATGAATAGAGACTATGTCTTAATTCTCAACTTGCTCTTTATGTATTTACTAGAGACCCAGTGCACGAATTCATGCATGGGTGGGATCTGGCTGGTCCACCCCAATTGGGGCCCAATCAGGCTGGG
>NW_005365280.1:1527205-1540229 GCF_000412655.1 Myotis brandtii
GCCACAAGCAGTTGGCTGGCTGGCCCTACCCCATGGTCAAACTCCCAGTCGAACTCCTGGTCAAGGAGACAATTTGCATATTAGCCTTTTATTATATAGGATCATTTAACCAACAGCCTTTATGAGTTTGTGTTTTTCACTTATTTTCCAGCATTTATTGTTCATCTACAATAACTAGATCTTGAGAATATAAAGATGAATAAAACATCTTTGTCTGCAAGAAATTCACAGCAAAACCAATCTTATATTTTGAAAAATGTTCCTTTTTACCATGATAAAAAGGTAAAGATTCATAATTGCTTGATCCAGCACCTTTCAGAATCATTATCTCAATCAGACTTTTGAATAGGAGAATCAAGTACTAGAATCATTAAAAATTGGGGAGGTGGGAAGGCAATTATCTGAATCATCTTTTTTACTGCTAAGAAAATTTTGATTTACAAACTAATATCAATGTTTCACATTTATAAAACAAACAAAATGTAAAGCTATAACATGCATTTTACTGACTGCCTATCCTAGCAAAAATAAAAAAGTCACGTGACTAAATTTAAGTGTTAAACCCTTATGTCTATCTTTATAAAAATTGATTGTTAAAAAAAAATTTTCTTCTATGTGAAAGTAGGGTTTGCCAAGTTTCTGTCTGGAGCAATTTGTTATGGCTGTGTCATAAATCCCGGAAAGTTTGAATTTTTAATGGAAACACTGACAGACCTTTAACCACACTAATAAGGAGGGTGTTATCTTACACATGTCATTTAAAAATCTGAGCAAATCATAGCATGCTTGCAAAACAAGTATACTTTCCTTAGACTGTACTCTGGAATAAAGCTGGGGAGACCAGAAAAATAAAATAAACTAAAAACAAAAGTGAAAAGCACTCACACAATAGACTCTGAGGTCAGCTCGCCACACCCCAACTGAAGTAACTGGGCTCTGCGTGACACAGGGGCTCCCAAAGGACGTGCGTCTGAATCATCTTTCTCGACCTTCCACCAAACTGTAGCAGGACAGGCTTCTGGGTAATGGAAATGGCATCACCAACTCAAGAGTGAAGTTTACATCATTGTAAACATCTGCCAACGGGTTATGATTTAACAGTCCACATTAGGCAATATTAAATACAAGTCTGTCTACTATTGAAAACAAAAACAAGCGCCTTAGTATAAGTCTGCACTGTCCACTATGGCTATTAAGCACTTAAAATGCGGTTAGTCCAAATTGAAATGTGTTATAAGTGTAAAACATACTTCAGGTTTTAAAATGCTTAGTACATACACAGACACACACACATACACATATCTACATACGTGTATACACATGTATATGTATCTCAATTTTATATTGAGTGAATGTTGGAATAAAAATATTCTGCATATATTAGGTTAAATATTGTTAAATTTACCTGTTTCTTTCCCCTTCGTAATGTGGCTGCTATAAAATTTAACATTTCCTGTGTGGAAGGGTTGCATATTAGATTTCTAATGGACAGCACTGGTGTGGACAATGAGGGTGGGGAGTGCAGGAATGAGTTCTAAGAATCCACAACTGGAGATCCAGGCATGGCTCTCTGCTGTAGTGTAGTGGATAACTTACTTCTCTAGCTTTCCTCAAGCTTCCCCCTGGCAGTGTAGGATGGGCCTAATTGTTTGTTAAAACAATCCCTGACCATAGACACAGACAATAGGGTGGTAAAGACTTGGGGTGGGGGTGGGGGTTGAAGCGGGTGAGAGAGGACCATGGCGGGGGAGGGGAAGAGAGACAAATGTAATGCTTTCAAGAATAAAGATTTATTTTAAAAAAAAATCCCTGAGAGGGAGCTACCTGTCAGTGGGAGTCATCTCACTGGCAGAACTGGAATGGGCCTGCAAACCAAATTGGTTAGGCTTTCCTAACGACTCAGTCTTTTATGGGGATCAAGGGTCCTTTGCCACCCTGGAACGCTGATGGAAAACCTATGCTCTGTTTTAGAAAGCACGGCATTCTAGAGTTATAGCTGGTTTTGCTGTTTGAAGCTGAAAGGTGTGGGGTTGGTACCTTCTTGTGGCAGATGGCTTTGGGCATTGATAAAGAAAATTCTATAGCTGCTGCTTAATTAGAAAACAAATCAAGGCCACCAAAAGGAAATCTTTAAAAAACAACAACACACACTTTCTAATATATTTAGTACAATAGGACACATCAAAAGGAAATGATTTTTACCATTATTATTTATTTCACAAGCAAACCTAGATAAATTTTCATCAATGTAACTGTGACAGAGATTAATGCAATGCAATGACCTATGAACTATCAGAATTTATGGTCTTAATCGTCTAAAGAACATAGGTTTTCTTACATGAAAAGTAAGCGGACGTTTTAAGGTTTAGAACAGTGGTTCTCAACCTTCCTAATGCTGCGACCCTTTAAAACAGTTCCTCAGGTTGTGGTGACCCCCAATTTCATTGTTACAAATTGAACATAATTAAAGCATAGTGATTAATCACAAAAACAATATGTAATTATATATGTGTTTTCCGATGGTCTTAGGCAACCCCTGTGAAAGGGTCGTTCAACCCCCAAAGGGGTCGCGACCCACAGGTTGAGAACCGCTGATTTAGAATGAGTGAGTTGAATTTTGCTTGGTATTGGCTAGGAGCATTTGAAAACCTATTAAAAACATTGCATTAATAACTTGGTATTCGGTTTCCTCAAAAGAAATACATTTTCCACATTAAAATCAAAGTCCAAAGCCACCATTGTTTGAACTTAAGGTAGTGGCAATTGATGGGTTGTACATGTAGAGCTTAAGGAACCTTCAAAATAAGATCAAGGGAAGCAACAGGCTAAAAAAAAAAAAAATAAACATCAAGTTGTTATGGAAGGAGGTAAGTGAAGTTCTTTGTTATTCTAACTTTAGGATATTAAAACATACATATGCATACCTATAAGCTCTCTCAGTTACTTTATTTTTCTTGAGTCAATGTCAGCCAGGAGAAGCTGTTTCAAGAGAGGGTCCAGGTTTAAGAAAACGATTTTATAAGGAATTTACCAAGTTTACCCCAAAGGTGGAGAATTAGAGAAGACTGCATTGGCACACTTTGCTCTTTGACATAAATAACTGAGGAAACTGTCCAGCTAGTGACTTCAGCGAGGGTGGTCAGGAGTTTGATATTTGCAGAGCCCCTTTTCATCAGGCCTTTCCAGATTTAACTGCTGGGAGACTTGGGGGAGCTCTCAGGACTGACTTGCTTTGTGTCTGTGGCACAGACATGAAACGATAGCTACTGCCACAGATGCTTTCTGACAGAGCCGAATAATAGCGCTCAGACTTACACTGTAAATTACAAACGATCCCTTTTTAAGTACAAAATGAATGCACAGAATGGAAGACCCTGTCAGCTAGAATGCTAGTAAATCAAGCAGAAGAAGACAAATTGTTCACTCATACCACTACCGCCAGATTTTTATTCTGCTAACTGCACTGTCTTGGGAGAGCTTTACTTTCTTCTTTTTTTTTTCCTTTTTGTCAGTTATAAAGAGAAATTAATACATTGTAATTCTAATCAACATGGGAGGCAGCTGATGCTTCTCTGAAGGCCAATCAAGTTGCGCTATCTGTTTCCCAACCCTTCCCCCTACCTCTGGTTTAAAAGTTGTAGCTTTAATACCAACAGTCAGAACATGTGACCTCGTCACTCCCAGAGCTTTTTCTGCAGTCAATTTCATAATTACAACTCTCCGCCTCTCTGCTCAGCACTTCCTTCCCTTCACTGTCCTCTCTCCCCAACCCCCAGCAATGAATCATGGTGCATTCAAAGAGATCCAGATGACCCAGTGCGAACTTCACTGGCATCCTGTACATTCTTATGCCAAAAAAGGGGAGTTGCTCTAAAACAGAAACCTAGCCAGATCCTGATGTAGATCTCAGAGGCAACGAACTTGGGTGCTTATCTGGGAAGATCAGCAAAGAGTTAATTTTCCTAGATCACGGTGGTGATTCAGAATTGCATATCTCAGTTCACGATCAGGTTTTCAAGAACCCAGTTCAGTGTACACAAAGGAATATATCAGAGGAAAAATGTTGGCAGATCTCCTTGTGCAATCAGGGCAGAGGAATTTATACCACATTCAGCCCTTTGATTTCTCCGGATCTGGCTGAGGGTAGGGTTTCCATATTTGTGCTTTGGCAAATGCGTGCAATAATTAACTCTTCCCTGTGTGCTCTCTGAGTGTCCTTCCAGGTTACCGTGTGCTTATTTGTGCATTTATTAAAACCAGAAACATTCCGTCCCCTTCGTTATTTGAAGACTGTGTCTGAATAATACAGATTAAGTCGATGATAGGGGCTTTGCCTTTAAAGACTTTTCACCCTACTTAAGGAGGTAAAGGGTGTACGTACTTTTGCATGTGCTCTCTCTCTCTCTCTCTCTCTCTCTCTCTCTCTCTCTCTCTCTCTCTATGGAGAGGCCCTTCACCTCCCCCCACCTTTTCTGTGCATGGCTGTTTCATCCTCAGACTGAGATCCAGCTCAAGTATCAACATTTCTGTGAAGGCTTTCCTGATTATCACAAGAGTTTGCAGCTCTGCCCAATGTATGAGTCAGAGAAGTGCTATTTTCTTATTCTTTTTATTTATACAATATTTTTTTTGAAAGTCTGACAGAAAAAAATCAGGGCCATAAGCACAGATGGAGAGTATCCTAAGCGAGGGCGTATCTTATCTGAATACTTCCTGTGACTCCCAAACCCATTTGACCTCTGTTTACAATTGTTTATTTTTCCATGTGTGTGAGTCCCCACACTGGTCATTTCTTCATGTGAGTTCCCATAGCCCTCTGTAGTGAGTTGGATTGTGTTCCCCAAAAAGATCTATTGATGTCCTAACCCCAGTGTCTGAGTGTGATCTTATTTGGAAATAGGGTCTCTGCAGATGTAATTAGTTAAGATGAGGTCTTACTGGATTAGGGTGGGCTCTAAATCTAATATGACTGCTGTCCTCATAACAGGAGGGAAAGATGCAGACACACAGAGGAGACCCAGGGAAGAAGGCCGGTGAAGAAAGGGACAGAGATTGGTGCTATGCTGCCACAAGCCAAGGAAAACCAAGAACTGCCAGCAACCACCAGAAGCCAGAGGAGACAAAGAATGATTGTCCCTCTGAAACCTTCAGAGGGAGCAAGGCCTTGCTGACACCTTGATTTTGGACTTCTAGCCCTCAGAACTGTGAGAGCATAAATTTCTGTTTTAAGCCTCCCAGTGTAAGATAATTTGTTACAGCATCTCTAGGAAACTATTAAACCCTCTTTATGAGATCTGTGATTATATGGCTGTTGTATTCTTCTTTCTTCTCTTTATTTTTATATGGCTCTATCTTTATCCAGGCCTATACCAATAAACAAAAGGCCCAATGGAATAGAAAAGTTATCAAGAGAGTTCTAGAGCCACCTCCCATCACCCCAGAAACATCTAACTTCTGGGCCCAGGCACAGTGGTTACTGGAGGTCTGAGCTGACGCTTGCACTGGGCCTCAGCTCAAAGGTCTTGCGCAGGCCTCCTCAGCTCCCTCTGCTGGTGCAAGAATGCAACAGAAGCTTTCCACTTGCTTTGTTTGGCATTGAGGAAATAACAACCAAAGAACTGCTCTCCCTGCCCCCCCCGCCCCCACCCAGTTCACTGGAGTGTTCTAAAAGTGTTCGTGAAAACTTCAGTCCTTCTGTGTCTCATGTTTCAAAGAACAACTGGAAGCTCATTGGTTTCACGAGGTTTTCTCCAGCTGGTTGAAGGAGGCCTCACCCTCCAGCCCAGAGTCCTGAGGTATGTATTCTCTAGAGGCACTGTTCTTGCATACACTTCTCACCCAATGGCTACTCCAACCTTCCAACTATTCAAGCCAGAAAGCATCTTGACTCCTCTCTTTCTCTCACATCCACATCCAATCTGTCTAAAAATTCAGCTGGCTCTACCTTCAAAATATATGCAGAATCTGACCATGTCTCACCACTTGGGCTGCTACCGTTGGAGCTAAACCACCACCATCCTCATCAGGATTATTGCATTAGCCGCCTAAATGGTCTCTGCTTCCACCATTACCAGCCCACTCCATAGCTGGTCGTCTGTATCAGCCTTATAAGCCCCAACACAATGATTATCTCATTAGAAGCT
This sequence comes from Myotis brandtii, assembly GCF_000412655.1. Taxonomy (NCBI): domain Eukaryota; kingdom Metazoa; phylum Chordata; class Mammalia; order Chiroptera; family Vespertilionidae; genus Myotis; species Myotis brandtii. The sequence goes on from NW_005365280.1 coordinate 1,533,349, forward strand.
AATCCAAAACAAATGCAACTTGTCCACACTATGGTATATAGTCTATTTACTTGGTTTTTTACTTAATTATATCTAGTATAACTATCAAAGTTGAGTCAGAATGAGCTGAATCTCACATTCAGGTTCAGATTTGTAAAGAAATCTTAAAAATTCAGAATCAGAATTGAAGATAATGTACGAAATTGTTTTGAGAAAAATAGAAGGTAGTATGCCAACAGATTTTAATAATCATAATTTTAAAAATCTACCATTTTTCAAGCTCATATTCTGTGCCAGGCAATGTGATAAAAGTTTTGTACATGTCAGCTCATCTAACCCCCACAATGATATAGTGAGGTAAGATCACGATCCTGTTTTTTAGCTGATTAAACTAAGGCTTGGTGTTTAAAAAACTAGCCAAACGTTCAAGGTCACCCAGCACTGAAGCCATTCACCTGTGCAGCCTGAGAATTTTAAACAAATCCTTACTTGAATTAAATAGGCCTGTTAGCGTCATAACACTGCATTACAATATTTTGGGTAAGGCATAATTTTTAATACCGATCTCTATGTATTAGATTTTATTTTTGAGTGAATGATATGTGTATCCCAATAATTAAAGCTAGTGATTCCTACTGAGAATTCAATATTCCTTAATATAAACTGAATGGCTTTAGATCAACCTAACTGGTTTCCCAACTAACAAAACTACACTCTAGCTTACAATTTTTTACCTATGCTACTACCTGGCTGGAAATGACTCTCACTTGAAGTCCATGGTCACATCCTGAGGACTCTTTCCTATTGGAAAGTTTGGCTCCCATCTGGCACATTCCATCATGGTAAGGACTAAGTAGATGGCAAAGGGCCAACATAAATTCCCAAGCCTAATTTAAGGACTCAACTTCCTTTCAGTTAGCCTGGGCCTGGCTTCTCTTGTCCCTCCCTAGAGCTCCCCAGAGGTACTGTGACCACAACTCAAGTGTGTAACCTGGCCACAAAACAAGTATAAAACACTACAACCTCTTCACAGACTCATTCTAATTTATCTTTAAGGCAAATGATCCTTGAAGCTGAAATAGTTCCAGAGTCTAAGAAACAGTCTAAGAAATTTGAAGGAGCGAGGGAAAAGGCCCTGCTTTCCCAAAGATGTAGAAAGAGGACTCTGCTCTCTGAGGGCAGAGGAAGGAAGGAAGGAAGAAGAAGACCCTATTTGTGACTGCAGAGGAGGAAAAGAAAAGAGCCCCACAAGGAAACTACCAACAGATGGTAAATACATTTTTAATTCTTCTGTCATACTGTGTGGACTTGTGCACATTTGTCCTGCTGTGTTAGGCTCCCGAAATAGCTAGCCACGGAATTGCAGAACAGTTCTGCTGCAATTTGAGATTTAGGAAACCATGCTGGCTGACAAAACAGGAAAGGCTCATAGTAGGATGGAGTGGATTTGCTCCCAGTTTGCAGTTGCTCAATGCAGCATTCACTGTAGTTCTTAGCGCAGGAAAACTCTCTCACGTGTCAAGTCTCATTGATGATGTCTTAAACACATCACTTCAAATAGTCCCTCTGAGCTCCAGTTAGAATGATTACATGTTGACATTATCCATATGATAATCTCAAAGGTTAAAAGGAGTGCAATCCATTCACCGATGGATCCCAAATACTCCATCACAAACATGTATGGCAGCCTGGAGTTCTACACCAAGCCTTTCACATACTTTTTGTTTTGGCACAATGCTCCCATGGCACATCATGGGAATTCCAATGCCAGGAAGAGGACCAAATATGATAGTGATTGCTGTAAAAGGGAGCGAAAGCATAAAATGCTAACGCACATTCAGATGACTCTGCCTTTGAGAAGTGACCTGAGACTGGTACCAAGAATGAGTTAGGTCCCCAATCCCAACACCATCTCTCAGTTCATCAGCAAGAAAAAAAAAAAGTGCTGATGAACTAAGTGGATGTGGAATAATGAGGAGAGGCTGGTCTATCACTTAATCGTAGTCTAGAAATATAACTTATACAGCACTGTATTACTAGCACTGGGAGGATCCTTACAAATTCAAGTTCAACTTTTTTCATTTTCTAGACAAGAATCTGGGCCAAAGAGTTGTAGCAAACTGGCAAAGAGCATACAACTAGTTGGTGGCAAATTTAGTTCTGGAACCCAAGGCATAGATTTCTCAATGTTTGCTCTATTTTAGTACCCTCAGAAGGTGCACATTTCTGTGACAAGTAAAATCCAATTCTAGAAGACATTTCTCATGGTCATCCTCATTCGTGGGTTTTTAAAGTAAGATGATAGAATCATTGGCCTACGAATGTTTGGGAAACTAGTTGGTATTTATTATAGGTAAGGTTTCAAGCTAAAATATATTTGTTCATTTCTGTTTTTTAACCCCTATGGACGGTATCTAGATTATATAGAATCACATGATCTGGCACAGCTGAGGTCCTCTTTTCCTCTTTCAAGGGACAATTGGTAGATAGGGATTAAAAGCATTGGCAGAAGAGAACAGGGAGCTCATACAATAACTTCCCATCCAAAGCCTTCTTAGTCTAAAAATCTCTCCTCGCCTCAATTGGAGAAAGGGGTGGATGGGAGGAAAGGGGATGTTTATCTTCTTGGTAAAAGAAAGAATAGAAAACCACTTTAGCTCTGCTCACTTTGATGAAATCTTGATTTTGCATAGTTCAGGTTTCTACAAGACTAAACATTTACTTTTCTGCATTCATAGATAATTTTCCAATGGGTATACATAGAGTTCACTTATAAAAACTATTCTCAATCTCTATTTAAAAAATGTTATTTTTTCTCTTTTCTTTTCTTTTTTTTTTTTTTAAAGAAAGTTAATCCTTAAGGTCTTCAATAGCTAGTTCAGCAATAAGGCCTCCTACATTTTGTAATTCTAGTCATTATTTTGATTTGTCGTTTTTGCATGTGATTCCAGCAATGTTTTATTCTATTTTTGTGATTGAAAATGTTTTGCCTGTTGTGCTTAAACGTGGCATTCTTTTTTTTTTTTTTTGAGAATTAATTTGACCATTTTGAATTCTTGCTAAATTTATTGGTTATCTCCATGGCCTAGTTACAGATCTGTGGGTGGGGGTGGGTAGTATCATCTTAAATGAATTATTTTGAAGATGGCAGTAATGAAAGCACACTTTAGGTTATTTCATTCCTGTGATACAAATTTGATCATCAAGCTAATGTCATTTGAAGCTTTAATAATTACATCTCAAGGCCTAAAGAAAAAAAGATTACATTTGCTACACATTCACACACAGCCTTTCAGAATTACCCTCTGAGAGCCTGTTTGGCTGCTTTTAAAAAAATCAATGGGTAGCAAGATTCCATTTTAAGAGTTCAAGCTCACTTGACACTTTGTCCTTTAAAAAAACAAAACAAAACACAAAAACTAGAAGAGGTTTAGCATTGCTTATTTGAAAGGGTTAAAATATAAGCTATTGATTTTATCCTTCCTTTTGGAGGACAGCTTGAGCCTTTTCCACCTAGAAAGTTTGGAGGCTATGATTCGTGCCAGCGGACCCTGCTCCATAAGGACCAACACAGCTTTGGAGCTCTCCCTGCTTCTAAGTCAAGGGCTCTCCCAGTGGCCAGCTGCCAGTTTTATCTTTGGACTCTCATGAGCCTCGGAAATAAATCAACTTTCCAGTAAAGTCCTATGACTGCTCTGTTTTACATAAAAGTGTGCAGCCTAGAGATGTGATACTAATTTAGCATATTAGGTGGACAAGAAAGGAATAAAAATGACCATTGCCATAAAGAAAGAATTCCAAGGGAAGCCATTACTACAGAAATCGGGAGGGGGGCAGCTTGGGGATATCACCCCCACTCTTCCTACAGCTTCTCTAACTCAAAAGCTTATTATTTGTGTGGAAACAACAAATTTGCAAATGGCTGGGAAGTGTTCTAATCTATACGTGACATAGGTCAATACAGCCCATAAGCTGAAAAAGTGTTGAGCAGTCAGCTCCCTTAGGTCAATATTTCTTCACTGTGCTAAGAAAAGAAAAAAAAATGAACAAATTACTACTACACATAACATGGATGAATCTCACAATGTTTGAAAATAAAAAAGGGGCTAGATACAAAATTATTTATACTGTATTGTTCCATTTGTATGAAGTTCAAAAACACAAAACTATCGAGTTAGAACTAAGTTAGAAACTAAGTATAATAGTTTTCCTTTAATGAGGAGGGAGAGATTTTTTTTTTTAATCCTCACCTGAGGATATTTTTCCCATTGATTTTTTAGAGTGGACAGGAGGGAGAGGAGGGAGAGAGAGAGAAACATCGATGTAAGAGAGACATATTGATTGCTTGCCTCCCTGACTTTCCCCAAGAGGGGCGGGGATGAACCTGCACATGCCCTTGGCTGAGAATCAAACCCAAGACCTTTTGGTCCAAGGGCCAAGCTCTAACCACTGAGCAACTGGCCAGGGGATGGGGATTTTTATTAGAAGGAGACACGAAGATGGCTAGGCTGCTAGGAAGTTCTATTTCCTGACCTGGATGGTGGATACAGAGGTGTATTCACTTTGTGATAAGCTGTGACCTGTGCGCTTTTTCTATAAGAAATATTTACTTCAATTTAAAAGTTTAAAAGTCATATCCCCACTGGAAATTGTAAGAAATATTAGAGCGCTAGCTGAGTCATATCCCCACTAATAATTCCAAGAAATATTAGAGCCCTAGCCGAGTAGTTCAGTTGTTTAGTGTCGTCCAATACACCAAGGCTGTGGGTTCCATCCCCGTCAGAGCACATAAAAGAATCAACCAATGAATGTAAAAATAAGTGGAACAACAAACTGATGATTCTCTCTCTCCTTTTCTCTCTCTCTAAAATCAATCAATAAAATTTTTTAAAATGTTAAGAAGAAATATTAGAATAGCATTTTGCCTAATTAAACCAACAGATATGGAGGAAAACAGAAAATTCAAATAGCTAAAGAAAAAAAAAAACCTACACAAAACTCCAGGTAGGGCAATGAAATTCTCATATGTTGCTACAGGGAGTGTTAACTGTTACTGCCGTCCTTGGGTAGGTGTTTGGCATCATCTATTAAAGTTAAAGATATGAGTATCTGGTGACCCAGATTTTCATCCCTGGGTATATAGCCAATAGAAATATGTGAATGTGAGCATGAGAAAAATAGCAACTCTATTCATAATAGCCCCAAACTGGAAACGAGCCAAACTGTCCATCATAGTCAGATTGATAAATAAAGTGTGATATATCCAGACTTGGAAGACAATGTAGTATGAAAATGAATGAACCATGGTACCATCAGCAACATAGATGAAATTGAGAAACTAATGTCAAGAGATAGACCTACCAAAGACATAATATTGTATGCTCCCATTTAGTTAAAGTTCAAAAATCAGGAAAAGATACAGTATTCAGAGATATTTACTTAGGTGGTGAAAAGTAATGAAAAAAATGTGATTATCCTAAAAGTAAGGGCAGTGGTGACCTCTTGGGGAGAAGGTGGGTTGTGATTGGGAAGTGGTGAATGGAGGGCTTTTGGGCTATTTTTCTTTCCTTCCTTCCTTCCTTCCTTCCTTCCTTCCTTCCTTCCTTCCTTCCTTCCTTCCTTCCTTCCTCCCTCCCTTCCTTCCTTTTTTTCTTTCTTTCTTTCTCCTCGCTCAAGGACATTTTTCCCATTGATTTTTAGGGAGAGTAGAAGAGAGAGGGAAAGACAGAAACATCAATGTGAGAGAAACACATCCATTGGTTGCCTTCTGCAGAAGCCTTGGGCTGGGGAGGAGCCTGCAACCAAGGTACATGCCCTTGACTGGAATGGAACCTTGGACTCTTTGGTCTGCAGGCAACTCTCTAGCCACTGAGCCAAATTGGCTAGCTTCATATTCTATTTCTTGACCTGCCTAGTGGTTATCTAAGCATTCACCTTATAAGAATTTATTGAATTATACTTTCATATATCTTGCACTTTTCTGAATGTATGTTATATTCCACAATAAAAAGAGTATAAAAATCACATGAAACCCAATTATTCAGAGATAGCCATTAATCAACATATTGAGATATCTACACTAATAAAAGAGAAACATGGTAATTGGCGTACGACCGCTACCCTTTTCATTGGCTAATCAGTGAGTATATGCAAATTAACTGTCAGCCAAGATGGCAGCCGGCAGCCAGGCACTGAAGCGAGCAGGGAGGCTTGCTTGCTGCAGATTCCAACGTTCTCCGCCTAACTTGCCAGCCTCTCAGTTGCAACTCTAAGCAACTATATACTATGTTGCAAATAAGAAGCTAAACAAAACCCCAGAAAAGGGCTTCCATTCAGCCGGGCTCAGACCTCAACATTGTATCTATGTTTTCAGCAGCAAGGCCCCAGAGCTAAAGCTGGCCAAAAAAAAAAAAAAAAAGAGAGAAGAAAACAAGGAGCGGTTGGAAGCTTTAGTCACTCGCCAGCCGGAAAACAGCCCTCAGCCCCTCACCCAGACTGGCCAGGCACCCCAGTGGGGACCCCCACCCTGATCCAGGACACCCTTCAGGGCAAACCAGCCAGCCCCTACCCATGCACCAGGCCTCTATCCTATATAGTAAAAGGGTAATATGCCTCCCAGCACCGGGATCAGCGGAGCAGCGAGGCTCCCGGCACCGGGATCAGCGTGACAGGGGGCAGCGCCCAAACCCCCTGATCGCCCTGCGGCTCTGTGTGATACAGGGGGCTGCGCCCAAACCCCATGATCGCCCTGTGGCTCTGTGAGTGACAGGGGGCGGGGCCACAACCTCCCTATCCGCCCTACTCTGTTCGTGACAGGGGAAGGCACCCCAACCCCCTGATCAGCCCTCCTCTGTGCCTGATAGGGGGGAGCTCCCCAATCCCCTGATTGCCCTGCGCCTCTG
>NW_005365280.1:1541008-1543016 GCF_000412655.1 Myotis brandtii
ATTTTTGTGCACTGGGCCTCTAGTCTATAATAATAAAAGCATAATATGCAAAGCGACTGAATGACCGAACAGCAGAACAACTGTTCGGACGACCTTCCGGACGACCACGCTATGACACCAGGCCAGCCAAGGCGGGTGTGATGCAATTGGTCGGGGGCCTGGCCATTGCCCATGATCGCCCTGCAGAAGGATGCCCATGCCACCGGCCACCGGGGCAATCACTTAGGGGGCTCCACGATCGACCCAAAGATGAAGGCCCAGGCTACCCGGCCGGTGGCGCTGCGGGTAGTCTGAACCTCCCTCTGCAGGGGCAATCCATCACAGAGCCCCGGCCGGGTGGGCAGTGCCTATCTCTTTGGGGTGATCTATCATGGGGCTCCCAGACTGTGAGAGGGCACAGGCCAGGCTGAGGGATCCCTCCCCCAAGTGTGTGACTTTTGTGCACCAGGCTTCTAGTCCTATATAATAAAAACCTAATATGCTAAGTGTTCGGTCATCCAGTCAGCCATTCAATCAATCAAAGCGCAATATGCTAGTGATATGCTAAGGCTGCTCAACTGCTCGCTATGATGTGCACTGACCACCAGAGGCCAGACAGTCAACCGGTTGACCAGTCGCTATGATGTGAACTGACCACCAGGGGGCAGATGCTCTGACTGGTAGGTTAGTTTGCTGCTGGAGGCCGGCTGATCAGGACTGAGCAAGACAGGCTGGACACACCCTGGAGCCCTCCCATGGTCCTCCCCCGGCTGGCCAACCTCCCGCTTCCCTCCCCAGCCCCGATCGTGCATGGGTGGGGTATCTCAGCCTGGCCGGTTATTGAGGCTTATTGGGGGAGCCGGCCAGCCAGGGGGACCCCCAGGAGGTTGGCTGAATGGCCAGTGGGAGGGGCCACAGGAGGTTGGCCAGCCAGCCCCCCTGCCCCCTATCGGGGCTGATGTGGGGCCAGCTGGGCAGGGAGAGGGGCCACAGGAGGTTGGCTTTGGGAGTGCACTGACTACCAGGGGGCAAATCCTGCATTGAGCATCTGCCTCCTGGTGGTCAGTGTGTGTCATAGTGACTGGTCAACCAGTTGTTCTGGTTCTTATGGTTGTTTGGTCGTAACAATCACTTAGGCTTTTAAATAGAGAGACTAGAGGCCCAGTGCACAAAATTCGTGCATGGGTGGGATCCCTAGGCCTGGCCAGCAATCAGGGCTGATCAGGTTCCCCACCTCCCAGCCTCTCCGCCTCCTCCTTCCCTCCCTGCTCATCCCGAGTTCCCTTTCCCAGCCTGGGGCCTGGCCCCAATTGGGTGCTCAGGGCCTGCTGGTCAGGGGGAGGGCCTATTGGCTATTGGGGCCTGCAGGCTGGAGGCAGCTCCTGCATTGAGTGCCTGCCCCCTAGTGGTCAGTGCATGTCATAGCAACCAGTTGTTCAGTTGTTCTGGTCATTCCATCATAAAGGTTGCTTAGGCATATATATATATATACTAGAGGCCCGGTGCACAAAAATTTGTGCACTCGGGGGTCCCTCAGCCCAGCCTGTGCCCTCTCGCAGTCTGGGACCCCTCGGGGGATGTCCACCTGCTGGCTTAGGCCTGCTCCCCGGGGGATTGTGCCTAAGCTGGCAGTGATACATCCCTTGGGGGATGTCCACTTGCCAGTGGGCCGAAGCTGCAGTTGAACATCCATAGAGCTGCTGAGGAGGTAGGAGAGGCTCCCACCATCGCCGCTGTGATGCCATCAGCCTGGCTTGTGGCTGAGCAGAGCTCCCCCTGTGGGAGTGCACTGACTACCAGGGGGCAGCTCCTGCATTGAGCATCTGCCCCCTGGTGGTCAGTGTGTGTCATAGTGACCAGTCATTCCCAGTCATTCTGCTGTTAGGGTCAATTTGCACATTACCGCCCTAACGGGTTTGGCTCAGTGGATAGAGCGTCGGCCTGCGGACTGAAGGGTCCCAGGTTCGATTCTCGTCAAGGGCATGTCCTCTGGTTGCGTACACATCCCCAGTAGGGGGTGTGCAGGAGG
>NW_005365280.1:1543247-1564403 GCF_000412655.1 Myotis brandtii
ATTAGGCCTGGGCAGGGGACCCACAGCTCTCCAAGGGACCTCCTGCTCCACCCCTTCCCAGGCCTAACGCCTGTGGCCAAGGCATTAGGCCTGGGCAGGGGACCCCAAGCTCCCACCATCAGCGACTCTGCCCCTGCTCCCCATGATCGCTGGCACCGCCCCTGCCCAGGCCTAATGCCTCTGGCTGAGGCATTAGGCCTGGGCAGGGGACCCTCCCAGCTGCAGCCGCCCCATGATCGCTGGCATCGCCCCTGCCCGGGCCTAACGCCTCTGGCCGAGGCGTTAGGCCCAGGCAGGGGACCCCCCCAGCTGCAGCCGCCCCGGGATCGCGGGCTCCGCCCCTGCCCAGCTCCTATCGCTGGCTCCACCCCTACTTCCCGCTATCACTGGCCAGTGTGGCAAAGGCGCCCAATTCTCCGATCACGGCTCTTAGCTCCCCCCTGGGTTTCCGATCACTGTCAGTGGCAGGGGGCTTCTTCCGTGCTTTCCCTTTCGCCTCCCTGCATTGTGCCTACATATGCAAATTAACCGCCATCTTTGTTGGAGGTTAACTGCCATGTTGGCTGGTGATTAATTTGCATATCTCGCTAATTAGCCAATGGGAAGGGTAGCGGTCGTACGCTAATTACCATGTTTCTCTTTTATTAGATTAGACTAGTGAACTGGAATCTGGGCTGTCAGGGCGCAGACAGCAAGCTGATCAATGGCTGATTCCGCGAGGAATGGGGCTCCTGCCTCCCTGCTATGAGGGTCCGGGGTGTGGGTATCTGGCTCCCGCCTCCCTATTGTCAGGGTCCAGGGTGCAGGTGAACGAGATTCGGGGCTGTCAGGGCGCCGACACAAGGTCTGGGTCAGTGCTCATCATAGCTACCTGCTGGTCGTCTAGTCGTTCTGGCCGTTATGCCGTAAACGTCGCTGGGCTTTTATCATATAGGATGCTGCCAGACCTTCTTAATGCAGCATGCATGTATATTTTGTCTTCATTGCTTTGTAGCCTTTAATTTTTTTCTTTAATGAGATGATCTCCCAAAAGACTTCCTCTTTGTTGTTGTTTTTTTTTTCTTTCCATTTCCATTTAATTTTAACTAAGAGTAAATATCATATAAGCTTTATGCCCCTCTGGAAGCCTAAAGCCATAAAGTGGCTTTCAGGAAATTAGGTTGCTTTAACCTAAGCTACATTGATTCATAAACCAATCTGCAGGATTTTGCTATAGCTCATGGGAGACTTTCCTTCTCTGTTAATAATGCTGCTGCTTTAAAAGGAAAAAGCCTTTTCCCACCTCTTCAGAGTGCTGTTTTTTCCAAGGAAAGGCCAGGCAATGAAGGGGAAAGGCAGGCTGGGGAGTGGTCAGGAGGTTTGTGGTGGGGGAAGAGGGTCATCCTAAAACTTATTGCAATAAGACTCATGCTGAACTCCTGCTGACCCAGGCCTAAGCAGCATTATGGTCTAGGTTTTTGTTTTGTTAAAACATCAAAGTAGTTCCATTGCTCTTTCTTGCCCCTGGAGCAGTACAAGTGTTCCTCTCTGTGCCCAGAGCACTCTCCCTCCCCCTTGTCCTGACTCCAAGCAAACTTTACTGTTCTCCTTCACCCTTTTCATCATCTGAACTATCACATGGTTCAGGAACCCTTTTATAACCATCCAGACCTGGATAGTGATCCTGAAAGAATTCCAGGGCACCCTGGACTTACCACACACAGCATCTGTCACTCTATTTTGAAATTGTCTATTTTGTTCACAAACACTCTGCTAATCCAGAAGTTTCCTGCATGCAAGGAGTGTCTGTTTCATCATCATAACTCCAGGCTCTAGTACACATTGGCACTCAATAAATATTGTCATTGAATGAATGAAAAACAGTTGTGAAATGAGATGGGACATGGAGAGAGGGGTTGTGATTTAAACTATGCTTTTCCAACCCCCTTCACTTGTTGAGCCCAAATGTCTCAAATAGTCCAGTCACACCAACACGAACTGGAACAAAATTCTAAAAATCTATGAGTGCTTCGTTTCAAATACTAAAAGTAATAGTTTCATTTGTATAATGTTTCATTTTGTAAAGCAGTTTCACATATTATCTGGTAGAATTCCAACAATAAATCCTCTAAGGTGAACTGGGAAGCTATCGATAGCATCATTTTTCAAATTGGAAAACTGTCTGAGAGATCTTAATTCACTGACCCACATTATATGATTAGTTTTTAGTGTAAGCCAGGAACTAGGGACCCCTTACTACAGGAAGTGGAAACACATTCAGTGTATACTATGTACAGATATATTTTCAAGGAATAGAAACTTAAAATATATATGTGACACCACTCCGATTTAAAAAAATATTTTAGTAGATATTTTCTTTTTTTAAAGCATTTATTTTTTTAACTTTACTTTTTATCACAAAGCTAGTATATGTTTAGAGTAGAAAATTTAAAAATCACAACTAAAATAGCTTAAGATCATGTTAAGTAGAGCTATCTATTGTTACACCATTTTAATAACGCCAACTACATATTATGCCTTCAGTTCTTGTAGAATGGAAACTCCCTTCCCACACTATTCTTTTGCTTTCTTCCACTCTATTCTTTATCTCTAAAATTTTCTTAGCTGTTCTTGGCCATTTGCTCTTTTATTCAAATTTTAAAATTAGGTTTCACTAAAACTCTGTTGGGATTTTTATTGGATTTGCATGGATTATTATAGATTAATTCAAGTAAAATCTAAAGTTTTACTATATTTACTAATATAGTAACACAATATTAGCTCATCAACACAATCTATTTTGCCATTAATTTATGCCTATTTTAATGTCTTTAAAAATATGGAATGCTTCAGAAGTTTGTGCGCTATCTACGTGCAGGGGCTGTGATAATCTTCTCCATGTTGCTCTAATTTTAGTGTATGTGCTGCTGAAGCAGGCACTCAGTTCTCACTGTTGGAGTCTATCAGGAAGGAAATGTAAGAGGTCACATGTTCTTTATGCTCTTTATGAGACAGAAACTGAAAAAGACATTAATCTGGACTAATTGTATCTATCAAACATACAAGGATTTAGGTGTGTAACTGACAGTGGGGAAATGGTCTGGCTTTTGCTATCTTGCCCCTTCTGTTATCTGAACAGAAGTTCTTTTTCTGTTGGTGGTCTTGACAGAAGAAATGCAGGAGGACAAAGGGTTTGGGAGGATAGGAAGAGGAAAAGGGAAAGAGGAGAAGGTGGTCAGACCTTTGATGAGGAGGGCAGGGGAGGAAGGATGTGCTGCTTGGGCAGGTGAAATGGGTGGAGAGAGAGCAGTGGGGAGGAGAAAAGGGAATGACTGTAAGTTTGGATTCTCTAGAAAACCAGCAGCATGGCTTAGGAGCTTGCTAGAAATTCAGATCCTGGCCCCAACTCAAACCTACCCAATCAGAATCTGCATTGTAACCAGCTCCCTGGGCAATTCTTATGCACATTAAAGTTCCAGAAGCTTTCAGTTGTTCCCAATCAGTCTGAGCCCGTCCTGATCCTGTCATCAGCCTTAGACCTATTAATAGATGAAACTGGTTTGGTTGCCTAGAGACCTGGAAATCTGGTTCCTCCTGGAAGCTGAGTCTCTGTGTTCTCTTACCACTTTGGCCAAAGTCTTGTAACTCCAGTGGGCCTCAGCTTCTCTGCTGGGCACTTCAGTTCTCTGCAGGGGTTGGATCCTGGCATGAACTCCAGTTTCCTCGGCTCATCCTGATGCTCTGCCAAACTCTTGCTGCCCCCTTCCCTTGGGAAGTACAATATGATTTCCTCCTCCCTTCTCAGCTTCTGGCGGGGGCCTGCTGTGACTGAACGGATCACCTGGAACCATGCCTGATTTTGAGTATCGTCATCTGGACTTCTTCCAGAACTCGGATATCCAAATAACCTGGCCCAATCGGAGCTAGTCATGCCCTTTGACCACTGCCCGCTGGCCTGCCTGGCTGCCTCCTGGGGATGGGCCAGCTCTGAATGTAGGCTCTGTCCCCTCTGGATCTTCGTTCCCTCTCCTTTCCATGACCTGTGCTGATGTGTTCCCAGCCTGTCCTGTACCCAAATGTCTCCTATAATAGAGGAGGAGGCCAGCAGAGATGGAGAGAAGCAGACCTCAGACCCTTCTCTCTCTTAGCATCTATGACTCCAGGATGTCTTGGGCCCCCTTCAGTGTGGGCCTTGAAATGGCAAACACTGCCCTTGAAGCCCTTTATGTAAACGGAATTCTAAAAGTCATAGAAGACAATTGAGTACAAACATGTTAGTGGTTTTGTATATCTTGTATTTTTGGCCCCTTTTCTAAGGTAGAAAAAAATATTTTTTTGTTGCTTGATTTATTTTATAAAAACAAGCCAATCCATATAGAAGCTCAATAATTTCTCAGGATACCATACAACCATTTTACTTGAACTGATGGCATTATGCCTCCTGCTATGCTCAGTTTATGGTGGAACATTATACAGAGTGTACCACATCTGCTACTACTGTGTTTTAAGCTAGCACAAAATGACATAAAGTTTAAAGCAATCAGTTATAGAGGCCCATTTTGAAATAAACATTACTCTTCATTAATTAACAGTAAGCACTGACTATATCTTTAAGATCATTGCATCATTTCTATTCCTAAGAACTATTCTTATGGGGATTAAAAAGAAAAAAGAGGAGAAAAATGAAAAAAAAGAAAGAAAGAAAGCAGTGTGGCAGCACCCAGAGTAGCTAAATAATGGCGTGGGTGTTGTTTCATTATTTATATACATAACACTTTTACAAGAATCCAAATGTCTTTACAAAAGAAAATATAATACAAATTGCAATAAAGACATGGTGATACATAAAGAAAACAATTATCCAAAGGAAGATTTAAAGTTGGCATAAATCGCACAGAAAGAATGGATCAGCATCCACTGCTCCATTTGCACATGCAAAGGAAGGCACATGTGGTTTGCCACATTCAGAAAAGAAGTTACATGTAAAATAGAGGTAAAAGTAGTAATAAAAAAATGTCAGCAATCATTTTGAATAAGAAATGCATGCTATTTAATGAAGTCCCTTCAAGTTTCTAAAGTTGCATGGCAAGCTCATTGAATTAACAGGGATGGATAAATATATGAATTTCCAAAAGGAATGCTCGGCCAAACAAAATCAAAGATTCTAGGAAGAAGTTATTTGAGAATAGAAAGAGTAAATGGCTAGGTAATCAAACATATGCAACTATTAACTGTTCATTACACCTTTCTAAAGTCTACATTTTCTCAGGATAATTCATAAAGAAACTGTATTAGATGTTTATATAAAAAATTCAATTTTGATGAATATCATGAAGGTTCTCCTTTAGTTGCTTTCAGTTTTATGCCTGCTGTTATGTCATTATTTGAATAAGGTCCCAAGAAGCCACCATTTGAATTTTTGGAAAAAGGGAAACCCGGTAGAGGGAGAAAACACTCCCAGGAAAATTTTCTGAAATGTTGCAGAAGCTCAAAAATAGATAATTATATACAGCAACACATCACTACTAGTGCTATGATAACTGTAGTATGTGTAGTTAAAGTCAAACCACTCAAAATTATGTCATTTGTCTTCCTTGTATCTCTTTTGTTTTCATCAGTCACATGGCAAAGTCAACAAAGACTGCATCATCCCGCTGAGGATTCAGCTGTGGAAAAGCATCCGCTCTCTCATCTCTGGGGTAGCTATTATTAGCTTTCTTTGATTCTCTCATACGATACATACCCATGCTTATTAAGCTGTTTGTATGCCTCTTTTGTCATCTTACTCTATGAATATTGCAGTGCACTTCAGTGAAACCCAGGGGTTCCTACTTCCATAAGCCTTTCTAAAATTAATACCATCTCTCTATGTTTTAAAAACATTATTTGGGGAAAAGTATAACATCATATTTGTGCTGATACTGAACCTTTCTGCAGAAAAATTTGCAGTACCTGCATTGGATTGTAACAGTGTATCCTGTCACATCCATGTCTACCCAGCTCCTGTATCACCTTATTTGGAAATAGGGTCTTTTCAGAAGTAATCAAGTTAAGATGATGTCATACTGGATTAGGGTGGGCCCTGAATCCAATGACTGATGTACCTATAAGAAACCATACAGAAACACATACAGGGAGATTATCTTGTGAAAACAGAGGCAAAAATCGAAGTGATGCAAGTATAAGCCAAGGAATGCCAAGGGTTGTCAGTTACCACCAGAAGCTGGAGAGAGACTTAGAATAGATTCTATCTCAGAATCTTTAGAGGGGTGTGGCCCCTCTGACACTTTGATTTTGGACTTCTAGCCTCCAGAGCTATGACATACAAATGCCTGTTGTTTAGTCCACCCAGTTTGTGGGATTTTGTTATAGCAGCCCTAGGACATGAATGCAATGCCCAATCTATAGTTTATGAAAAGAAGTGCTTTTTTTAAATTATACAAAAACTTGTTATTAACTTGCCCTTAGATGAGAAAACTAGAAAAGGAAAAGGCTACTTGTTATAGTGACATGGCAAGTAAAAGCCAAAGATGTGATCAGAAATTGGTCATTCTACCATCATAAGGCAGGTATAACTGTAAAAGAATGAAAGATTCAGCGAAAGCATTTAAACATAGTGAGGTATGAGTTCCTCACTTTGAAAAATTTACAGAGGAGATTGTCAAAATCTGATTACATGGCTTTCCAACCCCTTATATCAATTAAAAGTACATTAAAAATGAAAATTAGAGAGGCAAGGTGAGGGTTGTTTTGCACAAAGTAGTTTGTGTGCCATGTGTCTCCACCCCCTTCCTAAGGCTATCAGGGCCAAAGAAAGTGTGAATGGCCCCCTTGGATCAGACATGGGCCACCCACAAGTGTAAGCAGGCATGAGTTAACATGTGTCCTAAGAGGGTTATCTGGATGGGTGACCAGATGAACAAAAAGGCTGGAGTTGGTACCAGATTCCTGGATCTGAGGAAGGGTAAGTGGTCAGCCAGATTAAGATGCACTCAGTCTATAGGGAAATGTAGGTGAGAGAAGTCCTACCCTGTAGTGTCGCCAAAGAACTCACACAACACCACAAAGAGAGCCAACTCTGAATACCTGTCAAAGCCAGAGAACTCTGATACTAGATCTTCACAAGACTATTAGACAGGAAAGAACTTTCCTGCTCCCCTTTCATCTTTCTCTCAGGACTCCAACCTGAGAGGTGAGAGGTGTGAAAGCTGAAAGGGCAGTGATGGGGGAAAGGAGAGACACAGACTGCTCTCCTAACTGTAAGTGTTTATGGAAACCGAGCTGGGGAGAGGAGAAGCCTAATGGTTGATGTTTTTACCATGACATGAATCTAGACATGCTAATTATTGACCAAAGAATATATTACCTGGAAGTTATAAGAAGAAAAATTTGTTCTACATTTTACCCAAGAGCAGAGAAAGTGTTAATTCCATGGAATAAATTCAAAGTGTTGCTTTATGATTGATTGCATCATATGAGTCATGCTTGTTCTATGTAACAGTTACATAACCACTTCTAAATGCAATTGAATAGGGCACTTCTTAGTACCTTCTGTATAGTTTTCCCCTATAAAGTCGCTGTTTCTGTCTGAACTTGGAAAATTACATCAAATTTTCCTCATAGAGAATTTTGTTCTTTTTTTATTTATTGTTTGTCAGCACTTATGAAATGTCTAAACTGAAAAGCTTTACATGCTTGGTAGACATTAGTTGCTCAATAAATGTTGACTTAATAAAGAAATGAATGGACAGTGAAGAGAAACCCTGGTTGCCTAGGCTCTTTATAAATGTAGGCTATCCTCAAATTCCTTTTTAGTAGAGCAAGAAATATCCCAGGTTTGTGATTTCTAAAAACTTCTGACCAGTCAGTTAATGGTCTCCTTACATGGAATTATAGAACCTTAGCATTAGAAGAAAACAGGTGGTGATCTAGTCCAACCTCTTCATTTTACAGATAAAGGCCCAAAGAACTGAAATAATATGATTGTGCTTATCTTTTTCATTAGTGTCAGTGCTAGGCCTGAAAATCTTGGGTTGACTTATTGATGGTGACATTCTTTGTTTTCTGAGCTTCTTGCTAGCTTGGCTTTGTTTGAGTGATAGCTTATACTCTATTAGTTTTCTCATCAATAAAAAGAGAAGTTGCATGAAATCATCTTCTACTTAATAAACAAACATGAAGTATCTACTTGTGCTAAAAACTGCACCATAGACTTGGGACAGAGAGAGGAGTAAAGAACCAGTGGCTGCCTGCAAGGAGCTTATAGTCAAAGCGGGGAGACAGACAAGTGAAAAACAACTATGACAAAGTCTGCTGAGTGCTATGATACAAGTAAACACAGTGAGCGGTGGAGACATTTAGGAAAAGCACCCAATTAAGCCTAAGGGTCATAGAGTACTTGTTAGAAGAGATGACATCTAAGTTGAGTTCTGAGAATGAGGAAAATTTAATAAGCAGAGTGTGTTCATCAAACCCTACGTACTGCACTGTGGAAGTATCACTGAGTGCAAGGGGAGAGGGAAGAGATTGAACTGAAGAGATAAGCAGGAGCCCAAACATGGAGGGATTTCCATGCTATTTAAAATGTGCAGCCCAGATGGTGTGGCTCAGTGGTTGAGCATCAACCCATGAACCAGGAGGTCACGGTTCAATTCCTGGTTAGGGCACATGCCTGGGTTGTGGACTCAATCCACAGTAGGGTGTGTGCAAGAGGTAGCCGATCAATGATTCTCTCTCATCATTGATGTTTCTATCCCTCTCGCCCTCTCCCCTCCTCTCTCTGAAATCAATAAAAACATATTTTAAAAAACAAAGTGTGTAGATTTCACAGAAAGTCTATCAGAAACTACTGAAGTATCTCTTGCAAGGAAGTGGTGAAGCCTGATTTCTGCCTCAGATATGTTGGTCTAGTACACTATGGGGAATGGCTTTGAGAGGGATAATGTAGGCAAAGAGGTCAATTTGGAAACTATTGAAATAATCCAGGTTAGAAAAAATGTCAGTAGAGATGGTCATGGCAGAAGAATTTCAGAGCTATGTGCTTACAGAGCATTTTATACTGCCCCCCCTACACACCCCGCACACACACCAATTCAAACATTGAAGTTCTAAGAGCCAATTTGATGATATTTGGTGATGGGGCCTCATGATGGGATTAGTGCCATTGTAAGAAGAGACACCAGAGAGCTTGCACTCTCTCTCTCTAGCATGTGAGGACACAATAAGAAGGCAGTTGTCTGCAAGCCTGCAAGAGAGTCCTTACCAGAAAATGACTGTGCTGACATCTTGATTTTGGACGTCCAGCCTGCAGAACTGTGAGAAAATAAATGGGTTTAAACCCAGTCTGTGGTATTTTTGTTATGGCAGCTTGAGCTGACCAATACACAATGGTAATAGAATGAAAGATGTAGTGATATATTCAGTGTAGGGAATAAGGGAAGTGAGGAGTCAAGGTTTGGATGAGTGTCCAGGTGTGTAAAGAGAGAAGTAAGACTAAAACAGGGAATACTGACAGAGAAGGAGACCAAAGAGAGTAGCCAGAGAGGTTAAGGGAAAGCAGAAGAGAAGGGAGTTTTGCTTTTTCCCCCAAAAGAAGATATTGTTCAATTGTGCAAAAACTATAAAGATGTCAAGTAAGATAAGGTTGAAAGGTATCTGCCGGCTTCAGCAATAAATGCCTTTGGAGATCTTAGCAAGAATTGTTTAAACATTGTGAGGGCAAAAATGAGACTGTTTGAAGAGGGAATAGGATGTCAGGAAGTATAGAAAGCACATTTACAAATCCTAGCTTTGAAGTGGGGAAGGAAGGTGGCTTTCTTAACATCAGATAATGTAGACTTCAGAACAAAGAAAACTAGAGGTGAAAAAGTAATGCGAAGGTAAGCAGGATGGATTTTGTAATGATTTTTAGGAGGGATGCTTTTCAGAAAACTAGAAGAAAGGCAATAATTGATGAGTAAGGTGACTAAGTGTGCAGGCCGTAATAGGCTACATAGCTCAGACTGGCTTGAGAAGCTGGGACTTCATCGCTGATCATGAAAGTCAAGTAAGAATGAGTACAGATGTGTGCAAGATTGCAGGTGTAGAGTCCCACCTGATGGCTTCTGTTTTCTCCATGAGGTAGCAGGTGTTAGTGAAGTAGGTGGGGAGATGTGAGGATAGGGCTTCAGATGTGAGGAGGTGGCTTCATTGCTATGAGGAAAGAGAGAGGGGGGGAGAGAGAGAGAGAGAGAGAGAGAGAGAGAGAGAGACCATAAACACAGTAGGAATGGCCAGCAGTATGGGGATAATTGGAAATTGTATACCATAGAATTTTGGTTCACCAATTCCCTCCACTGTGCAATTTTTCTCCTTTATACTCAGCTGCATAAATGTAGAAGAGGGCAGATAATTAGGTTGTTACAAAGTTTGGATTTTGCCAGTGGATGAGAATGAAGGACAGTTGGGAAGAAACTGAAGATTGTGTCAAAAAAAGTGGTTGAAAGTGAAAGACCATGAGGTCTACTTAGATAAGAATGGAATTGAATGTGGAAACAGAGTCATAGATTAAAAGAAAGTAGCAAAGTCAAGAGGTCAGACACCTTAATGAGGCAGAAAAATGGGTGTATTGAGTATGAAGTAGGGAATGAGAAGCAAAAAGATGAGGTCAAGAATTGAGGGATGTTTGAATTTAAGAGTTCAGGGAGCTGCAGTCTGGATGGGCCTTAGTGGAGGGTGGCTAAAAGGGTGTGAAAGTAAAGTCATTACAACTGAGGAGCTCAGAAATGAACAAATTCAGTCTTTAGAGGACTTCCATCTCTGGCAAGATGCAGTAGATATAGTTTTCCCTGCTCTTTTTGTTAAGTACAGCTAAAAACCTGGATGTTATATGTAAAACCAATGTAAGAAGACTGAAAGGTGAAACAAAGAAAGCAGACAAATTAGGGATCTTGAGATTGGAGAAATGACACGATAGAGATTTTCCTGGGTTTTCTTTTTGCCTCATATATTGCAGATCCAGAGTGGAAGAAGCTGGAACCCAGAAACACCAATGGGCAGAGATTTAAAAAAAAAAAAGCCCCAACAAGAATCTGCTCTCTCCAGTCAGAAGACCTGAAACAAGACAGTTTGGCAAGGAAGAAAAGTTTTAGACAGTAACAGCTTTTCTAGAGTTAAACACCACAGAAAACCTGTGGTCCCAACTCTACCAGTGAAGACTGATGGGAGGCCTACACTCCCACACTCACCAGGCTGCAACAAGGCATCTTAACTTTCATTTTTGCTTGACCTCCAGATCCCCCTCACCTTCCATGGTATCAGTTGTGATTATATAGGGAGCACAGACTAATACTAATGTTCTTATCCTGAAGTAACAAGCATCCTTCCCTCTCCCCCTGGGGTGCTGTCAGAGGAGGCCTAGCAGTAATGAAGAGTATCCTTCCTTGATGGTCAGTGGAGGCCAAGTGAGAACCTGGACTGAAATCCTTACCTGGCACTAATGAGGCATTATTTCTAACCTGTCTCCTGTAAGAGTAGTATCAGAGGAAGTCAGCTAAAACAGAAGGTTATAAAAAGATCCAAAATCTCATAACATACCCAAAATGTCCAGGTTTCAGTTTTAAAATTTGCTTGTCACACCATCTACATTAGTTTCCTGGGACTGCCATAACAAAGTACCACAAATTTGGTGGCTTAAACACCAGAAATTTATCCACTCACAGTTCTAGAGGCCAGAAGCCAGAAGTCATGGTGTCAACAGAGCCACACTTCCTCTGAAGTCTCTAGAGAAAAATTCTTCTTTGCCTCTTCCTAGCTTCTTGTGGCCCCTGCCATTCCTTGTAGCTGGGTCACTCTAATCTCTGCCTGTGTCTTCATAGGACCATCTTCCTTATATGTATTTATGACCTCATTTAATTAATTACATCTGCAAAAAATATTTCCCATTAAGGTTACATTTTGAGGTTCCAGGTGAACATGAATTTATGGAGGACAACACTCAAATCACTGTACCATCACACCAAAAACCAGGAAGATCTCAAATGGAATGAAAGGAGACAGTCAAGAGATGGCAACAGCTAGGTGACAGATATGTTGAGGATTATTTGATGGAGATTTTAAAGCATGATAAAAATTCTTCAATGAGCGATTAAAAAAGCATGAGAAAAAAAATAGAAAAAAATCTCAGCAAAGAAAAAGAAGATATAGGAAGAAACAAATGGAAATTTTAGGAGAGAAAGATACAATAACTGAATAAACAAAAAAAGGCATGACAGATGAGCTGAACAGTAGAGAGTACAGAGGAAAGAATCAGTAAACTGGAAGATAGAATAGAAATTACCAATCTAAACAATAGAGAGAAAACACACTGGAAAACAAAGACAGAGCCTCAGGGATCTGTGGGACTGTAACAAAAGGTCTAACATTCATGTCATGAGAATGTCTCTGGGAGGAGAGGAGACAAGGAAGAGTGTAGCAACCAAAAACCTCATATGCATATATGCATAACCAATGGATACTGACAATAGGGTAGTAAAGGCCTGGGGTGGGAACTATGTGGAGGGGGGCAATGAAGAAATATAGGGGGGCATCTGTAATGCCCTCAACAACAAGGATAAGTTAAAAAAAAACACCACAGAAAAAAGCCAAATGTGCACTTCTTATTTTCCCTTTTTACTAACATTCTCAAATCACAGAACAAGAAACCCCTAAACACACCTTATTCATAAATGACACATGAGCACATATATGGATTGCTAAAGTTAAAATATGTTCTATTTAACAGGGGAAATTATATATAGCTTTGCCTATGTTACATTAAACAAAGAAAGAAAGAAAGAAAGAAAGAAAGAAAGAAAGAAAGAAAGAAAGAAAGAAAGAAAGAAAGAAAGAGTACAGGACTGAAAAAAGTACTTAAAGAGCTAAACAATTCCCAATTTTTTCTTTAAAATATATTTTATTGATTTTTTACAGAGAGGAAGGGAGAGGGATAGAGAGTTAGAAACATCGATGCCTCCTGCACACGCCCTACTGGGGATGTGCCCACAACCAAGGTACATGCCCTTGACTGGAATTGAACCTGGGACCCTTCAGTCCGCAGGCCAATGCTCTATCCACTGAGCCAAACTGGTTAGGTCAACAATTCCAAAATTTGACAAAAGACATAAACCTATAGATTGCAGAATCTAAGCAAACTTCAAACTGGATAAATCCAAAGAAATTCACCTCATGACACGTGATAGTCAAACTTCTGAAAAATAAAGACAAATAAAAATTCTTAAAATCAGCAAAAGAGAAACAACACCTTACTTATAGGGGAAAGACAATTTGAATGTCAGTGGATTTCTCATCAGAAGTCATATAGCACAACATTGTTTTAAGTGCTGAAAGGAACAAATTATCAACCTGAACTCCTTCGGGCCTAAAGGTGAAATATAGTCTCAGATGGCCCAGTTGGCATGGCTCAGTGGTTGAACATTGACCTATGAACCAGGAGGTTACGGTTTGATTCCCAATCAGGGCATTCAGGGCACATGTCTGGGTTGCAGACTCGATCCCTGGTAGGGGCCATGCAGGAAGCAGCTGATTTCTCTCATCATTGATGTATCCATCTCTCACTCCCTCTCCCTTACTCTCTGAAATCAATAAAAATATATATTTTTTCAAAGATATTCTCAGATGAAGGAGAACTGAGAGAATTTTTCACCAGCACACCAACCTTAAAGAATGGCTAAAGGAAGTTCTCCAAACATTAGGAAGAACAGAAAAGCCCAATAAACAGAAATATGGGAAACTATAATAGACTTCCCTATTTTCTTGCATTTTCTAAATTATGCTTAATTGGGGAAGCAAAAATTATAACATTGTCTGATATGATTCTAAAGATGTATAGATAAAATGATACAATTATATTTTTAAAAGAGGAGAGTAGAGGGATGTAAAAGGAGGTAAGGTTTTTACACTTTACTTGAACTGAGAAAATTATGGCACTAATAGACAGTGATAAGTTATGTAAGTATAGCATAATACCTAGAACCACTAAAAAAAGCTATACAGAGGTATAATCAAATCCACTATAAATAAATCAAAATGAAATTCTGAAAAAATATTAACCATCAGTAAGGCAGAACAAAGAATAAAGGAAATAAAGAGAACAGATAGAAAACAAAAAATAAAATGATAGACTTAAGTTTGAATACATCAATAATACATCAATTATTACATTAATGCAAATAGTCTCAATAGAAACTGAAAGAGCGGATTAAAAAACACGGCTTGACTACATGCTGTCTATAAGAAACTCACTTCAAATATAGCTATAGGCAGGTTGAAAGTAAAATGAGTGAAAAAGATATATCATGGAAACGTTAATCAAAAGAATACAGAAGTGGCTCCATTAACATCAGATAATGTAGACTGCAGAACAAAGAAACCCACTCGAGACACAGAGAGACATTATATAGCAATTCTAAATGTCTATGTCCCAAACAATGGAGCTGAAAAATATGTGAAGCAAAAATGGATGTAAATGAAAAGAGGAATAGATGTATCCACAATTACACATGCAGACTTCAAACCCCTCTCTCAACAATGGATAGAACAACAAGGCAGAAAATCAGCAAGGGCATGGAAGAACTCAACAATACCGCCAACCAAAAAGATTTAATTGGAATTTATGGAACACTCTATCCAGCAATAGCATTCTTTTCCAGTATCAACATAAACCACTCTGCCTCAGGTAAACATCTCCTAGTCGAAGGTCCTTGGTCTTCCCCATATTATCTGGATGTCTCCAAGGCCCCAGTAGCCTAGGTTGGGACAATGAGGCCACTGTGGCTGAAGTTTTCAGCCAAGGGTCAAGTGCTCTAAGAGCTGGTGCCAGCACATCACCCTCAAAAGGCCAGACTGGACCAGCCGCATCCTTGTGGCCACCAGTGTGTGCAGCAGCCCAGCTCTACCACGTTCCAGAAGAGGTCCAACAACAGCCCAAAGGACCCTTCTCTTCTGCCCTGAGAGCCTGCTATGCCTCCCATAAGAAGACTGAGTGTTTACCTGCAAGCACTAATAGGGGTTGACATTTGAATTGACAGTGCTTGAAATGCAAGGAAACTAAACTAAAAGAGACTAAAATACTGTTATTTGAAAAATTTAGATTGTTTCTATTATCCAGTGGGGTAGGTAGGTGGCTTTCACCTACCGGAAAATAAAGAAGCTACCTTTACTATGCACACCTTCCTGACGAGTGAGTACCTTTGCCACCCTAGGTCATTCCTAACCACACCTGCTATAATGAATGCCTTGTTCTTCCCTCTTCTACCTTCATCGTAATGTACCCACCATCAGGGGGAAAAGCACTTAAGTGGCAGAGTTCCTCCACCATTTAATTCATACCTTTGAGCAAGCCTGACCCTCAGTTTTCTTATTTGTAAAATGAGAGACAGGCATTTGAAAAATCTTTAAGAATTCTTCTAGGTCTTTTAACTTAGGACCCTATGGGACATCCTTATCTTCCAGAGATGCCTTGCAAAATTGCCATCGTAGAAAGTTAAAAACGAAAGTATATCAACCAGAATTCACCTTAAAGGAGGCAAAAAGTCATTATTTAAAGAAATCATACATCAATGGGTCATTTTGTTGGTAAAAGTGGGCCCTGATCCACAGTTTAAAGGAAGAGCACAGACTAAAATAGGATGAGTCACTATGTTTAAGAAAATGAAGGGAATTGGGATTTTTGCATGCCCCCACGCCCCGCCCCACCCCAAGAAGAGAAGAGAGAGGCAGCAGAAAAGGAGAATGAGTGAGCAAATGGGGCACCTGTGAAGGGTTTTTAAGAACAGGGATAACTAACGTTTAGTTGTAAGATGTGTACATTATTGGGTTGCAAGTCCTGTCTCTTCAACACCTTTAGTAATCACTGCACCTTAGAAAGGCTCTGTGTAAGTGGTTTTAAGTGAGAGTCAAGGAAGGAGGCAAGCTTTAGCAGAGGAAATAAATGAACGGCGAAAGATGCAGAGGAGCCAATGAGAACATGGTGAGAAGAGCTCTGGATTTTCCAGGGGGTCTGGAGTGGGGGTCAGGCCAGCCTGACTTAGCTCCCAATAGCAAGGAGAACCCAGCTGACATCTGACTTACATACCCTTTTCCCTTTCACCATTTTCTGTATGAAACCTTTGCTGAGCCTTTTCAAAAGGCAATCTACTCAGTGCTCCATGTTTTTACCCACTTTCGTAAGACACTGACCCTACTCTGCCCTGATTTATTATAGTTATTTGTACATCTGCCTTACATCGTCCACTGGATTGAACCCTCTTTGGGGACTCTGGCCTCATAGTGCCAAACATACTAAGTGCTCAATAGTAATTTATTGAATGGAATTTGGTTTGTGGCCTTCCTTCTCTATTCTCCTGGGGGCTGTTAGTTGGAATGAGTCACACTGTTGAGACATAGCAAATATAATGACAATGAATGTGAACATAAAAGGTATTTCTTATTTTCAAAAAAAAAATTCTCCTGTACTTGCTGGTAGGAAATCATATATATGTAATTGGGATCAAGTGAGAGAGTGAGCCTTCAGTACTAAACCACTAGTTCTTCAACCACATTTCAATTGACAATGATCCACATGGAATATACATTCAGCCCCCATAGAAAATTGCACAGATGTTTCTGAGAAAATTGCAGGAATAAACTTTAACCTCTTGACTTTTATTATTTTTGTGCTAAAAGGCTTAAAGCACAATGTGGGCTTTTTTTAGATACTAAGTTCCTTGTGAGTAGTGTGTTGTTGATTTCCTAAATGCAGGGTGCCAGCAAAACTCAGCATAGAATCTAAAGAAGAAAATCACTTTACTGCAGCTCTGATACTGAGTGAGCAGGCTTTAAATATTATTTTATTCTCTCCTAGATGAAATTAGCATCCTTCCCACAATCATGCATCCCATAGACCAGTTCTCCCCACTGATGATCATGGAACTAGAGAATTCCTTGCTCAACCATAGCTCTGTTACCAGCAAATATGAAGTCCTATTCAGCATTAATTGATATTTGTACCATTACCTGTTTCTCGTTGTGAGTAAGAATGATATGTTTTCCTATTCCTGTGCATTGTGTATAGTTTCCTTATGCATATTCTTGAAAGCTAGATATCAGGAGATATTGTTCTTGTCTACTCCAGTGAAAATTTGTCAACACTATGTTGTCTGCCTTCTAATGAGCTTACTTCCATGGAAGAGATAAAGTAAAACTAATCACAGTCATTTCCCCAAACGTGCTTCAGGTTTGTTTACCTATTTCTTTGGAAGGCTTCACAGAATTTTCACCCCATAAATTAAATGAGAGTCTTTTCTTTCCTGACATGGTGTTTCATCTGGGCAGAAGCCTTCCCTTAGAAGTGATGTGATGTTCCTTCCCAAGTCTTGCTCATGCCCAATCACTACACTTTCTAATGACAATATTTTTCTTCCATGTCTGTCTTATTTCCTTTTACTACAACTTAATTCAATGTGATTCTTTAAATAGGTAATGTGTAGAACAGATAGGAAGAAAGAGAAGAAGGGAGGGAGAGTGACTGAGCAAGAGGGACTTTCTGGATATGGGAGGGGACTGCAGCGGGCCACTTGTAAACTTCTGGCCTCATTGTCTTTCCTCAAAAATGTGAAGAACTTCAGGACAGAGGGAAAATCAAAGCTGGGGGATTTTCAGCAGTAGGTGGGTGGTCCCTTCATCAGACTGAGGATAGGTCCTTTCACCACGTGAAATGTTCAAGCATCCTATGGCTTGTCCAGGGATCCAAACTTTTACACCAAGCATGTCAAACTCATGGGCCAAATAAACAAGGTTTAAGTTTATGTGGGCTGCAAAAAAACACAAAAGCTTCCATTTTCATAGAAACATGGGTTTATCTCAATAGAGACATGAGAATACAAAGGGCTGAAATAAGTGAGTAATCGTTAATATAAAATAATAGAACATTTTAATAAAAATTAATATTTTTTCTTGAACATTAACTTACCAGACACTGAATAACTGCACAAATTAATAAGTGTTACACAAATAAACCTATTTTTCTTGTTCTCTGAAAGCGAAATATTTCCTGTTGTGCACACCAAACAAGTCAGTCCAAGACTAATGACATGGCAATTGGCTGCTAAAATATTCGCTGCTAGTATTAGTGAAGAGAATAGATGTGCCTGCGCATAAGGTGAATAAGGTAAATGAATGCAATACAATTATTAGTAATCAGTCATTAGGAAACGTTGCAGTTCGTTATTAATAACTAGAGACTTGGTGCATGAAATTCGTGCATGGGGGTGGGGTGTGTGTCCCTCAGCCTGACCTGCGCCCTCTTGCAATCCAGGACCCCTTGGGTAGGGTCCCTAGGCCTGGCCAGAGATCAGGGCCTATTGGGGCTTTCCTTCCCCCGGCTGCCTGCAGCTGGCCTCGCCCCCACCGCTGCCACTGCTTGCCATCTGTGCAGCGCTGCCCCCCGTCCCCTGCCATCAGTTGCCTCCCTCTGTAGGCTACAGGCATGGGATGCAATTGCTTGGCTGGCCTGGGCCTCCCTCCATGGGGCGATCGCTGGCTGGCCCCACACACCAGCCACAGCGTTGCTGGCTGGTGGCTTGGGCCTCGCTCTTTGAAGTGATGGATCGCAGGGCTCTGCAGAGGGAGGCCCCGCCCACCCACCGCAGCACCATCTGGGTAGCCTGGGCCTCCCTCTGCGGAGTGATTGTAGAGTGATGGCGGGCCCCCTGACCAATCACATCGCACCCACCTTGGCTCGCCTGGTGCCAGTGCGTGTCATAGTGTGGTTGTCCGGAATGTCGTCCGATGGTCGTTCTGCTCTTTGGTTGTTTGGTCTATTTGCATATTATGCTTTTATTATTATAGATTATGTATAACAGGATATTATAAAAATTAAGTTACAAAATTGTTTTTAAAAACGTTTCTTACATACCGTTGTATTGGCTGGGCCGCAAAAATATTTGCTGTGGGCCACATGCGGCCCGTAGGCTGTGAGTTTGACATGCTTGTTTTACACCTTCCTTACCCTTCTTCCTTTCTTCTCTGTATTCATTATTCCTGTGGTTAATCTAGTGAAAGTTAAAAGTTGTTGTAAAAGCATCATAGGGGAAAGGAGGAGGAGGGTGGGGTGCTACAATGAACAGCACAAAGAGGCCTTCTCCTCTTTGCTTGCTCCTTGGGGCTGCCAAACTCTATTGAGTGACACATCACACAGGATCACACATATCCAGGTGTTTAATAAGCTAATGGATATTAGTTAACAATGAGAGATAACTTTACAAATCCTGCAACGTTTTACTTGGCCTATAAAATTAAAATAGGAGCCACTTCAAACTTTGGGGAAAAACTATGGACATGTTTACTCAACCACATTAGCCTTCTCCATTCCATCTGGTTAAGTTGCCTACAGAGCCCTGTCCCTATCATATTAGGCTCTCCAGACACATGGCCTCCTTACTCTATCTTCCATTGTGAGCTCTTCTTTCCTTCTCAGCATTTGACTCTATTCCTGTATCCAAAAGGCCATTCTCATCCTAGGGCATGGTTCCCCCTGCCTTTTGTTTCACCAGAGGAGTGGGGGTCCTCCCCCCAACCCTGGTGTCCGTCAAGTCTTGGGCACAACCACCTTCATTCAGCTTTTAAAATGAAAACCCATTGCCAGGGTGAGGCTGTGTGAGTGATCCTGCTGATATAAAATTGTCGGCTCCGTTGTGGCCTCTGTTCTTACATCTGCCAGCCAGAAGGCCCAAGGAGTTAGATTGAAGAAAGAGAGGGATGGTTTGCCAAAGATGATGTAAGGATCTGGACTGGCCCATATCATGAGTACAGCCAGTAACTATTGTGTGTCCAACTCATGTTCTAATTATATCACTTTCCCCCTTCTTTCTTATTTCCCCCATGCAATTTGTTCACCGAACAAGTGGGAGAGGGACAGTACCAACAACACTGAGTCTATATTGCATGGAAGAGATTCCATACCCTTCATGATGGGTTAAAATGTGCTCGTCTTTCCCTATTTACAGACCCTTGTAGCACATTTTTGCCAACATTTACAACTGAATCTATGTGAAGAATCATGCATTGCATTTCAAGGTGATCATTCCATATGGAACATTTTGCTAGGTCTTTCTTTCAGGAGTGTTTCTCTAGTCCTCAAATAATTGTATTCCATAAGCCAAGGTCTGAAAAAGACCAGAAGGCTAAGGCAAAAATGAAAGTGGTGGGTTTTACAGGAGTCCTTGGGAATTGAGAAGACTTTAGGGTGGACAGTCATGGGAACAATGTCTCTACAACTTTAAAAAACCCAAGTAAGCCCTAACCGGTTTGGCTCAGTGGATAGAGCGTCAGTTGGCCTGAGGACTCAAGGGTCCCAGGTTCAATTCCGGTCAAGGGCATGTATCTTGGTTGCAGACACATCCCCAGTAGGGGGTGTGCAGGAGGCAGCTGATCAATGTTTCTCTCTCATCGATGTTTCTAACTCTCTATCCCTCTCCCTTCCTCTCTGTAAAAAAATCAATAAAATATATTAAAAAAAACAAAAACAAAACAAAACCCAAGTAAACAAGGAGAGAAGCACTCTGAGCAGTAGGTCAGAATTGTTATATGTTTGTAATTTTAAATGGAGATTTCAGATAAATATGTGAGTTAAAGTAAAATTTCTCTTTCTTCCTATTTGATAACAGCCCAAACTGATTTGACAAAGATAAATTATGCTGCTGTAAGTATCCCAAGGGAAAAGTTGATAAACCAGCTTCTATTTTCTTCAAATGTGTATAAACAAATATTTTGCATTAAGAAGAGTCTTATCAGATGGTAAGTTGGAATTTACCTATGCTGCATCCAGGGCAGCTGCTCTGGAAAATAACAAGTTATTTTAAAGCGGATTTATAAGTGCAGATAACCTTCCTAGATTCAAAGCTGGCTTCCTTTTTTAGCAGGCAGTCCTAGTAGGTAGGACTAAAAGAGATTATGTAGAGTCATCATTTAAAGTGGTCGAGCTAATGTAATCCCCAATATTTCTGTCCCCATGCCCCTGGTTTCTCCCTTTCCAAAGCCCCAGAGACATCCATGTTGTTTTTAAAAGCCAGAAACTCAAAGAAAAATGAACTTGGGTGAAAGGGAGGCGTATCCAAGGTTCCATTGGGGACCAAGGTATGGGTCAAGGTAAAGGCCCATAGT
>NW_005365280.1:1564418-1580238 GCF_000412655.1 Myotis brandtii
CCCAGGCTGCAGCTGAGAGCAGAGGCTCAGAGGCTGAACCTCGCAGTCCTGTTTATTACACTTCAGTTGTTTGCAGCAGGGAGACAGGCAGAGCCCTGTTCTGATTGGCTACCTTTTTCTGATGTAACAGCAGCACAGCCAATCAATAGCCTGCACTCCAAGAGCATAAAGATGAATTGTAACAGCCAAGGCCCTGGGAATTAAATTAAAAAAAAAAAAAAAAAAAAAAAGAGCAACCACCCCCAAAACAAAACCATACTAAAGGCTTCTGGAGGGGCCCCAGAGAGCCCGCGCTCTTCTGCCCGCAGCCCTCGGGGTAGGCCTGTTTGCACCCAGTTCCTTGGCACTCGGCCGAGTTCACACTATTTTCAAAGTAGGTCATTCCAAGTAATCTCAGCAGAGGACAGATACCTTGTCAACAGCGGTCCAAGTCCAGGGGCCCAGACTTTGCAGTGGAGGGGAGGGGCTACCGCGAGGTGCTCTCTGGCAAGGAGGCGTGTTTTTAAGCACATCCACTCTCTTGGCCCTTTACAATTGGTCAGGGACTATTCTGAAAAAAACCTCCGTCAGGATTTTAATGCGAACCTGAATGAAAATTCACTATCAGGAGGATGATGTCATCTTGATTCAGCTCTTTGTTCTTCGTGTTGAGAGAATTCATTGTTATTTATGAGGCTAGAGAGTTATTTCTAAGAAGAAATGCTGGTAACTCCCTCCTTCCCCCAAGGAGAATGCAAGTAAAAATGGATAGATGCATGCAGAAATTTTCTAAGTAACATATTGAGAAAATGCATATAAAACAAACGCATGTATCATTAAAAACATAAACCCCACACATGTTCTTAAA
The DNA here is from genome assembly GCF_000412655.1 of Myotis brandtii. Lineage (NCBI taxonomy): Eukaryota > Metazoa > Chordata > Mammalia > Chiroptera > Vespertilionidae > Myotis > Myotis brandtii. The sequence goes on from NW_005365280.1 coordinate 1,565,266, forward strand.
CACATAGAACTCATACATAATTATTCATTCACACTGATAAGAAGGCAAATTCCACTTTCTTGATTAATAACATGCATAGACAGACGTCAGATATTGTTTGAAACATATATATCATCTTTAAACATGACCTACCCACAGGTATCATTTAGAAATTACCTTTCCTGTGCTGTTTCCTCAGCCTGCAATACTCTCTCTTTCCTCTCTGGCAAAACCTACCCCCCTTTAAACCTCCTCTTAAATTCTTCCTCTTTAGGAAACCTCTGGCTCCTGATTCTTGGTGATTATTTCTCTCCATTCAGAACCCCTGCAGCAATAAAAGTAGCCGATAGCGCACACCTAGGAATAGCTTATGTATGATGTGGCCGCTCTCTAATTGTTTATTGCACCATAACTCCTGGAAAGCCGGCGCCAGTGTCTCGTATTTCAATTCTACATCCCTCATACTTAACACACATATTGCTTTAAGGACAATGGGAGAAATGAATGGGAGGTGGAAGGAAGAAAACTAACATTTATGGACTGCTTCGTAGGTACTAGCTGCTGTACCAAGATTTCTATTGATTTTTAAAATTTTAAAACTCATAACAGCCCTGGAGTGGAAGATTTGCTTTCCACCATTTCAAAGGTAAGAAAGAGGACAGAGACTTAGAACAGTTACATAACTTAACCAGGATCAGCCAGCCGATGGACAGAGGAACCAAGATTCAAACACAGCTATTCCACTCCCTGCCCTTTTGACTGCTCTTTGATTCTCAATCTTGGCTGGTCAGCTTTTAGACATTTTAAATGCCCAGGCCTCACCCCTCAAGATTTTGATTCAGATTTCTAAGTGTTTATTTCCTTAACTGCTATGTTTCCAGAAATGCCTTTCACATAATAGCAGTCAGTGCATCTTTGTTAAGTGAATAAGTGAGTTCAATCTATCTAGAGCAATAGTTCTCAGGCCTGGCTGTGTGTTGGAATACCCGGAGAGCCCATTAAGCCATGCCCTAGCCCCAGAGATTCTGATACAATTGGTCTGGGGTGGGGCTGCCTGGCAGGCATTCTCGTTTTCAAAAACTCCCCTGGGGGATTATTCACATTCACAGCCCAGGCTGAGAACCTTTGGTCTCTAGAGTGAGGTCATGGCATCTGCAGATTTTTAAAAGCTCCACAGGTAATTTGGATTTGCAGCCTGGCTGGGCTGAGAACTACCGCCTACACATCACGCTGCCTGTCTCTGGGTTTTATAAATGGGAAAGCATTACTTTCTAAAAATAATTCTGTCAACAAGTATGGGCGTGCTCACCCATGCACAGCAGTGTGCCCGTTTGAGGTACATTATGGGAGAAACAATGGGGCCTGCTGTCACTTGATTTCTAACCTGTAACCGGTTCAGTATAACTTGTTCTTTGATTTTTGTCTGTCATGGACTAGTTGGAGAATGATGTATGAAACTGACAGATCAAGAGTCTTGTCTTGCAGCTAGGAGAAAGAGAATGAATATCTTGCCTACCAAGCTAAGGGATAACTTTTAACCTGCACGAACTTCCATAATAAATTTGTGGGAATGTTCATGCTGTGGTGTGCATCACTTATGAATATATGGGGGAGAGTGGGGAAGATATTAAAATGCACATCTTTCTATGAGTTGAGATGGGTAACAGGAGAAAAAAAAAGACCATGTCTGCATGTGAAACCCACACAGGGCTAGTAATGCCTCTAATGATCTGGAAATCAAGGAAGATTCAGCGTCAGGGGTTTATCTGTCGTCAGCTTTAAACATTCCTTAAAGGGCATTTATTCAGGACAACAGAAAACAAGTTCATGTTGGGGAGAGATCTTGTTACTTGGTGTAATAAGTTCAACCAAACCTGATGCATTAAACATTTCTATAAAAGACTATTGCCATTATATAATTATTATGAGGACATAAAGAACAGCCACTGTTAAGAATCAAGGAATGGGAACACTTTAAAGAGCAAATTATTTTACAGTTGGGAAAAACAACTTTTTTATATGCACCATGAAATTTGTATGCAGTTAATAATAGGTGACATTTATTGAGCACTTAACTCTGGGCCAGACAGTCTTTGACATGCTTTCCATTATTCACATTTAATTGTCACAACAGAAAGATGAAATAGGTACTATTCTAACCTCCTTTTACAAATAAGAAAACTCAGAGGGGTTAAGCAACTTGCCATAGGACCCACAGCTGTTAAGTAGTAAGTCAAATTCAGACAGTCTGATTTCATCACTGGGTTTTAACCAGTATACATGAGATTTGTTTTCTTCATGCTGATGTTATGTTGTTATTTTAAGAAATTGCAACTTTTTCATTTTATGTGACTCTGATGTATGGCAAACAGAGAAAACAGATTTCCGGAGGGAAAGCAACCATCGCTTTGTCCCTCATTTAACTCCACACCCCTTCCTTAGTTCCTACTACTAAACACAATTTCTGAAGCACCTTTATCACAAAATTGAAATGCAGTTCAACAAATATGTTAAGCACCAATTCTGTTTAAGGTTATGATGCAGGATTAAAAAATGAGCAAAATGCAGCCCTTGGCTTCAAGAATCTTTTAGAAATGTAGACAGATCCTGGCATCCCCATTGAAAATCCTTCTGTCACTTTTCTCTCTTCATATGGGTACCAGATCCCCAACCCAGCTTTGGAGACCTGGCATGAATTGGACCTTCCCCATTTTCCAGCTCCATGTCCCTCCCACCTCCCATGAGGGAGTGATCTTCAACTACATTGGGTTTCTCTTGGAGCCTTAAATGCTCCATAGCCTTTCCAAGGCCAGGGGTTCCACATGTGCTGTTCCTGCCATCTGACACAAGTTCCTCCCTGCCCACTCCTGCAGCTGGAAACCCCTCTGCATCCCACAAGCCTCAGCTCATGCATCCTTTTTTTTTTTTTTTTTTTTTTTTTAGGAAAGTCTTCCCTGATGGGCAGGGAGCAGCTCCCAGGCCTCTGCTGAAATCTCTTGTCCCCTCCCCTATTTTTCATTCATGAAAATTAACCACTAACTGTGTTATTTATTTGTGTAGTCATTGGTCGAGTCTCTGTCTCCCACCTGCTTGTAAAGTCCCATGAGGAGGGAGGATAGTGTGTATTACTTTATTCTCTGAATTCCACCACATGATAGAATCCAAATATTTGTTTTTATTATTTTTTAAAATATATTTTTATTGACTTCAGAGAGAGAGGAGAGAGAGATAGAAACATTAATGATGAGAGAGAATCATCGATCGGCTGCCTCCTGCACGCCCCACACTAGGGATCGAACCTGCAACCCACGCACATGCCCTGACTGGGAATCGAACTGTGACTTCCTGGTTCATAGTTTGACGCCCAACCACTGAGCAACCCCAGCTGGGCTATGTGTTTTTATTCTTCCATTTAAATGTCATTACTTCTTTGGTCCCAGGGGTGGCAATGGTCCCAGGGTTCTGCACTATCCCCTTGTTCTTCCTCTAAACCCTGTTCACACCTCCTCGGATTAGCCTAATGTTAGTGTGTCACTTGTTTCCTGCTGGGACCCTGACCCACACAGGTAATAACCAGATGGGCCAAAAAGAAAAAAATTAATTAGTGGTTCAGATAAATGCATAGATAGAATTGAATACTCTTAAAAAGCATATTAATAGTTTCATCTAAATTTCTATACATCACAGTGGCTAAGCATTTACCTGAATATTACATATATATTTGAAAAATGAACTGATACCCAGTCACGGTATAGCATATTAGGGCATGAAAAGCACAATTCAGTTCTTGTCAAACAAGCTCCAAGTTAAGCTAAACCAGGGGAGGGAATCCAGATACCCAAGTGCATCCCGGTCAGCAGGGGGGCTTTTAAAAAATGATGAACTAAATGCAACTTTTTTTTTCTTAAGACAGAAACTTATCCTTTCAGAGTTCTCAGAGGCTAGAAGTCTGAAATCAAGGTGTTGGCTTGGCCGTGCTCCCTCTGAAGGCTCTAGGGGTGCATCCTTCCTTGTCTCTTCCAGCTTCTGGTGCTGCCAGCAATCCTTACTTCCTCGGCTGGTAGCTGCCTCACTCTGGTTTCTGTCTCCATTGTCACATGAGCCTTCTCCCTGTGTGTGTGTCTAGGGTTCTCCAAATCTCTCCCTCCTAGTAAAGACACCAGTCATTAGATTTACTAATACTAATCCAGTATGACCTTGTCTTAATTGGCTTACATCTGCAAAGACCTTATTTGGGGATTCACATGCATAGATATCAGGGGTTAGGACTTGAACCTATCTTTTTGGGGAATGAAATTCAACCCAGGACACTAGGTATAAAGCCAATTATTTTCCTCCTTTCTCTTTCTCCTATTTTATATAAGGAGTATTGGTGGTTATTTGAGTTTTCTCTCTCTTTTTTAGTCGGTCAATCTAGCTACAGGTCTGTTAATTTTGCTGATGTGGTTAACTTTGTAATTTGGTTTTGAGATTACAGAATATCCAGGTGGGATTGTGGATGAACTAGAAGTGGAATTAATATCTCTCCCAAGTGGATATAGTAATGGATAGGATTTTGAGGCTTTGCTTTTTGGGAAGAGGGTGGGGGTATCTTCCTCTTCACTGGAATAGTTATGCTGTTAGGCAGACACATGATGTGGCTACTATTCTTGTTACATGGAAGTTTAAGTATGGTAATGGTGAGAATAGTGCTGACTAGCCAAAAATATTCTGGTTATTTGTGAGACACTGGTGAAAGATTGACTGAAGAGAGGAGAGCCAGTTTTGCTGGTTTGTTTGTTTCCTGCTTCTGATGGAGCTCCTGGGAGCCTCTGGGTTCCTACTCAGGCAGGGCAGTTCCAGCAGCTGCAGGGCATGGACCTCTGACTTTGGCATGGTCGTGGTGAAGGTACATCACTTTGGGCGCTGGGCTGTTGCATCTTTAGTGTGAGTGTGGGCTCCTGGCTGACTTCATTTATTTCTTCTTTAACACTCTTCCTTTCTTTATGTAGATATGACTTTCTGACCTATGTTACTTCCCTTTTTTTCTAAAGAATTTGTTTTAACACTAGAGGCCCAGTGCACGAATTTGTGCATGATGGGGTCTGGCTGCCCACCACCGATAGGGGTAGGGGGCACCTATGGGGGGTGGGGCCGGCTGGGGGAGTTATTAGTGTCAAAGATCTTTGCAGGGTGTATACACGTTTGCTGTTGGCTTTTGGATGAGTTGAAGCTTCAAAGGCGCTTTAGTGTCTGGGACACTTACAGCTTCCGTTTCTAAGCTTCTCCCTAGACAGGTAATGCGGTTTAGTTCCCTGCTGACAAACCCTCTAAAGCAGCAGTTGCCAACCTTTCAGACCTCACGGACCACCAGTGGTCCTCGGACCACCGGTTGACAACTGCTGCTCTAAAGAGAGGCCATGGTGTGATGTGGCTGCCCTTTTTGGGAGTAAGCAATGGAGAGAGAACGCGGGAAGATGGTGGTTGTGCTGGGCACCTCTCCTGGACACCTGACTGACGATTCAGATCGTGAGCAGTTTTCCTCCTGATCCCTCGTCATTCAGGTTCCTGGTCTATGAAGGCTGGAGAGTGTTTACTTACTTAGAATCACTGAAGGTCACACTTGATGGGAGGCGGGGCATTGGGGGGGGAGGCGCCGCAGGCAGTTGGCTGGCTGTCCCCCCCTCCCCCCGATTGGGCCAGTTGGCTGCCGCAGTGCACATCATAGCCACCGGTCATTCTGGTTGTTCTGGTCATTCCGCTTGGCTTTTATATATATAGATTTCTTGCAAGGCACATGTTCTTAATTTTTGTTTGTTTGAGAAAGTCTTTATTTCACTATTGAAAGGGCATTTCATCCAGTAGGAATACAGAATTCTAGGTTGGTGGATTGTTGGTTTTTTTTGAAAGAATGTTTGTGGTTTTTAAAAAAATTTTTTTATTGATTTTTGTTTTCAAAGGGAGAGGGAGAGAGAGAAACATCGATCTGCTGCCTCTTGCCCACAACTGGAGCTTGTGATCTGACTGAGAATCAAACCAGCAACCTTTTGGTGCATGGGATGATGCCCAACCAACAGAGCCACACAGGCCAGGGCAGGTGGTTTGTTTTTTATAAATATTTCATTCCATTCTTCTCTTCTTCTGGTGTCTGCAGAGAAGATTGATGTAATTCTTGTCCTTGTTCCTCTGTAGGTAAGGTGGGCTTTTAAATCTCTTGCTTTTTTCAAGCTTTTTCCTTTGTGGGTTTTGTGAGGGTTTTTTTTTTTTTTTTTTGCAATTTGACTATGATATACATAGATAAAGACGTGGGTTATTTATCTTGCTTGGTATTCTCCAAGTTTCCTGGATCTGTGGTTTGGTGTCTGTTATTAATTTTGGAAAATTTTCAGCTATTATTACTTCAAATATTTCCTCTGTTATTTTCTTTCTTCTTCTGGTATTCCCTTAACATGTATGTTATATCTTTTTGTAATTGTTCCACAGTTCTTGAATAGTCTGTTCTGCCTTTGTCCCTTTTTTTATTCTCTTTGCATTTTGGCTTTGGACGTTTTTATTGATATATCTTCAAGGAGGGAAATATTTGGTAGTTTTACCATTAGGTCTCAATCTGAGTTTGCTATTACCCTTTTCCCATGTCATAGGCTAGATTGGGTATTTCCTTTCCCATGGATTGGTTATACTGTCTTCTGGTAAAGCCCCAGTTGGTTATACTTGGGTAAACAATTTCTCCTGAGGGCAGGTTTTAGAGAGGAGTACAGAATGATCTAGGCATATTCCAAATGTTTCCTCCCCCCACCCCTTACCAGAAGCATGAGGGGATTTTCTGCCCATCTTCACAGTGGAAACCTAATAGGGCTCCTGGAGGTAAAATTCAGGAAAGTGGGGAGAACCCTGTAAAACTAGGCCTCCTAGCAGTTTTTAAGCTTCTAGCTAGAATACACTGAGCATCGGGTAATTTGCCAATTATGACTTAAAGTGTCGCTGTAGATACTGGCTCCAGCTGTGGATGCCTGCGCCTTGTAGCTGTGACACTATGTATCTCCCTGTCTGTCTCACCAGTTTTGGGGGGCACCTATCCTCTGGTGTATCTAAGAAGAGTCATTGGATTTTAGTTTCTTCACCTGTTTTTCTTGTTGTGAGGACAGGAGTGATGACTTCCAAACTCTTTACAGGATGAACTGGAAATTGAAAATTCAAATACACTTTTCAAAGTTTATTTTAGAAAATCTGAAATGTTAAGTAGAAAATAAAAATCAGCAATAATTCCAGAGATAATTATCTCTACTCAGAGATAATTACTGTTAAGCTGTGGATGTATGTTTTTTCCTGTTCCCATAATGTGTTCATATGTATGATATATGTAAAATAATTTTAATAGAATTATGCCATGCTATTCATAGTTTCATAACCTTATTTACCCACAAACACTATGTTATACATTTCTCCATATCAGCAAATATTTTGCATTTAATTGTTCAATAATTGCACATACTACAAAATATTTGGTCATATGGGCATATAATTACTTATTCTGCTTATTTAATTGGGGATAATATAGCAGAGAGGTTAAGGTCATTCATTCTGGGATTAGATTGCCTGGCTCAAACCCTAGTCTTTCTGCTTACTAGTTACACCGTCTTGGGCAAATTATTTAGCTTCTCTGTGCCTCAGCTTTCTCACCTGTTACACAGGGACAATTAGAATACCTATCTCTTAAGTATGAGAATTAAGCAGGGTAATAAAGAAGTACATAGAACAAATACTCACATGTTTATTACGTTTCATTGGCAAAACTAATTTTAAAATAATCTATTTTGCATCTTGGTTCCAAATGGATTTTCTGATATTGGGACTGGGTGACCTAGATGATAACCTTTAAATTTTCAGCCACAAGACAGAAATAGCTCCCATGACAAACTTCAAACTTGATATTATGGTTTATGGATCAGTTGCATCTTGGTGTACCATGAATGGGTTACAGGCGCACCAAGAACATTGATCTCCTTAGCCAATGTCAGTGGGGAGGGGGAGGACCAAGCTCTTTGCACTAGCACCTCTGGTCTAAGGACTGCCTCCGTGCTCCTCAGTGGCCTTATACCAATATTGTTTGCAACGTGTTGTGATGGAACAAAAAGAAACACTGCTCATCAATCTTAACTCACAAGAGAAGGAGAAGCACCAACTTCCCACAGTTAGCCGCCTGGCCACAGCAATCCCCAAGGAGCTGGGCAGATGGTACCGTTTTTCTCTCAAATTCCTATTGGCCCAAGGCCCAAAATTTCTCCTACTGCAATAGTGTCTGTGTTTAGCTTAGTTTTCCAACATCATTAATTAAACTACTACTCCCAGGGAAGGAAAAGCTTCGGGAGCCAAATCGTATTTTTCCCACCAGGAACCACAGATCTCTGATTCTCTCAAGTTTGCAAAAGGGCCTGTGGTGCATCACATGCCGAGAAAGACTGGGCGCGTTTGCTCATCAGCGCACGTGCCAAAGACCACTAGACAAAACGATTTCAGTGTGTGCCCCTCAGGTGTTATCGCCTGTTATTTTATCACATTTTCCAAAAGCAGGCTTGATTAAATAAGTAAATAAATAGATAAATAAATAAATGGAAACCTCCTGGGTGTTGGAATATGTTATGCAAATTCTACAATATTCTTATTAGACAGAATAAATGTCTGTGGCTGAGGAATCCAGGTTTGTTCCAACAGCTAAACAGGCCTGGAAAAAAGCCACCTTTTGGGGCAAAAATTAGACTATGACCAACCACATAGAAAATTGTCCCTTGAAAGGGTGCCCTCTAAATTTTTTTAGCTCTCCATAAATAGAGCCTTATAAGGAGAATTTCCAGAAGCCTTTCGTAAAATTACAGGAACAAATTAGAACCATATCACCTAACATTGAAAAGCCATAAAACATCAAAAGGATACCTTTACTTTTTTCTTAGAGAATTTTAGTTTGTCATTTTCTAATCAACATTAGTTCTCTGTACTAAATGCTATAAGTATTTTACTTTATATGCAACCTACCAAATGTATAGTATACAAAATTTAATGTGTAGCATAGAATTACATCAATGATTCTCTTTTTGCATAATATCAAGGTTAAGCGCCTCTTGCTACACTATTTTAACTCCGAGTCTAAACATATCCACTCACACACAGATAACCTTATCTCCAAATTATTAGAAGGGTTTATTCAATATTCTATATAACTCTTGAGAACCATCTAAAATGAGGCGCCACTGAAAAAAGACTACAAATCTCCGTATTTTCACCATCCTTCTAGGTTCATAGATGCAGAATTATAGTAAATTCAGGAAAAAGGGAAGGAAAAGCATTGAAGTTATAAAAAGGATGGTGCAGTTGGCACAGTGGAAAGACCACTTGAAACTACAATTTAGTCCCATCACTTTCAAGTCCAAGATTTCCATTGATCAGATGTGTGACTTTGGGCAATTCATTAAAGCTCTCCAAGTACCATTTTCATCATGAGATAATAATTCCCTTCTATTTCACAAAGTTATTGGAACACTCAAATATATGAATGTTACAAAGATATTTTTAAACCATGACTGGAAGGCATTAATTAACTTAAGTGTTAACTTAAGTGTGCCCGCGCGCACACACACACACACACACACACTGTACTGTTTATTGAGCACTTACTAAGTTCCAGGCATTGCACTAGGTGCTTTGCACACTTTTTCCTCACAACAACACATGTAAGGACTGAGCTGTCACTCATATTTCCCAGTCTTTCTTTGATTTCCTATCTTGGCAATCCAGTCTCAATCCTTATATCTCAGCTCTGGGGCTGCTGGGGTTGCTGTGACTTTATCTCCTCCACTCTGTAACACTGTGCACGTAGCAACTTGGCACAGCCACAGGGTGAAAAAGTTGAGCTAATCTTTAACTTTTCCTTCCACTCTTCTAACAGGTGCCAGATAATGAAAATAGACTGTGACCTCTTTGTCAAGACAAAGTGAAACCTGAAATGATGACACAGTCCTCCAAGGCAGTGACCTTACAAATAGTTTGGGTGCCCTCTGATTCTGTCTTCTCCCACCTAACCCTTCTCTGCAGGTGTTTTCCTTGCCCAGGGTTTGCCCTTTCTTCTTGCAGAGCCTGCTCCTAACTTATCAGTGTAGGGCTGGAGTTTAGCTCATGCTCTGAAATATCTATGTTCTAGCAGCCAACTCGGACTATGGGATGGAGTTTGTTCCTGGTGTCCTCCTGTCGGTATCGATGGGGTCAAAGGGAGATTCACCTGGAATCCACGTAGTGTCGTTCTTCCAGATGAAAAGTTTGCTTCCAGGTGTTGAGTAGGAGAAATTGCCGCACGTAAACATCATAGCACAGGGTAGGCCCGGGGACCTTATTTCTATCAGGATTCTTCAGGACTCAGAATGAATTTTCCTGTCTTAGATTTTTCACAGCAAATTTTTCCTCTTCCTGAATCTCAGACTGAAATTAGAGGGCTTTGGAGAGTGATGGTGTTATTTATAGCCAAATACTGACCATCCATAGACACAATTATGAATTGTGGCTTAAAATTTAAAAAGCCGTTATCCATTATTAAATGTTTACTATGTAGTAAGTTGTGATAGTAGCTATTTTTCATGGATTATCTCTCTTATAATAACTAGGTGATAATGTATCAGTTAGTATACTTTTGGCTTCAAGTCACAAAGACAATTTATATGCTTACGTGTTAATTGCATAATAAAGGTCTGCACATGTGGTAGTTTTGTTGTTGATTTAATTGATTACCTCTAATGTCATCCAGGACTCATATTTATTCTGTGTGTCTGCTCTGTCTTCAGTGAGCACCATGGCCCTTTGGGTAGCTCCCACCATCATTGCAATCTGACTCGAGCAGCTCCAATCAGCACTGCTCACACAGTGAAGTCCAGAAGGAAAATTGCCCAGCCCTGTCTCCTCTGCATTGCCTTCCTTCCTCTCTAGGAAATATTTATTTTCGTTTGATGTTTATTCCCTCATTGTTTCTTTCTGAAAATAAAAGCAAATATGAAGATGTAAAAAAAATTTTTTTAAAAAAGAAAAGAAATAAAAAGCATTGTTAAATTCCTCAAGGAGTTCAGGGCCTTAGTTGTCAAAGTGCCATCTACTGGATGCATGCTACTATTTGGCTGATCCTAAAAAGTGGACGGCTTTCAGCAAACTGCCTTCAGTGTATCATCAACTTAAAAAATGTTAATTTCCACTTGTAAGACAAGTGACTCTAATAAAAATCACAGGGTTGTGTCTCAGAAGAGGCAAGGTGGTAGGTTCTTTTCTGAGCAAGGGATGGACACTGGATATTCAGCACCTGGGCTCCTAAGCAAGCAACTTCAGAAGACACACACTGCCTAATGTTGCTACCCTTGTAAATGCCCTCTGCACCGGACTTTCCAACGTATGCCCTTGTGTGGCCTGGCAACTTCTATCCATTCAACAAAGAAACAAATATTTATTCAGTCATTTGTTTTCTCATTTTATCGAAGGCCTACTATGTGCCAGGCCCTGAGCTTGGAGCTAGGGACACAGGATGATGAAGGTAAGCAAATTTCTGGTCAAGCCTGGATCATCCTGCTGTCACTGGCCAGGCATCTTTCCTATTCTGATTTTCAGCTGAACTTCTTTTCTGTGTATGTTGGCCACCCCTTTCGTGTCCCTTTTCCCCAGCACACCTCCCTGGGACAGTGAGAGTTGCTAGGTGGAATTTGCTCTTCTGCCCTGAACTTACCCTTGCTCCCTACAAATCCCAGTCCAGTCAACACAGGGGTCACCCAGGGCAACCCCCATGGACTTGATGAGCTAGCTACGTGAGCTAGATCACAGCCCCTGGCTGTCCACCCAGAAAGGATAGGTCTGGACCTCGATTAAAGTTCGTGTAGTCCTGGATCCGTACACAGGCTAGTAGGTTATTCAACTTTGTTTGTTCTTTGCTCCAAGCCAGTTAGAGATTGCGGGCACTCCTGCCCAGCCCAGCGGCCAGCTGCTCTGTGGTGAAGGCGAAGGAGTGGCAAGTGAGAGTTCCCCGTGTGTGCTCACCAACACTCGCTCCCAAAAGGCCACAGACCGAGTCCTCAGCATTCCTGTGGATTTTAATTATAGCTTGGGGCCCCACAGTCGTTGAGAATGCAGATTCCATAAATTTGAAATTGTGGTAGATAGGCCTGAGGTTTACATTTGCAATAGCTAAGATAGGATTTGCTAAGCACACTCAAGGGACTTCTACTTTCTTTTTATACCTAACCAAAAACAAAGGAACAACACCCTCAAGATCTGGGGGCCAGAGACTGCAGACAAAGTTTACATTAATTAAGAGAATAGACAGTTTTCGAGTATCCTGGAACTCTCTAGAAACACCTACTCAGGTACTAGCAAGTACAAATAAATTTTATCTGTTTCTAAGCAAACATCTCACAGGAACATCTGGTTATTTTAGGCTCACTTTTGGTTTTTAAAAGGGCTGGTTTAATGGATTAATTGCAATAAAACGCAGCTCTTCACTAATTCAGATGGGCTTCTCTCGCCCCTTCCCCACTCTGCACCATTATTCTGAAATTGATGAGACTCAGTTAGAAGGTGCCTTGAGGTCACTTAGCCTCCAGGCAGAGCTGTTCCTAAAACTATTTTAGACCTATGGAGGCTTATATCATTATCCTGCTCTCTGTATAATCATTACTATTAAATGATGCCACACTACATAGATCATGTTTTATTTTTACAAAGTGCTTTACCCCTAATTTCAGTTACTAGTATATCCAAGGAAGTCCTAAAATGATTACTTCCTGCTCTCAAAATGGGAGACTGAGGCACAGCGAGAAGCTCTGGTTGGCTTCTTGCCTCAGAATCTGCTTGTTGTCAGCCAGGAATAGAACTCTTGCCTCTCATTTTCAGGCCATTGTGAAAAATGGCCAACACATTTCCCTGGTCTCAATTGCCTTATCCAGTAAGCTTCAGAGTGTGCGTCTTCTTTCTTGTTGGAACACTTGGAAGTCTGTTCTCTAGCATCCAGAGAATTCCCTGGTCCCCTGTTACCTCCTGCAGATGTGGAAACCACCAAGCAGGAGACGGGAAGGAGAAGGAAGGTGGAGGGAAGCAGGAGGCACTGCCTCTGATTCCTTTCCTAGGCATCGGCTGTTCATTCAGAACCAGGGCCAGGCTGCCCTTAGCAATTACTTCAATAATAGCTAATGCTGGTCCAGAAATAATAAAGCTGATATTTTGTGAGTACTTGTTAAATAGGTAGCATGCAAGCAGCATCCTGTTCATCTTCACATCAACCCTGGAAGTCAACAGTATGATGCCTTCCATTTTGTAAATGAGGAACATAGAGAGGGGAAGTCACTTCCTTAAGCTCACAGGGTCCATGACTCTAGAGGAAACTCATCCCTGAATGGCCTTTCCCCAGAGCCTGGGCAGGGGAACAGCAACAATGTGATAAAGTTCAGGTCTCACACTCCTCAAACTTGGGGTTGCTCAGTAATAGGAGATGCCCAACCCTTTTTGACATATCTGAGTCCATAATGGACAATCAAACAATGCTTTATGGATATAGCTTTGTGGATTGTTGGAGTCTCTGCCACTATTTTTACTTTTTTTTTGACATAATACTTATTTGCCAGAGAGCCTCAACCCCTTGGATGACATGGTGCATCATTCCCAGAAACTCTTTTTTCATGTCTATTGGCAGAACTTAAAAGTGAGCATTTTACAGTCTGAACATGTGTGCCAAAGTCCAACATTTAAAGGAATGAAAAACCCGTCCTTCTGGAGTTTTTATTCATTTACTCAGAAATAATCAGAATGTGAGCAGCAAGTTTGTCTGAGGCAGTGCTGAGCAGTAGCATACGGAGGTGGCCATGACAGATTTGGTCCCTCTCTCATGGATCGTATCATCTGGGACAGGGCCTGTTTTTGTAAATAAAGTTTTATTGGAACACAGCCATGTTCTTTCATTTATATATTACCTATGGCTACTTTTGCACTTCAATGGTGTGGCGTAGTTGCTACAGGTGACTGGCAAAGTCTAAAATAGTTACTATCTGGCGTTTACAGAAAAAGTTTGTCAATTTCTGTCCTAGGAACCATTTATTTTTCAAGCCTGCACATTTCTCTTTCATGTAGAACATGTATTTATCCCCAAACCAGTCATCCATTAGGGTTCTTTACTAGTAAATTTGCTTCTTCTGAAGAAAAATGGTCACCACTAGAGAACTCAGCAATGCTGAAACACAAAATCCAAAAAAACCCCTATAAAATTATAATAAAAAAATAACCATCAGCATTTACAGAGTGTTACTTGCCAGGCAGCACTGTAAGCATTGCACGTGTACTAACTCAGTTCTCACAATAAATCTATGCAGGACGCACTGTCATTGTCCCCATTTTTCAGACGAAGACTGGTTAAGTAACATGGCCAAAGTCCAGGCTAGAAGGAGCAGTGCTGTGACTTTAGGCACTTGCAACCTACCACACACAGCTCTCCACTACTTTAAATTACATGAGGCAGCAGAGTGTGGGGTCATGCCCAAGTAGGTTGGCGAAGAGTAGGTTGCCGGGGAAGTGGCAGGACAGTGCTGGCCGGGTGACTGCTGGGCCTATATTTAGCCCCAAGAAAATCCTCACCCAAGAGAGAATGAGTTTCTCTCTTGCTTTCTATACTCAGACACGCTCTCTGATTAGGGAGGATGGAATTGCTTTACCACGCTCAGAGCTTCACTGTAATTAAAGTGCTTCTCAGATGTGGATGTGTCTCATGCCTCTGCTAATGCTGATCTGTGGAGGATGCTTTGAAACTCAGAGAAAAAAAATAGAAGCATTGATTCATTTCATCACAAAGAGAACAGCAAGGAGCATGGAGCCCCTTTATGGTGTATGCCTGTGTCCCTTTCTTAAGGATTCCTGAGACCCTGTCATGCTCTTCCTTTTCCTCTGACATCCCCTGAATTCCTTCTCCCTACCCCCAGATATTCTTGACACCAACCTCCTCTCCCCTCCCCT